>NC_059282.1:10191055-10193555 GCF_017591435.1 Portunus trituberculatus
GTATGCTAGAGTTATATTAACGTATGGCAACGTTAGATAAGGCAGGATAAGGTCAGACAGCGAGAGATAAGGTCAGATAAGGGCCCGTATTGAGAAACGCCGTGTAGAAAGGTCAGTGGTAAGGTATGCTAGAGTTACATTAATGTGTAGCATGGTTAGGTAAGGCAGAATAAGGTCAGACAGCGTGAGATAAGGTCAGATAATGGCCCATATTGAGAAACTCCGTGTAGAAAGGTCAGTAGTAAGATATACTAGAGTCATATTAGCTTGTGGCAAGGTCAGGAAAGGCAAGATAAGGTCAGACAACGTGAGAAAAGAGCGTTTCCCCAGTTGAGTGCAGAAATCTTGTTAGTCTGTCTCTAGAATCACAAAAAAAACACGAGTAAAATTCAAGGTACCTTTAACTAGAACCTTTTGAAAACAGTGTAAGTGCGGTCAATGGTCACAAGAGACTCAAAATACGAGTCAAGGTCAGATAAGGTCATAAGGTCACGCCTCTAAGTGTTATTTGATAATAGTAATAATTTTTTGGGTAAGGTCAGACGAGTTTTTGTTTTTATAAGCTTATTTTTACGAGTTTTAGATGAGAGAGAGAGAGAGAGAGAGAGAGAGAGAGAGAGAGAGAGAGAGAGAGAGAGAGAGAGAGAATACATTTCCAATCGCAAGCGAAAAGTTTTGAGCTTGAAACTTTTACATTGAGAAGAAGAATGTGAAGAAATAACAACAACGGATGATTCTATTAAGGAGAGACGGAGGAGGAGGAGGAGGAGGAGGAGGAGGAGGAGGAGGAGGAGGAGGAGGAGAGAAGGAGGAGGAGGAGAAGGAGGAGGAAGAAGAGAAGGAGGAGGAGGAGATAGACATTGAAATAAAAGTAGAAAGATAAAAATTGAAGAGGAAAATGCAAGAAAAAAAAGAAGATTGAGATTATTTGAAGGAGGAGGAGGAGGAGGAGGAGGAGGAGGAGGAGGAGGAGGAGGAGGAGGAGGAGGAGGAGGAGGAGGAGGAGGAGGAGGAGGAGGAGGAGGAGGAGGAGGAGGAGGAGGACAGATAAACATTGTAGACAGAAAAAAAGAAAAAGAAAAACTGAATGAGAAAAATTCAAGGAAAGAAAGAAATTGAGATTAGCTAAGGAAGAAGAAGAAGAAGAAGAAGAAGAAGAAGAAGAAGAAGAAGAAGAAGAAGAAGAAGAAGAAGAAGAAGAAGGAAAGAACGATAAGATAAGGAAAGTTTTGCGTGGAAATATATAAATGTCCTGAACTAAATTGCGTGGGAATTGTTGAGAGAGCGTGGGAATTTACGAGAGAGAGAGAGAGAGAGAGAGAGAGAGAGAGAGAGAGAGAGAGAGAGAGAGAGAGAGAGAGAGAGAGAGAGTAACCTATTTCAGTATTGTTTCACTACTACTACTACTACTACTACTACCACCACTACTACTACTACCACCACCACCACCACCACCACTACTACTACTACTACTACTACTACTACCACCACCACAACCACACTACTACTACTACTACCACCACTACCATCACCACCACCACCACCACCACCACCACCACCACCCACCGTCTTGTTCCCAATATTTTTCACTCTACAATTCAGCAGAGCAGTTTTGCCAAGGAGAGCTGTCACGTTCGAGGACTCTTGGTAATCAAAGAAAGGATGCTCTGGGTAGGATGGCTGGTGATGGGGGTCCCTGGAGTCCTTCTGGGGGGTATCCTGCGTTGCCCTGTCCTTCTCCATTCGTCCTACTGGCACCACGACGTCTAGGATGAAAGATGAGAAGGATTTTAGCAGTGTTTAGGTATAGATGGGTAAGGATGGTGGGATTAATAGGATTTGAAAGTAAATAGGATGAGAAAATGATATAGGATTTGTTATGTTTTGTTTTCTATCTTCTCCTCCTCTTCTTCCTCCTCTTCCTCCTCCTCCTCCTCCTCCTCCTCCTCTTCCTGATGTCTTAAGTGTGTTTGTTTATCATATTGTTTTTCTTATTCAGGTTAATTAGCACAAACACGCTCTCTCTCTCTCTCTCTCTCTCTCTCTCTCTCTCTCTCTCTCAAAATGAAACGAGGAATAAAAAACATGAAAAAAAGATAAAGAAAAAAAAGAAAGAAAAAAAGGAAAGAAAATTCAAAGCAATGAAGGAAAAAAGAGAAAAAAAGAGAAAATGAGAGAGAGAGAGAGAGAGAGAGAGAGAGAGAGAGAGAGAGAGAGAGAGAGAGAGAGAGAGAGAGAGAGACGAACAAAAAAGGAAAAAAGGAACAACATTGCATCCAGTAATTTACGATTTATTTCCTCTCTCTCTCTCTCTCTTTCTCTCTCTCAACATACGATTTACTGTAGGATTAGAGATAGATAGATAGATAGATAGATAGATAGATAGATAGAGAGAGAGAGAGAGAGAGAGAGAGAGAGAGAGAGAGAGAGAGAGAGAGAGAGAGAGAGAGAGAGAGAGAGAGACACGCACACACACACGCAAACAACTTTAATTTTCTCT
>NC_059282.1:10203555-10206055 GCF_017591435.1 Portunus trituberculatus
GATAGACAAAAGTAGATGAAGAAAGAAAGAAAAGAGAAAAAAATTGTGAAAATCCAGAGAGAGAGAGAGAGAGAGAGAGAGAGAGAGAGAGAGAGAGTAGCCATTATGTGATAAATAATTTTGTTATTGTCACAGAAGGATAATTTGGAGGGGTGGAGAGAGGAGTAATGGAGAGGTGGAGGAAAGGAGGGAGAGATGGAGAGAAAAATAATGGAGAGAAGGCTGGGGAAACGTGTGAGAGAGAGAGAGAGAGAGAGAGAGAGAGAGAGAGAGAGAGAGAGAGAGAGAGAGAGAGAGAGAAATTAAAGTAATGAAGAAGGAAATGAAATGATTAAAGAAAGTAGACGGGAAAACACACACACACACACACACACACACACACACACACACACACACACAACAACAACAACAAAGACAACAACAACAATAATGATAATAGTAATAATAGTAAAACAACAACAACAACAACAACAACAACAAGGTACTCACCATATCACTGCCGTCACTCACACACACACACACACACACA
The DNA here is from genome assembly GCF_017591435.1 of Portunus trituberculatus. Lineage (NCBI taxonomy): Eukaryota > Metazoa > Arthropoda > Malacostraca > Decapoda > Portunidae > Portunus > Portunus trituberculatus. Next base: position 10,204,085 of record NC_059282.1, read on the forward strand.
CACACACACACACACACACACACACACACTTGTCTTCCCTTCACTCTCTCTCTCTCTCTCCCTTTTTTTTTCACTGCATCAAAAATCTTTAAGTAAAAAATAATGACTATAATATTTCTACATTTCCTCCAGGACCAGAGAGAGAGAGAGAGAGAGAGAGAGAGAGAGAGAGAGAGAGAGAGAGAGAGAGAGAGAGAGTCTATAGTATCACCTGCTACATTTCAATATTTCTCGTCTTTCCACACCAAATCTTTCGAGGCAACACTACAAGCTACAGAGCACCAGTCCCGATCCAACACAGGGCAAGGAACACGAGGGAACACTGTGTCTGTCCCTCCTGTCTATAGTTTCACAGACAGGCAACGAGTACTGAGTGGGGAGGCCAGGGACACACATACAACCCCTCTGAAGGTCCAGCGATCACTGAGGCCCTGGAACACACAAGATTTTCCCTGGAGTACCAATGGCATCCCCGTTTTCTATTCCCTGATGCAAAGGGGCACTTGACTAATTTCCTATGGTGATATATTCCTCCACTGATAAACTGTTTGTGTCTATTCCCAGTGGTCTCTTTGCCCTATTTCTCTAATATCATTACCTTCTGGGGTGGTTAGGATAGGCCTACTACTGTTTTGCCGCGTGGGGGGACAGCTTAGGCTTAAAGAAGCAGGAAAAATGAAGGAGAAGAAAGTTATGTGAGAGTGTTTGAGGAAAGAAGATTTGGACAGTGTGTGAGTGTTTGTCCTCTTTTCTGAGAGAGAGAGAGAGAGAGGGGGGTGAACATCAAAATACATACCTGCGGGAATATTGAGGCAGATGAGGCGAGCGATGTAAACAGTTTTGTGATGCCACCGAGAGAGAAATTAATGATGATGACGAGGCGAAAAAAAAAAAAAAAAATGATGACAGCGGACAGATCATCAAGAGGAGGAGGAGGAGGAGGAGGAGGAGGAGGAGGAGGAGGAGGAGGAGGAGGAAGAGGAAGAGGTATACGAGAGGATAAAATGTAGCTAAAAAAGATGTAAGAAGAGGTGGAGGAAAAAAAAAATAAAAGGTCTAGTTTGAAGAGTCCTTACAGCCCTAGATCGCCCTCTCTCTCTCTCTCTCTCTCTCTCTAAGAAGGAAATTACATGAAAAAAGATAAGAAGATAAGACGGAGGGAAACGAGGAGGAGAACGAGGAGGAAGAGAAAGGAAGAGAAGGAGGAGGAGGAGGAAGAGGAGGAGGAGGAGGAGGAGGAGGAGACAAGAGGAGGAAGAGGATTATTTTAGATTACACACAATTACACGGAAACATGAAATAGCAACAGACTGACAACAAGAGAGAGAGAGAGAGAGAGAGAGAGAGAGAGAGAGAGAGAGAGAGAGAGAGAGAGAGGACAAGGAAAAAGAAAAAGGACAAGACAGTTTACCAAAGACAGCTTCATCACCTTCCCTCAGCAGTTTACCAAGATGACTCCAGGGTCTGTATGCTGCGTCAGACAAAAAGAGAAGCCCCGGAGTCCCCCAGCAGGAGAAGACCTAGATCTGTCTGTCTGGCGGTGCAGGAGAAAGAGCTAATCGAGACATCAAGAGGCACTGGGACTCCTGAAGGTAAAAGGTCGTGGGGAGAGGTCGTGAGTTGTCCCCGACTGTGAAACTACTGCAGAAGGGAGGCTAAACACGTACAGATTTCCTGAAGAAGGCTCTGACGGAGGAACTGAAGGGTAGAAATCGAAGACATTGATGGAAAATGCTGAAGGAGTGGAAATAAGAAAGATGTTGGAGATACTGACGAAGACGCTGTAGAGGACGCTGTAGAAGGCGCTGTAGAAGGCACTGAAGAAATTCCTCCCAAATAGAACGAAAAGTAATATCCGTAAGAATAAATGAGGGTGATTTCTATGCAGAGAGAGAGAGAGAGAGAGAGAGAGAGAGAGAGAGAGAGAGCAGAATCCTTGAAACTGGAATGAGACGCGTTTAAGACTGGAAA
>NC_059282.1:10211055-10213555 GCF_017591435.1 Portunus trituberculatus
AGAGGAAGAAGAAGGAAAACAACAGTGATATATATTCCTAGTGTGTGTATATTTAATTAGCGTGTTTTCTTTATTAACTCTCTCATTACACTGTCCTCCTTACAACCTCCAATGCCCAGCGCTAAATTAACTCCTTCAGTACTAGGACGCGTTTCCATATTCACTCTGCTTACTTTCTGGCGACTTTATACAGCTTCTGAAGGTTGTAGTTGAAGTGACGCAGGTCTTTAAGGGTGTTTCTGTGATTGTAGTGACATGCTAACAAGTTTTCTGCATTATTATTTGAAGTGATGCGGGTTTTTAAGGGTGTTTCTGTGATTGTATTGACATGTTAACAAGTTTTCTGCATTATTAGTTGAGGTGATGCGGGTTTTTAAGGGCGTTTCTGTGATTGTATTGACATGTTAACAAGTTTTCTGCATTTTTATTTGAAGTGATGCGGGTTTTTAAGGGTGTTTCTGTGATTGTAGTGACATGTTAACAAGTTTTCTGCATTATTATTTGAAGTGACGCAGGTCTTTAAGGGTGTTTCTGTGATTGTAGTGACATGCTAACAAGTTTTCTGCATTATTATTTGAAGTGATGCGGGTTTTTAAGGGTGTTTCTGTGATTGTAGTGACATGTTAACAAGTTTTCTGCATTATTATTTGAAGTGATGCGGGTTTTTAAGGGCGTTTCTGTGATTGTAGTGACATGTTAACAAGTTTTCTACATTATCAACAGTGCAAAGACTCTTAAGAACTCGGCTAATCGTCTCTTTGGTCTTTGAAAATGGTCGTGGTGAGAGAGGGAAGCGTTAAACAATCTCTCTCTCTCTCTCTCTCTCTCTCTCTCTCTCGCGACGCCCTGTCCTTCCCTCGTCAGTAAAATCCTCAAAGTTTTTCCACTAAAGTTCAGCTCACCGGCGGGAAAGGAGAAAAATGACCTTTATCTGGGCAACGCTTAAACTCCCCGCTTGCTTCTTGTCTGGCGCGAGGGAAGGAAAGTGAAGGAGTCAAGCGATAACCCATTTTCTTTTTCCCGTTTTTTGTTGTTGTTATCCGCGGTGACTTCGATATTTTTCCCTCCATTGCAGTCTCGTGAATGAAGGAGAAAATGGAGGTTTGTCTAACTTTCCTTGACCAGTAAGAAAAGGAGGAGGAGGAGGAGGAGGAGGAGGAGGAGGAGGAGGAGGAGGAGGAGGAAGGGAAGGAGGAGGAGGAAGAGGAGGAAAAGGAGGAAAAGAAGGTGGTGGTGGTTGAAGAGGATTAACTTAAAAGAGGAAGGAAGGAGGAGGAGAGGAAGAAGAGGAGGAAAAGAAGGTGGTGGTGGTGAAGAGGATTAACTTATCTTACAGCACAGGGAAGAGGAAGAGGAAGAGGAGGAGGAGGAGGAGGAGGAGGAGGAGGAGGAGGAGGAGGAGGAGGAGGAGGAGGAGGAGAAGGAGAAGGAGGGAGGAGGAGGAGGAGGAGGTGAGGATGAAGAGACTTAACTTATCGTACAGCACAGGGAAGAGGAAGAGGAAGAGGAAGAGGAGGAAGAGGATGAAGAGGAGGAGGAGGACGAGGAAGAGGAGAATAACACAGAGAGAATAGAGAAGAAGAGGAAGAGAAGACAAAAGAACAACAAAGAACAACAATAACAACAACAACAACAACAACAACAACAACAACAACAATTAAACATTCCAGAACCAATTACTATTACCTTTAAGATGTCCCAGAATTTCCAGACAGCTTGTTTGTGTGGTCCAGTGGTTCGCCTGCCTTCCATCATACCAGTAGTTCTTATTCCTCCTCCTCCTCCTGTGACTCATTCTTCTTTCCTTTTCATTCACTGTCGACTGTTGTTAATTTTCTTCTCTTCTTTCTTTCTATTTTTTTATTTTCCTTTTCATTATCACTTTTTTTCCTATTTACTCCTCCTCTTCCTGTTATCTCTTCCTAATTGTCCCTAAGGCTCGAAATCTGTCTCTCTAACACTGAATTATTATCCGAGTGCATTAGATCACCTGTATAGCTTGTTCTGGTCACTCTCGTCCCTCACACAGCACAACACAGCACGTCACTCTCTCCCTTTCACTCTCCCTTCACCTCTCTTCTACTGGGCAGCGTCGAGAGAGAGAGAGGGAGAGAGTGGGAGGGGGAGCAGGAGGAAGAAAACGAGAGGAAGGTTTTTTTTGAGATGTGTTTACTTTTGAAAGGGTAACTAAGGTAATTCAATGTTTTTTCTCCGTTTTCTTTTCTTTATTTATTTTTTATTTCGTTAACCCTTTCAGTACTGTATCGCATTTTCCCCATAATTTTTCTGGTTAATTTCATCTTATTTTTCTTTATTTTCTCTTATCTATCTATCATTTGTTCTTTTATTTTGTTTTAATTCCTTCTGACGTGTTTCCATATTCATTTTGGTGACTATTTGGTGATTTTATGCAGCTCCAGAAACTCAAATGGGGGATTAAAATAGTGAAGACTGTGGCCATTAATCTTCTGACCTCCATAGACGCTTCTTAATGTCAATA
>NC_059282.1:10223555-10228555 GCF_017591435.1 Portunus trituberculatus
CCTTCTCTCTGCAACTTTATCTCATGTTTCCTTTCCGACCGCTCTATTGCTGCTGTGGTAGACGGCTACTGTTCTTCTCCTAAACCTATTAATAGTGGTGTTCCTCAGGGTTCTGTCCTGTCACCCACTCTTTCTATTATTCATTAATGACCTTCTTAACCAAACTTCTTGCCCTATCCACTCCTACGCTGATGATACCACCCTACATCTTTCCACGTTCTTTCAGAGACGTCCAACCCTTCAGGAAATTAACAGATCACGCAGGGACGCCACGGAACGCCTGACTTCCGATCTTTCTAAGATTTCCGATTGGGGCAGAGAAAATCTAGTAGTTTTCAATGCCTCAAAAACTCAATTCCTCCATCTATCAACTCGACACAACCTTCCAGACAACTATCCCCTCTTCTTCAATGACACTCAACTGTCTCCTCTTCCACAATGAATATCCTCGGTCTGTCCTTTGCTCATAATCTTAACTGGAAACTTCACATCTCATCTCTTGCTAAAACAGCTTCTATGAAGTTAGGTGTTCTGAGGCGTCTCCGACAGTTTTTCTCGCCCTCCAACTGCTTACTCTGTATAAGGGCCTTATCCGTCCCTGTATGGAGTACTCTTCGCATGTTTGGGGGTTCCAGTCACACAGCTTTGCTTGATAGGGTGGAATCGAAAGCTCTTCGTCTCATCAACTCCCTCCTCTGACTAACTGTCTTCAGTCTCTTTCTCACCGCCGAAATGTTGCATCCCTTTCTATATTTTATCGCTATTTTCATGGTAACTGTTCTACTGATCTTGCTAACTGCATGCCTCCCCTCCTCCTGCGGCCACGCTGCACAAGGCTTTCTTCTTCCTCTCATCCCTATTCTGTCCAACTCTCTAATGCAAGAGTTAACCAGTACTCTCAATCATTCATCCCTTTCACTGGTAAACTCTGGAACTCCCTCCCTGCATCTGTATTTCCAAATTCCTAAAACATGTCTCTTATAAGAGGGAGGTATCGAGGCATTTGCTCCCCTAATTCTGGCTGACGGTTTTGGCACTTTTTATACTTTTTGGAGAGCCAGCGCTCAAGTAGGCTTTTTCTAACTTTCTTTTTTTTGCCCTTGGCTGGCCCTCTTCCCTACGTGAAAAAAAAAAAAAAAAAATCCAGTCCGGAACAAGCTACTTGGAGAAAGAAGACCGAGGTGTTCTGAGTTTTGACGTCACACTCTTATATTTACACATGTGAAGCATTGTAGTACACAAAAATAATTTAATAGAGGCAATTATTTAGAAATTGAGAGAAAGACCGTCGACTTTATACATATCTTTTAAAACCTAAACCAAATTGAGTTCTTTTTTCTATCAACAAATCTAAACAAAACACAAAATTGTTCAAATTATAACAATTGCTTGATTTAGATATTTAAGAACACATTTAAAAATTAATGTTTGAATGGTGTTTGTGGTGTTTTATTTGCTGAAATGAATGCTATTATGGAAAATATTCTAACTTTATTATAGTTTGTGCTGAAATAGGATGAAAAATGTGTTTCTCTCTCTCTCTCTCTCTCTCTCTCTCTCTCTCTCTGCTGGCTATGGCAACAAACCAGCATTTCAGATTCAATCAGTTTACTTTCCTTTCCGTTGTCAAACTGAATGACAAATAGCACAAGGCGTAAGTCTGGATTCCGGTAGTGCAGGTGAGAGGGATCCACAAACACAGGTCTGGCACATGATCATCTGCCTCTAATATTTACTACCACGAACTGTAGGTTTCCTCAGAAAAAAGTCAAATCAAAGACACATTCAGATAACAGCAAATATAGTCTCACATTCAACTAATCCTCTACAAAACTGAGGTTTCACCATAATCCCACTGGGCCTGCAACAGTGGATTATTTCTAATTGACAATACAAATGCTAATCTAAACTTCAAAGCCAGAGAACTGACTGATAAACAACAAACATTCATTTTTGACTCAATACACATCATATTTTCGCACTTTTCAACACACACACACACACACACACACACACACACACACACACACACCCTGCACCACACCATCACTCAATTCACCGACATTAGTACAAAAACTAAATGAATAATAATAAGAGAATTTTCCTCTTTCAGACTGAAATACAAATATGAATCTTTGTAAACTCAGTAAGTGATAATAATGAAACAATTCACCAGTCCGGAACAGGATGATAAGAGGTGATGCGATGAGGGGGGAGAGGGGAAGGGCGGGGCGTCGTAAGTCCACAACACCACTGTACACACCCTCCTTCAACCCACACTGCACCCACCACCCACATTTGAGGAGACACAGTATGTACTTCCACTCAGTAACTGGTAATAATTAGATAACTAACCACTAACCAGTCAGTAAGAGGCTACTGGGGAGGAGGGGACGGGTAACCTCAGACCCCCTGGCCCTGCACCACCCACACTGCACACACCACTCACCACCCTTCCGTCCCACACACACACACCACTCACCATCCTTCCGTCCCACACACCACACACTCACCACTCCCACCAGCCCTCACCACCCTTCCGTCCCACACAGCACACGCTACTCACCACCCTTCCGTCCCACACAGCACTCACCACTCACCACCCTTCCGTCCCACACACACACACCACTCACCATCCTTCCGTCCCACACACCACACACCACTCACCACCCTCCCGTCCCACACAGCACTCACCACTCACCACCCTTCCGTCCCACACAGCACACACCACTCACCACCCTTCCGTCCCACACAGCACAGCAACATCGTGCAATACAGTGAGCGCCTCTCCACCTTTCCTCTGCGGCGCCAAGGAAAACGTAACAACTTGACACACAGCGCTAAAATTAGGATAACTTTAATAATCTGCACCACCTTTGCCTCTCCTCTCCTTTCCTTCCCCTTCACCAGTGTGGCCGTGTTTCCGAGGACCAGCCACTGAGGAGAATGAGAGGCAAGGGTGTGTGGGCTCAAAGTCACGCCACGCCGAGGACACGCACGGAGTCAACGCCACGATTTCAGATGGACAACTCGGCCAAGGCTTTCAAGACATTTTGTTTCTTTTAACAAACTAGAAATTTTGCCAATCTATCACCAGAACCATGAAACTACCCTTAAAAATACGAGTACCTTCAAATGACCGTTTTCAGTCACCAGCGCCATCTATTGCATGTATTCACTCAACAATTAGTGAGGCGGGTGTTTAACACTGGTGCCAGGGCGGCCCATCTCGTCCGCCACACGCCCAGGGAGGTGATGCTACAGGTGCTCAGGGCGGCACGTCCTCCTCGCTGACCTGGCCTGACCTGCCAGCGCCGCTCTCCACCACAACAAGAAGGCGGCGGCATCACAGCTCGCTGCACCCACCGTGACCATACAACACTACAACCCCCACCGGCGGGCTGATGCCCGCTTTGTATACTATTTGTATATATAATGCATGTAAATTTTATACAATTAACCTATAAACAACAACAACATTTAACACTGGTCCGTGCTCAGAGACCCTCACCACGACTATTTTCCAAGGCCTCAGAGATGACTCCAGTTAATAATGCAGAAATCATGTCACTCTGCCTCTAGAACGATAAATACATTCTCTCACCACGACTGTTTTCCGAGGCCAAAGAGATGATTAACAGGGTTTTCAAATGTTTCTCCAGTTAATGCAGAAATCTTATCACTGCCTCTAGATCCGTAAAGACACCTTAAATTTAAATAAAACCTTTTGAAATAGTGGAGGTAAGGCGTAGAAGTGTGTGAGAATAGGACTTCACTCAGTCACTGCCTTGGCGCCTCCTCTCACACTACAAGACTGAGGCTGCTGCTGTGGTGTGAATGTAAGCCTTGTGGCAGTGTAGTGACGGCTGCAGCGACGCCACCTCCCTCGCGCCGTTTCCTCGATCTCTCCTCCAGCTCCTGCACGGTGTCAGGGAGGGTCTGGCCTTGAGTCTCCGGCAGCAGTTGCGTCCCCACTCCGGCCAGCGAAGCGCCCACCCCGAACACCACGAAGGGCGCCCACGGGTACACGGCGCTCTGAGAAGGAGGAGCGGGATCAGCAGGAGGAAATGGGTCTGTGTCTCTCTCTCTCTCTCACCCTTAGAGAGAGAGAGAGAGAGAGAGAGAGAGAGAGAGAGAGAGAGAGAGAGAGAACGTTTCAGAATACAATATAATCTCGAACATAAAAGGTGAAGCAGCAACTCACCACCAGGTCTGTGATGAAGGGTGACACGATCCCCCCCGCGCAGGCCATCATGAAGGAGGCGCCCACACCCCGGCTGCGCACCTCCGTCGGGAAGAGCTCGTTGGAATAGAAAAAAACCACCTGGAACCCTGCGGCGCTTGTCATCCTCCCCACCACAGCCAGCAACACTACGACGGTGCTGTGTGCTGTGTGTGTGTGTGTGTGTGTGATGGGAGGAGAGAGAGGGTGTTACTGCCACGATGACCATCACACCTACTATTACTACTACTACTGCTACTATTAATACTATTACTACTGCTACTACTAATCTAACTTAAACTAACCTAAGCTACACCTTAAAAGATAACGTTAATACTGAAATAATATACTCTGCTACTACTACTACTACTACTACTACTACTACTACTACTACTACTACTACCACCACCATCACAAGAACAATAATCATTAAGAGTAACTAAGAAAAGACGAACAACACTCTACCACACCACACCACACCACACCACACCACATAACACCACACCACACCACACCACACCACATAACACCACACCACACCACATAGCACCACACCACACCACACCACACCACATAAAACCACACCACACCACACCACATAACACCACACCACACCACACCACACAACACAACACAACACCACAACTAACCACTGGGCGTGACAGAGAGAGCGAACAGAACCACAGCGGCAATGAAGTAGCAGACAGAGAGAGTGATCCTCCTGCCGAAGCGGTTCATGATACGGCCGGAGAAAACATAGGCCGGTACATCCATGAAA
>NC_059282.1:10233555-10251055 GCF_017591435.1 Portunus trituberculatus
ACACCACAAAACAACACTAGACACCACAGGACACGACAAAACACCACAGAACACCACAGGACACCACAAAACACCACACAACACTCCAGAACACCACAGAACACCACAGGACACCACAGGACACCACAAAACACCACAGAACACCACTAGACACCACAGGACATCACAGAACACCACAAAACACCACACAACACTACAGAACACCACAGAACACTACAAAACAACACTAGACACCACAGAACACCACAGAACACCACAAAAAACACTAGACACCACAGAACACCACAAAACAACACTAGACACCACAGAACACCACAAAAAACACTAGACACCACAGAACACCACAAAACAACACTAGACACCACAGAACACCACAAAACAACACTAGACACCACAGAACACCACAAAACACCACACAACACTACAGAACACCACAGAACACTACAAAACAACACTAGACACTACAGAACACGACAAAACACCACAGAACACTCCAGAACACCACAGAACACCACAGGACACCACAAAACACCATAGAATACCACAGAACACCACTAGACACCACAAAACACCACAGAACACCACAGAACACCACAGAACACCACAGGACACCACAAAACACCACACAACACTACAGAACACCACAGAACACCACAGAACACCACAGGACACTCCATAGCACCACAGAACACCACAGAACACCACAGAACACCACAGGACGTCACAAAACACCACAGAACACCACAGAACACCACAGAACACTCCAGAACACCACATAACACCACAGAACACCACAAAACACACACTTACTAAAGCTCATAGTGATCACGTGCAGAACAGACCACCTGCCGTTCCCCAGATGGTTAAGCAGATTGTCCATGCGGCTCAACATGCTGCCCAGCTGGTGGTGGTGGTGGTGGTGGTACTGCAAGGAAGGTAAAGGAAGGTCAATGTGGTTAAGATGCTTTAAAATGTTGGTTTATTGCTTTTAGATACAGATAGACAGACAGATACACACACACACACACACACACACACACACATGATTGCTACATTCGGCCCTCGATGTAATGGGTGTGTGTGTGTGTGTGTGTGTGTGTGTGTGTGTATTTCCTGAGAAACGAGGGCTGACTGAGATGTGCCCCGGGTTATCATGGTGACTTAGCAGTGTTTGTACAATGTTACGCTTAAGTCAGCCTCCCTGCCTCCCTGCCTGCCTTCCTTCAAGCTCAGAATATTTTTATCCTTAGTAATTTTGATGTACTTAATATTTTTTCTAATTTAATTTCATTGGATGTTATATGTTTGCATTTATTTTTAAGCATAGGCGCAGGACCAGACGTAACGCCCTTATGCTTAGCGCGACACATGATCGACAATATCTATTCTCATACGAGGCCAATAATATCCACGACGGACGGCAGCCAGGTTTTTTTTTCTCTTTTTATTTATACCATGTGGGCTTTCCACGGGAATTTATGGGCTAAAGGGGATACTTTTTAGGGTACCTCCTATCTCAAAGCCCACCCGCTAGGAAACCGTTGCCCTGAGTGAGGAAGCCCAACCTGCACTCAGACTGTGGACAGGATTCGAACCCGTGCGCTTGGAGACCCCTCTGATCCCAAAGCACGCATGGTTCCACTGTACCACGGGTTGGATGTCCAGCTGTAGGGTGATCGTCCATAAGTTGTAGAATGACTGGAACAAAAACTCCTGGAATAACCAAAAGATCTTTGCCTCCATCTTCTTTTGGGCCTCGCCTACATAAGACATTAGATGGTGATAAAAAGAATTGTGAGAAGGGTACATGTAAGGGGGCAAAGTGGAAAGATCACCAGATTCCAGAGCATAGATTACTTTCCCCCATGTCTCATGCTTACGCTGTTCCACGCCGAGTTCCTGGAGAGAAAAATTATGTACTGGGGATGCTTGAGAGACTGCAGTCACTAGGACATTCCGTGATAGAGCGTCAACTACGACATTCGCACGGCCTGGAAAGTACTTGAACTGAGAGAGTATTCTTGCAATGTAAGATACCAGCGTGCACGCAAGCCTGCCACTGAGATTACGTCCCTTGAAAAGATTTGTGACAGCGACGTGATCTGTGAAAACTGTGATTGGGTACCCAAGTATTAGATCTCGGAAATGAGTAAGAGCCCAGATGACAGCTAAAGCTTCCTGATGCGTGACTGAATTATGGTTTGGAAGGACTTGCATATCAAGGAGCTTCATATCTGACAATCCCAGAAGTCAGTCAGCTGGAAGATGGAAGTTAGAGGTGACTTAGAATTTCAAGTGATGAATGGGTAGGCCTCTTTTTATGCGTATGGGTAAAGTAACCATTCCTGAAATACTCAAAGCTGAGCCAGTCACCCCACGTAGGTTTAAATCACTCTGGCGTACCGGCCACCGCCCACCGCGAAAGATTCGTTTGATAGCTCTAAACGAGTCCTCCGAGAGGACATTCACAGTGGCGCCAGTGTCCACGGCCAAGGAGAGTCCGCACGACCCTATTTTAGTAGGTAGAGTCATGATAGTGAACTGAGCACAGGCAGCGACAATACTATCGTATGTGGCTAATTCTTTCGTGCCTGTGAACGCAGATTGATCGTTTTTTTGTCGAGGGGCGCGCGGCTTCCCCCGCCGGCTGACGGCCAGCAACACGTCGCGCATCTGTTTCCGTCCGCATCTGTGCAATCTGTCGGCAACGATCTGATGAGTGACGCCCATAACCATGGACAAGGCAAAAGTAGGGTGTTGGTGACGAGGAAGTGCTCATCTGGCCACTGTTACGGCCCGCCCGTAACATGCATTACTACCATCACCTCCTCCGCTTGTTACCTCGTTCGCCACCTCTCCGCCTCCCCTTCCACGCCACCGTCTCGTGAACCTTCCACGTCACCGTTTCATGAAGCCCGGCTACTGTCCCGAAGTTGGATTCACGCGGCCCTTTCGACTCAACCGAAAGTGTTGAGCCAGCTCTTGGTTTTCTGGATTGGGAGTTGAGATCCAAGCCTCAACCAGTGAACACAACGCCTCTTGGTTCTGCCGTGGGATCAACCATCACCCAGCATTTCACCACTGCGACACCGCATAAGTATCACTTCCCCTCGTCCGTGTTTTCCACATTGCCTCTATATAGGATTAGGATTATTGTTAGGTATTAAGTTGGGTTCTTTATTGTTGTATTTATTACTGTGTTATATGTATATGTGTATGTCATTTTCCTGTGTTTCATGTTATATATCTGTGTTTCATGTTTCTTGTTATATATGTGTCAATTTCATTATGGGTTATTAAAGTAGCTTTTAAAGTGACCCCCCTTTTACATTTCCTCACCAGTTGAACCTGCAGTGTTTTTTTTATTGTTATTGTTCACCGGCTCTCCGATGCCAATCTTACCAGTTTAACCGGTGAACGTAACAATTGGCGACCGTGACAGGACCATTATAACCCATGTTCAGTGTTCCATTTTTCCAGTGACTTTTTTCTGTGATTGCTTGTGTTTCTGTGGTGTTGTGACTCTGATGTGTTTTTTTCTGTGACTTACTCTGCGTGTGGTTTAAATTTACCTTTGTGCGTTCAAGTGGCTCCTTTTGGGTTAAACGTGCTTCGTGACTTTCATTGGTATCGCATAGCAGTGGTAGAGCAGGAAACCAGGTAGAAAGGCGTGTTCACCGATAGCACTTATCTCTAGTTTTTGCACATAGGCAGGTGTGTAATAAGTGTTATCCAAGTGTTGGGATCATCATATGTTCATGCGAACCCTCAATGCCCTCACTTCGCGGATCATTTTTCTCGCTAGTTAGAATCGGCCATTTTAACTAGTCTCTCAGACTAATCCGCCTCCTTATCAATAACAAGTCTCAGTACAATTCGCTCCTCACTCTCAAGTCTCGTAACTAGAGTAATCCGGATCCCTCTTAATGCCGTAACTCTCTAGTTTACCCCTCATTAGTGATTGTACTCATAAGTGTTTACTTAAGTATAATCTAGGTAATTTCAAGGTTGCCTTTATTATCACTCTGCCAAGTTCCTCACTTAAGTAATTTGCTTATCATTTTTTTGTTGTGGTTTAACATCGATTTAATATGGCTTCCGCTCAGTTTAACGTTGAAGATTTTTGTGCCGACCCTTCTCTGGAACAACTTAAATATGCTAATATAAAGAAGGACCAATGGAAAGCCATCGCTAAACATTTTGATGTTCCCATCACGTCTCAGATGACTAAAGAGGTCATTAAGAATGTAGTTGTTGAACATCTAGTGCAAGAAGGTCAGTTGCTAGGAAATGCCATAGAAGAGTTAACTCCCATGTCAGCCTCTACGAGGACTATAATACACAGTCCCCAGGAAGAACAGGATAAGAGTAGGATAAGTCAATGGGAACTTGAGAAGCTTAAACTAGAATACCGGATGCATGAAAAACAAATGCAACTACAGGCAGAAAAAGAAGCGAAAGAAATGCAACTACAGGCAGAAAGAGAAGATAAAGAGAGAGAATTACGGGAAAGACAAATGCAACTACAGGAAAAACAAATGCAACTACAGGCAGAAAAAGAAGATAAAGATAAAGAGAGAGAATTTCAGTTACAACTTAGAAGGCAGGAGAAAGAGTTAGAAATTCAGGAGTTAGCCCTACGAAATGACGCTAAGTTTAGAGGGGAAGAAATAGATATAAAGAAACAGTTAGCAAGCTTTAATCCTGCTACAGCTGCTCCGCTAGTTCCCCCTTTTGATGAATCTGATGTTGACGGGTCATTTCGCGCTTTTGAGAGCATTGCTCATAGGAATAAATGGCCCAAGGATCAGTGGGTGTCTCTCCTTGTCCCTAAGCTAGTAGGAAAAGCTTATAGGGTATACAACGGCCTTAGTGATGAGGTAGAATATGAAGAGATCAAAGGTAACATTCTAGACGCCTACTCTATCACTTCTGATGGATACCGACAACAGTTCCGAAAGTATGTGAAACCAGAGTCTCACACCTATGTTGAATTCGCTAGTGAGAAACTAAGACAATTTAAGAAATGGTTAGTCGCCCTTAACATTACCACCTTTTCGGAGTTGCTCAATCTAATGGTCCTGGAAGAATGGAAGAACAAGTTACCATTTAATATTCTGAGGCATGTGGAAGAACGGGGGAGAGAGTGAGCTTATGTCTGCCGCTAAAGTGGCTGATGCGTTTGCTTTGTTGATGGGATCCCTGGGTAGTAGAGGTCGTGGTTCACTGTCTAATGTTAGGTCCTCCTTTGGGGAAGGTTTTGGGAGCGCGGGTGGTAAGCCAACCGGATTCTCGCCAAATGCATATAATTCCCCCCTGGTGTACATACTGTAAGAAGCCAGGTCACACGATCCAGAAATGTAGACACCCAAATTGCAAGGGTTCTCAACGTCAATTTTCTTTTGTGTCCCTAGACCTAACACATTTGAGAACAAGAAACCAGTGGCCCTAGCTAACCCTCTCAACTCTCCTCTAGAACTTTATGACTCATACATGTATCAAGGTAAAGTGTCCTTGACTGATGGTAAAGACAAGGCAATAAATATCAAGGTTCTGCGTGATACAGGTGCTGCCCAATCCATCTTAAGGGAAGATGTCATCCCTAACATCAAACAGGTTTTCACTGGGAGAAGGTGATCCTTACAGGTCTCGAATCACAGCTCTCCTATCCTTTGGCTAATATTAGCTTACAGTGCCCGTTCATTTCAGGAGAGGTTGAGGTAGCCATTAAACCTGGTGAACTGCCAGTACCGGGGGTACATCTTGTACTGGGTAATGATCTTGCGGGTAACTTGGCTGTTCCAAACTTAATTGTTCTTGATTCTCCCTTAACAGAAAGTCCCACTAAGACCCTGGACGAAACATCCCCTCACTTCTTCCCAGTGTGTGCAGTCACCAGGTCTCAGTCCAAGTCCTTTCATCACCTCCTCCACCAATGATTGCCTCTACTGACAACTTGTATAATGACATCATTTCAAAGGAGAATTTGATTAATGCTCAGGAACAGGATCTCACTTTGGCTAAGATCAGGCATGTTGCCAGTGAGACAAAGGATATGTCTAAATTGCCTTGTTTTTATTATCAGGAAGGAGTCCTGATGCGTGCTTACAGACCTCCTGAACTGAAACAACTAGACACCTGGTCAGAAACACATCAAGTTGTCATCCCTTGTCTGTAAGACCAGCCATTATAGAACTAGCTCATGATGGATTGTCAGGTCATCTAGGCATCCAAAAAACCTACAAGAAGGCTCTTCAGCATTTTTTTTGGCCAGGAATGAAAAAGGATGTGTCACACTATGTAAAAACATGTCACATATGTCAAGTTGTGGGTAAGCCTAACGAACGCCTTGTGCCAGCTCCTCTGACGCCTATTCCAGTTCAGACGGAGCCCTTCGAAAAGATCATACTAGACTGCGTAGGGCCCTTACCCAAAACCAAACGAGGGAATCAGTATTTGTTAACCCTCATGGATCCCACTACCAGGTACCCTGAAGCATTCCCTCTTAAGAACATCACATCAAAGACCATTGTAAAACATCTGATACATTTTTTCACCTCGGTAGGAATTCCAAAACAAATTCAGTCTGACAAGGGTAGCAATTTCACTAGCCATTTTTTCCAACAGATAGTGAATGAGCTAAACATCGACCATGTTACCTCCTCGGCTTACCACCCCCAATCTCAAGGCTGTCTGGAGCGGTTTCACCAAACATTAAAATCCATGCTGAAGAAGTATTGCTTGGAGCATCAAGGAGACTGGGATGAAAGTATTTCTTTCCTTCTCTTCGCTTTAAGAGAATCTCCTCAAGATTCTTTAGGTTACTCCCCTTTTGAATTACTCTATGGTAGACAGATCAGGGGGCCTCTCAAAATATTAAAGGATCAATGGTTTACTCAAAATACTCCTTCAAGCCCCAGTGTGTCTGACTACATCAGTAACCTTAAGAATAAAATCAGTGAAGTCAGATCTTTTGCTAAATCAAACTTTCTCAAACTAAAATGCAACAGAATTCTCTTCCCAAATCTGTCATGAGAAGTTTCAAACCAGGAGACAAGGTTTTACTTTTTCTCCCCACTCCAGGCAATGCTCTTCACAGTAAGTTCATGGGACCTTATGTTGTGGCTCAAAAACTAAGTCCATTAAATTATGTGGTCCACACTCCTGACCGTCGTAAGGATTCCCAACTTGTTCATATTAATCTAATGAAACCTTACCACTCCAGAGAACCAGAGGACGACTTGTCTCGCGCTGTACCTGTATGTCTGATAGGAAAGGAGTCTGGTCCTGTGCCCCCCGAGGAAGAGTCCGACATCGAATTCCTCTTCTCGTCACCTAAAGGACGCCCTCAAACAGCCAAATCATGTCCAACCTGGATGAGGTGTTTGTTTCCTTAACACCTTCACAACAGTCTGATCTTAAAAAGTTATTGCTAGACTTTTCTGAAATCACAGGTGACCTTCCAGGAGTTTGTAATACTATCCAACATGACATAAGATTAACATCTACCGACATCAAGCCTATAAGACAACCAGCCTATCGCATTTCACCCATTAAAAGAGACTTGATGAAAAAGAGGTAGACTATCTGCTCTGTCATCACCTTGCAGAACCTAGTATATCTCCTTGGGCTTCTCCCTGCCTGTTAACATCTAAGCCAGATGGTAGTAGTCGATTTTGCACCGACTACCGGAAATTAAATAAAGTGACGGTGCCAGACTCCTACCCATTGCCCTTGATAGAGGACCTTATAGATAGTATAGGAGTAGCCAAATTTGTAACCACTATAGACTTGCTTAAAGGTTACTACCAGATTCCCCTCTCGGACGAGGCCCAAATAATATCCGCCTTCATCACTCCTTCGGACTATACCAATACACAGTGATGCCCTTTGGATTGTCTAATGCTCCTGCCACCTTCCAGAGGGCTATAAATTACATAACTCAAGACTTGGAGGGAACATCCGCGTATCTGGACGACCTGGTGGTGACTGCAGACGACTGGGCAACACATCTGACCCGTCTTCGGAGGCTGATGGGTCGGTTGCAGGAAGCCGGGCTTACCATCAACCTGGCCAAGTCCACCTTCGGGAGGTCTACGGTGGTCTACCTGGGACATGTGGTGGGGAACGGCAAGGTTCACCCCAAGAGAGCTAACGTTGAGGCCATCCTTGGCTTCCTGTTCCTACCACCAGGAAAGCTCTCATGAGGTTCTTGGGGATGGCTGGGTTTACAGACGCTTCTGTAAAAACTTCTCCACCCTGGCCGCCCCCTTGACGGACCTTCTCAGCACTTCCGTCCCCTTCCACTGGACCCCGGCCTGTGACCAAGCCTTCAAACACCTCAAGGCGTTTCTCTCCTCGGAACCAGTGGTCTGGACGCCGGATCACTCCCGACCCTTCCATTTACAAGTTGACGCGAGTGGAGTTGGAGTGGGTGCTGTCCTACTACAACCGGACCCCACAAGCGGCATCCTCCATCCCATCGCTTACCACTCTGCAAAACTGAAACACCATCAACTCAACTACTCCACCATCGAAAAGGAGGCTCTGGCACTCGTGCTGGCGCTCCAACGTTTTGAGTGCTATCTTCATCCTGGTCCGCACATCACCAAGGTCTTCACGGACCACAATCCTCTGGCCTTCCTGTACGCCATGAGGAACCGAAACCAACGCATTCTTAGGTGGGCCTTGTTAACTCAACCTTTCAACCTGGAAGTCCATCATATCAAGGGGGTGGACAACATCATCGCCGACGCCTTATCAAGATCTCCCGTCTCACCTCCTTCATGAGCCCATTACGGAGGTCTTAGGGGGGAGGAAATGTTACGGCCCGCCCGTAACATGCATTACTACCATCACCTCCTCCGCTTGTTACCTCGTTCGCCACCTCTCCGCCTCCCCCACGTTCCACGCCACCGTCTCGTGAACCTTCCACGTCACCGTTTCATGAAGCCCGCTACTGTCCCGAAGTTGGATTCACGCGGCCCTTTCGACTCAACCGAAAGTGTTGAGCCAGCTCTTGGTTTTCTGGATTGGGAGTTGAGATCCAAGCCTCAACCAGTGAACACAACGCCTCTTGGTTCTGCCGTGGGATCAACCATCACCCAGCATTTCACCACTGCGACACCGCATAAGTATCACTTCCCTCGTCCGTGTTTTCCACATTGCCTCTATATAGGATTAGGATTATCGTTAGGTATTAAGTTGGGTTCTTTATTGTTGTATTTATTACTGTGTTATATGTATATGTGTATGTCATTTTCCTGTGTTTCATGTTATATATCTGTGTTTCATGTTTCTTGTTATATATGTGTCAATTTCATTATGGGTTATTAAAGTAGCTTTTAAAGTGACCCCTTTACATTTCCTCACCAGTTGAACCTGCAGTGTTTTTTTTATTGTTATTGTTCACCGGCTCTCCGATGCCAATCTTACCAGTTTAACCGGTGAACGTAACATTCTGTAGACCCTGCTTCAAGTTCTGAAATTATGCAGAAATCTGAGAAGTGTTCCACGACTGAATTATATGTGATCAATTCCGTAGCCGTGATACGGAAATATCTGAAAAGTCTGTGCGACACAGTGAGTGCTTTTAGTTGTGTTGTAGTATTATACTTCTCTGTAGCGATGATTGAGAAGTGATGACAGTAGAAGTCTTATACCACTCTGGATGTCCAGCTGAGTGATGAGATGCGATGAGGAGGGGTAATCGATGCTGTAATACGAGTACCATTCAGGTCACCCAGTTGTTTGTAGCTCGCTCAGAACACTGGGAGTGTTTTCCTGAATTTATAACGTGTAATATTTCCCGGGTCAACCCCTCGGAAGAAAACTACACATCACTTCAGAAATTCATGTCAGGAGCGAAAGTCTGAGTCACCCCCCTCCCCAACTGAGCAGAGCTAGGCGGTAGTGGGAGAGATTGTTTTGGTAGCATCTGTTGACTTAACCGATAGGTCAGCCGCTGAACTGAGTTGCTAGTGTGTCGAGAGATCGCGTTATGGGATATAACAGCCGCTACACACTCACGCCTTCACTGCACTAAGTCTGTTATTCACTGGTTTACTTATTCGTGGCACCGCAAGCTACCAGTGTTGTGGTCAATGTTATGTTACCACGAAGAGGGCACAAGAGTATCAGTGGCGTTTGTTCAGGAACTCTCTCACACTGTCTTCTCAGGGGAGTTAACGAAAACACAGCTTGGGTTTTCCTTATATTAACAATACAGTTATTTACACTACACTCTGATAGTCTCGTACACACACATACACACACACACACAGTCCACAGCTCCCTGGCAAGCGCCCGGGGGAGCAAAAGGGGCAAACTCGTGTGTTCGTCAGACTCCAAGTAACGCAGCTCGTCTTGTCAATCTTTCGTCAGAAAAACCTCACTGACACCGGTGACTGACTCATATATTAAAAAACAGTTACAAATGTATTGGTTACAATAGTTAAAGTATTACTGAATTATAAATGAAAGAAATAAAATATTTGATAGTACTAAATGTATGTCTATGCTGTTATGATTACATATATATAATCCAGCAACCAGAGGTTCTCACACTGAGCCTGTGGGAATGTATACTGACTTAGCATAAGAAATGCTTGCATATAGAAATGAAAAGATGTTCTCGCTAAGATCAGCCTCGCTTCTCACGGCTGTGTGTACAAACAAGGAAAAAACTAATTATATACAATTCATACCCTAACAATTTTGACGTTTTAAAAAAAAGTCACAACGGACAAATCTACCCAGTGGCTGATAGAATGTTCCTCGCTGGGTATTTGTCCGTCGAGATTACGTGGTCCGATAAATCCGAAATCCATTAAATAGGGATCCATTAAATTGAGGGCCAAGTGTACTGAAATGTAATGTCTCCTGAACAACTGGTAAGGAAAGGACACGAACTCACTATAAAACACAAAATCAAACCTATCGAACACACACACACACACACACACACACACACACACACACACACACACACACACACACACAATACAGCACAACACAACACAGCACAGCACAGCATAGCACAGATCTCACTATTTGGAAGTCCTTCTGAACAGTGAGCGGCTGAGCGGTGGCGAACGATCGTCATCCATCACAAGTGTTTATAAATCCCTGCGTGTCTTTAAGGTTTCCAAATATACATACAACACTGCTAAACACTCCAATACGCTACAGAATGCAACAAACACACTAACACATTAACCACAGCCCAGAAGCAACAAGGCAGCGTGCAGTGTGGATAAGTCTGAGGTCCATTAGTGAAGTTATGAAGTAGTGAAGGATGGAAGGAGTGAATTTCACAGCTTGTTCCCTTATTCACTCTTTCGGGTAACCACTCTTGTCATTGTCACAGCCCCCCGCCCTCCCCTCCCCGCCCCATCGCACCGCTGATCAACTGATATTTGTTCATGTTAAAAGTAAATATATGCAGAGAGATCTATACACACACACACACACACACACACACACACACACACACACACACACATCTCTTTCTCTGGTAAACTCTGGAACTCCCTACTTGATTTTGTTTTCTCATTTACCTCTAAGCTAAGATGTAGTAAGAGGGAGGTTTTATATATTAAAGGCAAGTGTGCGAGTATTCTAATTGGGAGTAATTAAACGAGAGTAAAGGTGGAAGGTGTTAAGATAGCCCTAAAGAAATAAGATACGAGGAGATTTGGCAATATAATTAGAAAACGAGGAACCGATTAAAAAAATCTACAAAAAACAAGTTGGGAGAGAAATATTGATAGGAAGAGAAAGAGAGATGGAGAGATGGAGAGTGCGTTACAACTATAAAGGATAAGATACGTATTTAGAAACGCTTTGCACGACTATTTTCCAAGGCCACAGAGATGACTAGTGGAGATTTCAAGTTAATAAAGTAAAAATCTTGTCACTCTTTCTCTAAAACCATAAAAACATCTTAAAAAACTCTCTGTTCTTTCCCTACGACTATTTTCTAAGGCCACAAAGATGACTAGCGGAGATTTCAAGAGTGCTTCCCCAGTTAATAAAGTAGAAATTTTGTCACTCTTTCTCTAAAACCACAAAAAACCACCTTAAAAAATATTCGTGTTAATTTAGATAAAGCCTTTGAAAGAGTGGGAGATGAAGCAGAGAAGTGTTTGAGAATACGAGGCTGAGAATCAATGAGGAAAAAAAAGAAAAAGAGACAGGTGGAGGAAATTAAGGCAAGACACTACTCTCTCCCTCTCTCACTCATAAAAGACACGAGAGAGAGAGAGAGAGAGAGAGAGAGAGAGAGAGAGAGAGAGAGAGAGAGAGAGAGAGAGAGAGAGAGAGAGAGAGAGAACCAACAAATTCACGAACAATTGTCAGAAAGGTTGTAGCTATTCAACGGTTAAAATTTTGTCCACCAGTGAAAGAATGAAACAAGAAAATTCAATAAAAAGGTTTGCTGTGTAAAGGAAAACAAGAAAATGGTGTAAATGAAATAAAAAAAAAAAGGTTTATATTTAATCTATTTTTTTTTCTTACAAACAAGTTCTCACATCTCTTATAAAATTGTAGCTGAAAGATGTACACTTTAAAATCTACTATGTACAGTACAGGAGCACGTGGAAGGGGAGGGAAGGCAGCAGCAGTAGCAGAAGCAGAAGAAGAAGAAGAAGAAGAAGAAGAAGGAGTATTAGAAGAATAAGAATAATAAGAAGAATACTAATATAATAATAAGAAGAAGAGGAAGAAAAAGAAAAAGAAAAGAAAGAGGCAGAAGAAGAAGAAGGAAAAGAAGAAGAAGAAGGAGAAGAAGAAGAAGAAAAAGAAGAAGAAGAAGAAGAAGAAGAAGAAAAAGAGAAAGAAGAACCAGAAGCAGAAGAAAAAAGAAGAGGAAGAAGAAAAAAAAAAAAAGAAAAAGAAGAAAGAAAGAAAGCAGAGAAACACAAACAGAAACAGCAAATACAACAACAACAACAACAACAACAACAACAACAACAGTACCAACAAATGACAAGAAAAAGAGAAAAAAAGAATCAAGAGATAATAAATTTGACTTCCAACACATATACACACACACACACACACACACACACACACACACACACACACACACACACACACACACACACCTGCCTCCCCCAAACCAGTCTTCTCCACACAGAGCCTGCATGGACGACGAGAAGAGTGACTTGCCAATGTCTTCAGGAAACTTGAGTAACGCTGGGAGAGAGAAAGAAAACGGGCAGTGAGTACGGATGGACAGAGAGAAAACGCGATGTCAGAGGGAGAAATAATGGGGATATAAGCGTGACTGAGTAAATAGATGAATAGTGAGTCCATTTGTTTATAATGAGTAGGTGGATGAATAGGTCAATGATCGATAAATGGTGGTGACATTGAAATTAGGAGGAGGAGGAGGAGGAGGAGGAGGAGAAGGAGGAAGAAGAGGAGGAGGAGGAGGAGGAGGAGGAGGAAGAAGAGGAGGAGGAGAGAAAGATGAGATAGAAATAGTCGACGGATTGAAAATTATGGCGGAGAATAATATATACTATTAACACACGGAGAGAGAGAAAAGTATCACGCACGTACACACACACACACACACACTCACTCTCTCTCTCTCTCTCTCTCTCTCTCTCTCTCTCACCTCAGTTTATCCTGCTGGCAGCTCTTCTCCTCCAGCTGCGCCACCGTGTCAGGCAGTTTTTGTCCTTTTGTCTCTGGCAGCAAGAAAGTGACCGCCCCTGACAGCAGTGCGCCCGCTCCGAACACTACGAAGGGCGCCCACCGATACACAGACCCCTGGAGACACAATACAACCACAATGACCATTTGATAACATTAATATCAACATCAATATCAACAACAGTAGTGATAGCAACAGTATCGACAACAGTAATGCAAACAATAATGCAAACAATAATAACGAGATCAGAGGTAGTGATCGCAACAGTAGAAGTGATAGCAGTAGCAGTAGTAGTAGTAGTAGTATCAGTAGCAGTAGCAGTAGTAGTAGTAGTATCAGTAGCAGTAGTAGCAGTAGTAAGAGTAATAGTAGTGGTAGTAATAGACACGATATAAATACAATTAAACAGACTAAAACAGACCAAAACACTTCTTAATCCCTTCAGTAGCTTGACGTGTTTCCATATTCATTCTGGTGACTATTTGGTGATTTGGTACAGCTTCAGAAACTCATGTGGGGGCTGACATAGTAAAGACTCTGGACCATTAACCCCTTCCTGGCGGTAGGGCAGATGTACTACCAAATAAAAGACAGTATATAGACTCTACCGACTTTCATCCATACGTCAATATCTAGTTTCCCAGCAGTTGGGTACTGATTGACATCTTTATATAGACTCTGCCACAAAACTGAACAAACATTTGAATCTATATAAAGATTGAACAAGTGACATCTACGTATATATAGACTCTGCCGCAAAACTGAACAAACAATTTAATCTCTATGTAAGAGTTGTTTGTGTTTGATTGGTGATAATGCGTGTCAATACATCTGTATGAAGGTTTGGAGTGACTTACATCCAGGACTTGTGACCTGGATGTAATTTACTTCCATTTCTCTTCTTGTTTTTCACACACGTACTTGTTTTGTACCTATTCATTAGGCAACGTTGCTGGCGTGTGGTACAGTTCCTTCTCCTTGACATGATAGGCTAATAATAAAAGAGAGTAGAAAAATAAAAAAAAATTTCCAGTATTAGCTTATGTGTGCAGCACATCCACCATCAACATCACAGGTGGTGACCGGCCTTGACAGGCCATGGTGACCAGTGTTTGGGTATTTGCGATGCCAAATAATGATTTATTTTATGAATTTTGTTACTTGTGAGGAATAGTCCACATATTGACCATGCTACAACTCAGTGCAGTAAATTAAAAACAAACGCCTCTATATAGACGATCCGACAAAAAAATCTCGTTTTTGAAGCGTATATATAGATCCTCCGCCGAGAAGGGGTTAATCTTCTGACCTCCTTAGACCCTTCCTAATGTCAATAAAATGGTCTAATCGTACACAAAACTCAAGGTAAAAATGTGTCTCAGTACTGAAGGGGTTAAAGACAACATTTACCACAAACCAAGGGGCAAGACAAGCCCACTCACCACCAGGTCTGTGATGAAGGGGGACACCATGCTGCCTATTCTGGACATCATGAAGGCAGCGCTGACTCCTCGGCTGCGCACCTCCGTCGGGAAGAGCTCACTGGAGAAGAAGATGATAGTTTGGAAGCCCGCCGTGATGCACACCTTGCCCATCATCGCCAGCGCCACCCCCGCCACGCTGTACCCTGAAGGAGGCGCAGAATGGTGAGAAAAAAGAAAAGAAATTAGGAAATAGAAAAAAAAATGTGGTGAAGTGGTGTTGATAGAAATGAATGATGAAAATGATGGAAATATGATGTAGTGCAGAATTTAAAGGATTGAGAAGTGAAGAGTTAGAAATACAAATGGAATAAGCTACTACTTCTACCACTACCACCACTACCACCACCACCACCACCACCAGCACACCCACCAGCAGGAATAACAGCAAGAGCGAAGAGAACAAGGGCGCTGAGAAGGAAGCACGTGGCGAGAGTATATTTCCTGCCGAAGCGCTGAACGACAGGTATAGTGAAGGTATAAGCGGGCACTTCCATCAGGCCGGACAGGGTCATAAACACGTAGGGGTTGTCACTGATGGTGCCGCCGCTCAGAGACAGACCGAAGTACACCATTGAAGCCATAGTGTAGCCCAGGAACACGCAGACGGTGATCATTCTTAGCCGCGGGGTCCTGAAAGATGGAGAGGAGTGGTTATAAGGTGGAGGTGGAAGGATGGGTGGAAGGTGGAGGTGGAAAGATGGGGTGTAAAGTGAAGGGGTGGCTGTAGGTGGAGGTGGAAGGATGGGGTGTAAAGTGACAGGGTGGCTGCAAGATGGAATAATATCTGAAAGGTGGAGGTGGATGGATGTCTTAAAATGGCCTATAAACATACCAAACTGTCTTAAAATACCCTAAAAACATGTCAGTGTCTTAAAATGCATTGAAAACACGCTAAACTGTCTTAAAATGGCCTAAAAACATGTCAGTGTCTTAGAAATGCCCTCAAAACGCGCTAAACTGTCTTGAAATGCACTAAAATTTTGTCAGTGTCTTAAAAATGCCCTAAAAACGCGCTAAACTGTCTTAAAATGCCCTAAAACATATCAGTGTCTTAAAATACCCTAAAAACACGCTTAAAATGCCTAAAACATGTCAAAGTGTCTTAAAATACCCTAAAAACACGCTAAACTGTCTTAAAATGCCCGAAAATCAAAAGTCTCCATATTCACTTTGATTAATATTTGGTGATTTTACATAGCTTCAAAAACTTACGTGGAGGATTAAAACAGTGAAGACTCAGGCCATTCATTGATCTGACCTGCATAGACCCTTCCTGATGTCAATAAAATGGTCTAATCACACCCAAAACTCCCAAGGTAAAAATGCGCCTCAGTAGTGAAGGGGTTAAAGGTGTTTGAGCATTCCTACCTGACATTGACGTAGCGTGATGGGATTCTCACCTGAACAGAATGACAATCTCGTCTTTGATGGCCGACAGGAGGCGCTGCAGAGAGAAGGGCTGGGTCTCTATCTTGTCCACCTCAGGCTGTTAAAGAAAGTTTTTGTCAATCTCCCCCTTTCTCTCTCTCTCTCTCTCTCTCTCTCTCTCTCTCTCTCTCTCTCTCTCTCTCTCTCTCTCACCTGCTCCTCCACCAGCGCCTTCATCTCAGCCTCTGGGGGAAGGTCCACGCCGTGCCAGCGGGACACCTTGGTCAGCACCTGCAGGGCTTCTCGCCACCGCCCGTTCACGATCAACCACCGCGGGGACTCGTCTATCAACCTGCGGAACGCCGGGACTGCCACTACTGCCACTACTATTATTACTGCTACTACTGCTACTACTACTACTACTACTACTACTACTACTAATAATAATAATAATAATGATAATAATACTGCTACTACTTCTACTACTACTGCTGCTGCTGTTACTACTACTGCTACTTCTTCTACTGCTATTACTATTATTACTTCTGCTGCTACTACTACTACTACCACTATTACTACTACTACTATTATTACCACCACCACTACTACTACTACTACTACTACTACTACAACAACTAAAACAACAACAACAACAACTACTGCTACACCCAGATGACGTACCACAAGCCAGGAATGATGAGAAAGCCAGGCAGGGTGACCACGGTTTGCAGAAGTCTCCAATCTCTTATTAAGAAGCCAAACCCTCCGTACACCATCATTGCCAAGGCCCACGAGATGTAGATGACGTACCCCACTGCAGGACGCACCTTAGGCTCCATCACCTCCACCACTGCCAAACCAACGGGGAGGGACAGGCGCGGGGAAGTAAGAATTAGGCAACGCAGAAGAGGTGTTAAATTAAAGCTCTTATTCTTAAACGCCTCTCTCCACTATTTCAAAAGGCTTTAAGTTTACATGAGTT
>NC_059282.1:10258555-10276055 GCF_017591435.1 Portunus trituberculatus
AGAGGAAAGATTAACTGATAGTGTCTTCCATATTTCTGATCACGTTTGGTGTGCGTTGCTTCGAGGGATCGTGTGGTTACCAAGGGCCTTCAGGAATGTGATGGGACTGATGACTTGAATTAGGTACATTGAGAGGGAAGGTGACATGAGAATTGAAGAAAAGGCTAATTCTGAAACATTTTCTCGCCTCACAGCACCTTCATTGTTTCAAGGGTGTTTCTCTGATTCTACTGACAATTTCACTGTTTCCAAAAGGCTCTAGTTGAAGTGACACGGGTTTTTAAGGATGTTTCTGTAATTGTAGTGTCATGTTAACAAGTGTTTCTATAATTCTACTGACATGTTAACAAGTTTTCTGCATTATCAACAGGACAAATACTCTTTTAAAAGGCTTTAGTTGAAGTGACACGGGTTTTTAAGGATGTTTCTGTAATTGTAGTGTCATGTTAACAAGTGTTTCTATAATTCTACTGACATGTTAACAAGTTTTCTGCATTATCAACAGGACAAATACTCTTTTAAAAGGCTTTAGTTGAAGTGACACGGGTTTTTAAGGATGTTTCTATAATTCTACTGACACCTTCACTATTTTTAAAGGGCACTAGTTGAAGTGACACGGGTTTTTAATCCCTTCTGTACTGGGACACATTTTTATCCTGAGATATGTGTACGACTAGACCATTTTATTGACATTAGGAAGGGTTTATGGAGATCAAAAGATTAATGGCCACAGCCTTCACTATCTTAAACCCTTAAATAAGTTTCTGAAGCTGTATAAAATCACCAGATAGTCACCAGAATGAATATGGAAACACGTCATGGTACTGAAGGGGTTAAGTGTGTTTCTGAAATACTAGTGACATGTTAACAAGTTTCCTGCATTACCAACAGGACAAACACTCTCTGCAATCCCTCCTCGTTGTCTCTGGTGCTCACTGAAGCCCACAGAACATCACACTTTCCGCCATATTCAGAAACGCTTCCCTCTCTCACCGCGACCATTTTCAAAGACCACAGAGACGATTAGCCGAGTTCTGAAGAGTGTTTGTTCTATTATTAATGCAGAAAACTCGTTAAAATGTCACTAGAATTACAGAAATATCCTTAAAAATCCGTGTCACTTCAAAAAGAGCATTTGTCCTGTTGGTAATGCAGAAAACTTGTTAACATTTCACTAGAATTACAGAAATATCCTTAAAAACCCGTCTCACTTCAACTATACCCTTTAAAAAGAGTATTTGTCCTCCTAATAATGCAGAAAACTTGTTAACATGTCACTAGAATTACAAAAAACGCTCTTTTAAAACCTGTCACTTCAACTAGAGCCTTTGAAAAGAGTATTTGTCCTGTTGATAATGTAGAAAACTTGTTAATATATCTCTGGAACCAAAGAAACGCCCTTAAAAACCCGTGTCACTTCAACTAGAGCCTTTGATGACAATATGATGGAAACAGTGAGAGAAGAAAGAGAAATATAACTACTACTACTACTACTACTACTATTACTACTCCTCCTACTATTACTACAATCACCAGCTTGCGTGAGTCTGCCTTTTTTCTCAATAACAACAATAATAATAATAATAATAATAATAATAATAATAATAATAATAATAATAATAATAATAATAATAATAATAATAATAATAATAATAGTAATAGTAACAGTAGTAATAGTAATAATAGTAATAGTAGTAGTAGTAGCAGCACAGGAAAGCAGATTAGCTACAAATTTACAGTAGTCACCAATAAAATAATTTCTATCACAAACTTAAAAGGAAAAAACTGCAATTTTAATGGTACACTTATTTATTCTGAAAACTAAGTGGATTTTTTTTTATTTTTATCGTTCTGGGATGAATGAACGTAACATAGCACACGAAGGTAGGAAATTAAGTAAATAGACTGAGGAAGCAGGTATAGAGATGAGTAAAGCAAGTGAATGAGGAAAGGAAGAGAGGAAGGAAGAAAGAATAGAAGAGAATAAAGCGGAGAACTAAAATAAAACCAGAAAAGGAGAACTGGAGAGAACATGTCCAAAAGTAGACTGGTGACGAGACACACACACACACACACACACACACACACACACACACACACACACACAAAGGGATGCTGGTGCAGGAAAAAGGGAAGGGAAAATATGTGTAAGAGGAAAGAACATTTGTATTGTGAAAAAAAAATAATTATACATCTACGTATTAATTTTCTTAGCGCTGCGACCACCTTCACTGTCACCTCGACCCCTTCAGTACCAGGGCGTGTTTCCATATTCATTTTGGTGACTATTTGGTGATTTTATACAGCTTCAGAAACTCATGTGGGGATTAAAATAGTGAAGACTCTGGCCATTAATCTTGTCCCCTCCATAGACCCTTCCTAATGTCAATAAAATGGTCTAATCGTACACAAATCTCAAGGTAAAAATGAGTCCCAGTACTGAAGGGGTTAAAATAGTGAAGACTCTGGCCATTAATCTTGTCCCCTCCATAGACCCTTCCTAATGTCAATAAAATGGTCTAATCGTACACAAATCTCAAGGTAAAAATGCGTCCCAGTACTGTAGTCACCTTTGAAGACAGAAAGATATGATTAATTATTTATCTTCCTTCTTTCGGTCACTTGAATGATGTGTTATCTTTGCCTTATCTTCTTTTCCTCTATCTCTTTCATTATCTACACCTCGTAATGTAATAAATCTTTAGTTAACTTCACAAAATACAAAACTCACGTATTTTCCGCTTTGATCACCTTTAAATGTCTAAAAAAAGAGAGATATTTGACTTTACTTTCATCTCTCTCTCTCTCTCTCTCTCTCTCTCTCTCTCTCTCTCTCTCCACATCATAAAATCTCTAACTTCACAAAATACAAACCTTGAGTATTTTATCGCTTTTTTTCACCTTCAAATGTCTAAAAAAGAGATATTTGACTGTTTATGATCAACTTTCTTTAATTTTCTCTCTCTCTCTCTCTCTCTCTCTCTCTCTCTCTCTCTCTCTTCATTGTTATTATTATTTATTGTTTGCCTTTTCTTTGTTACCTTTAAAAGTCCAGAGAGAGAGAGAGAGAGAGAGAGAGAGAGAGAGAGAGAGAGAGAGAGAGAGAGAGATTTGATTACGCATCACCCCTCGTCTGTCCGTGTCATGAGTTGCGCCACTATTTCAGCCACAGTGATGTTTAACTAGGTATCATCTGTCTTCTGTCCGTGTCATCAGTTGCGCCATTATTTCAGTCATTACGTATCGCCACTGAATCTAACACGAGGTATCTGTGTTTTCCTTTTCCACGTATCACTACACAAGAGAAGTGGCTAACCTATTCAATTAACCTATTCACACACCTATTACTTCATTGTATCACCTTGAAACATACTATTTATCTACGTATCTGTCTATCTATCTATCTATCTGTCTATCTATCTATCTGTTTATCTATCTATCTATTTATCTGTCTGTCTTCTCTCCTCTTGACCCCTTTAGTACTGGGACACATTTTTACCTTGCGATTTGTGTACGATTAGACCTTTTATTGACATTATGAAGGGCAGAACATTAATGGCCAGAGAGTCTTCAATATTCTAATCCCCAAGATGAGTTTCTGAAGCTGTATATAATCACCAAATAATAAGCAGAATGAATATGGAAATGCGAGTTTTGTGTACGATCGGAGCTCAGAAGATTAATGGTCCAAGTCTACACTATTTCAACCCTCCACATAAGTTTCTGAACCTGTATGGAATCACCAAATAGCCACCAGAATGAGTATGGAAAGGCGTCAAAGTAAAGATATTAACGCAGTCACACGTACCTAAAAATGTCCTCCAGTGTTCTTAGCACCAGCAGCGTCGCCTTCAGATAAAGACTGCCCCAAGCTAAGTGTGCATGTGGGTAGGCTGTTGGGAGGCGTGGCACACATAGATAGTTCCCGTGGCCTTCTGCTGGCCTTCCGTGGTGCTACATGTTGGTGTAGGTCGAAGTATAAATGGGGAAAGTTGTTTTTTGTTTTTCCCGCACCAGTGCAACGGTGGAACCCTATAAAAGACTTGGCAGGAATCTTACGGCGTGATTTCTAAAGTCACTAACCGAGGCTACGCAGGGCTCACCACCTCCCACGCTCCCCCCATCCACCCACCCCCTCTCTCTCTCTCTCTCTAGGGGATAAGGCGTGGTCTCTCTCTGTCTCAGTTTTATTTTTGGGTGTTGTTGCAGTTAAGTGTTAGTTATAAATGGTGTTAGTGGTGGTGGTGGTGGTGGTGGTGGTGGTGGTGGTGGTGATAATGATAGTAATGGTAATGGTGATGTTAATAATGATAATAATGATACTACTACTGCTGCTGCTGCTGCTACTACTACTACTACTACTACACCACGCCCACAACAACACCAATATCCAACCACCACCACCACCACTACACCCAACTTACCCTCTACCCTTCCTCCTCCTCCTCCTCCTCCTCCTCCTCCTCTTCTATTAACCATACACAAAACACAATAAAAAAGAGGAAAACACACAAACGAATGAAAGAAAACAAAGCACCACGACCAATAGAGGATTTAATCGCATATGGAAGAGCATCAAGTCGTTTAAAAAGAGGATCCAATTCTACAAAACCACCTTCACCTTCAGGACACGTCGCTTATAATCTTTCCTTAGTGAAGACCTTGAATTCTGGAGGGCCAAGAGTGAATCCTGACTTTCCTTCGGTATTAGGGACAGGCACGGAAGGATCCAGGGTAAAGTTGAAATGTTGTGCCAAGGATGTGAATAGGATAAAGGATGTCATTCGGGCCAAGGATTCCCCGAGACACGCCCGCCGACCTGTAGGATTAAGAATTTATTAGCTAAGTTGGTGGTCTGACATGTTTGGACGTGTGTGTGTGTGTGTGTGTGTGTGTGTGTGTGTGTTGTTTTATCTCTCTAGTCATTCCCTGGTCTCTAATTTACTCATTTTTAACCTTCCTTATCTCCTTATCTCTTTTAATCTATATTTTACCTCTCTAAATCTACTAACTCAACTGCCTTCTCTAAATCTACTCTCTAATCATGTACTTTAATTTCATGTAACTTATTTTTAATCTATT
Organism: Portunus trituberculatus; assembly: GCF_017591435.1. Taxonomy (NCBI): domain Eukaryota; kingdom Metazoa; phylum Arthropoda; class Malacostraca; order Decapoda; family Portunidae; genus Portunus; species Portunus trituberculatus. The sequence goes on from NC_059282.1 coordinate 10,263,638, forward strand.
TCATCTATTTCTACACCTAACTTAAGCTAACCTAACTAAACCTAACCCAACATAACTAATCTCTAACATACCTTCTCTATTTCTTCTAACGTACACCTAACCTAACCTAACCTTACCTAACCTTACCTAATCTAACCTAACCTAACCTAACCTTCCCTATTTTTTCTAATCTACAGCTTACCTAGTCTAACCAAACTTATCCTAAACCTAACTGATATCAACCGTGCCTTATCTCCTTATCTTTCCATACGTACCTTTGCCAAACGGAATAAGGCGCTCATCCTTGCGTAACGTGCCGTCAGGGTTAAGGAAACGCTCAGGGCGGAAGGTATGAGGGTCACTCCAGTACTCAGGGTCCATCATTACACTGTACAGGTTCACTATCACCATTGTCTCTGCTGGAATCCTTGAACCCTGGCCAAAGGAAAGAGTTGAGTGAGATTGTTTCTGTCACCTGAACGCATTTAACCCCATTCAGTACCATTGCGCGTTTCCATATTCATTCTGGTGACTATTTGGTGATTTTATACAGCTTCAGGAACTCATGTGGGGGATTGGAATAGTGAAGACTGTGGTTATTAATCGTCTCACCTCCATAAACTCTTCCTAATGTCAATAAAATGGTCTTATCGTACACAAATCTCAAGGTAAAAATGTGTCCCACTACTGAAAGGGTTAAGAAGAGGGAGGTTTGAAGACATTGATCTCTTTCACACACACACACACACACACACTCTCTCTCTCTCTCTCTCTCTCTCTCTCTCTCTCTCTGATCTGCTCGAGAACTGGCATCTAAGTGGACTTCTTTGTTTAATCACTTTTATTCTTCCCTGGCCACATTCCCCCCCCCCCTTACATAAAAAAAGAGAAGTTTTTACTAAAGAACAATTTTAAAGAACAACAAAAAAAATGGCTTTCACTAAACACACACACACACACACACACACACACACACACACACACACACACACACACACACACACACACACACACACACACCTGCAGAATCGCATCCTTCATTGCTTTATGCGGAACAGTGACGGGAGCAGCGCCGCGGAACCGGAACACCTCGTTAAGGGTAGCTTCTGTGTAAGGCAATCTGTGGGAGGAGGAGGTGGTTCTGTCAACGCTGCGCCACTCGTAACAAAGACTTGAGGGTGAAGGGATCAGATGGTGGTGGTGGTGGTGGTGGTGGGAGAACTGTAGTAGTCATAGTGGAGGGAAGAAAGTAGTAGTAGTAGTAGTAGTAGTAGTAGTAGTAGTAGTAGTAGTAGTAGTAGTAGTAGTAGTAGTAGTAGTAGTAGTAGTAGTAGTAGTAGTAAAAATGTGCTCCAGTACTGAAGGGATTAGAATAATGAAGACCTTCTGCCTTTCATCGACCTCTGCTAATGTCAATAAAATGGTCCAATCGCACACAAATAAGGTAAAGATGCGTCCCAGTACTTCACGGCTTAAGGAAACACGTACTTGCTTCTATCTTCTATGGAGGGTAGACGTGACCGGCCCACCACCTCATCCAGCTCTTTCTGCACCTTGGCCATCACCTCAGGATATAGAGTCATGAGTAGGATAGCGAAGGACACGGTGGCTGATCCTGTCTCTGTCCCTGCCGCGAAGATGTCACTGCAGGAAGCCAACAGCTGCACCTCTGTGGGAGTTTGATAGGAGGAAATCTACAGTGCGGATTGTAATATTGCAAAGAAAAGGAGTGTTATGTATTTTTGCGCTATGTAAGACTTGAAAGGCTGGTCAGGCTGGAGACTTTATACAGATTCAGACACTTATGTGGAGGATTAGAATAGTGAAAACTGTGGCCATTCATCTTATAACCTCCATAAATCTATCCTAATGTCAATAAAATGTCTAACTCTAATCACACCCAAAACTTGTGTTAAAAATGCGTCCCAGTACTGAAGAGGTTAAACAAAAAGGCTCACTCAGATGCCAGGTCCCGAGCAAGGCCGAAGAGAGTGAGTTAGTCAGAAGAATGAGATGCATGTAGGATAATTTGGGGTAAATGTGCAGAGTTTAGAGAAATGCGAGGAAGAGGAGGCAAAACTTAAACAGACAACCAATACTGAATGTAAATGATGATCCGACATAGAAAACGAGAGTGAGGGTTAGAGTACGATAGTTTGGGCTGAATTGGGTTAGTGTTGAGTCATTACGGAAGAATATACAAGTTACTGAATACCGATGATGGAAATAGGTAGGCCTACATCAAATAGGGACTACCACGTATAGGCCTAATGGAATACTGCAGGGGAGACTCAGACCATTTTTTTTCTTTTTTCTTTCCTTTTTTTTCTGTCATTTGTTACACGATTTTTTTTTTATAGTATTAAAGTAAAAGGAAACGCCATTTAGAACTATAACAGACGATTGTATAGGTAAAGCAAAACTGAATTAACCCCTTCAGTACCATGACGCGTTTCTATATTCATTCTGGTGACTATTTGGTGATTTTATACAGCTTTACAAACTTATGTGGGGGATTAAAATAGTGAAGACTGTGGCCATTAATCTTCTGCCCTCCATAGACCCTTGCTAATGTCAATAAAATGGTCTATTCGTACACAAATCCTTAGGTAAAAAATGTGTCCCAGTACTGAAGGGGTTGAAATAGTGAAGACTGTGGCCATTAATTTTCTGCCCTCCATAGACCCTTGCTAATGTCAATAGACCATTCGTACACAAATCCTTAGGTAAAAAATGTGTCCCAGTACTGAAGGGGTTGAAATAGTGAAGACTGTGGCCATTAATCTTCTGCCCTCCATAGACCCTTCCTAATGTCAATAAAATGGTCTATTCGTACACAAATCCTTATGTAAAAAATGTGTCCCAGTACTGAAGGGGTTAAAAAGGGGAGAGAGAGGTAAGGCGTCAGCAGGGAGGTGGCGGCAGGGGCAGTGTGGCAGAGGGAGACTTACCCTCGAAGGTTGTGTCACGGGAGTCCTTTTGTTTGTCCATCTCGATAAGGTAGAGGTCTATAAAGTCCCGGGGATCATTCGGGTCCAGTTCCTTCCTGTGTTCGTCTATCGCTTCCTGAGAGAGAGAGAGAGAGAGAGAGAGAGAGAGAGAGAGAGAGAGAGAGATTTCTGAAACGCTTTGCTCTCTCACCAACACAATTTTCCTAAGGCTACGGGTGAAGCTATTCGTGTTTTTAAGGGTGTTTTTATGGTTCTGGCAATGGATTCGCGAGATTTTTGGTTAATTAAAAGGAGAAACTGTCTTGAAAATAATGTTAGTTGTCTCTGTGGCCTTGGAAAATTGTAGTGGTGAGAGAACAAAAGTGTTTCTGAAGAGAGAGAGAGAGAGAGAGAGAGAGAGAGAGAGAGAGAGAGAGAGAGAGACAAACCTCGAGGGAGTAAGCCAGGAAATGAAAAGGTAAAACTCGAACTAGAGAGAGAAAAGAAGTTAAAAAGAAAGAAAGAAAGAAAGAGAAAAAAAAATCTAAAAGAATGTGTGAAAATTTGACTTACTTCATTGAGAGAGAGAGAGAGAGAGAGAGAGAGAGAGAGAGAGAGAGAGAGAGAGAGAGAGAGATGGGGGGGGGGAGGGGAAATGTCATCCTTCACCTTGCGTTCCTCACCTTGATGTAGTCATTGACAAGTCTGAAGCCATCGTTGACCACGTTGAACCTGTGATCCTTGGGCAGAAAGTGGCGGATGAACGGGAAGGACTGAACTAAACCGCCGCTGATCTGCAGAAGGAACGCACGGATAGATAGATAGATAGATAGATAGATAGATAGATAGATAGATAGACAGATTGACTGACAGATTGATGGACAGATAGACAGAAACATAGATGGATAGATAGATAGATAGATAGATAGATAGATAGACAGATTGATTGACAGATTGATGGACAGATAGACAGAAACATAGATAGAGAGAGAGAGAGAGAGAGAGAGAGAGAGAGAGAGAGAGAGAGAGAGAGAGAGAGTACTCACATCTCCAGCGCGGAAAACACTATTGAGACGTACAACAAGGTCCCACAGCCTATCGTCACTTCTTTCCAGCCTCTTGCCGCCCATCACCGCCCACAGGATGATCAGATTGGACACCCCGAGCATCTCCTGAGGGGGTGAGTGCAGGCAAACGCCATTAACACCAATAGCACCACCAATAACACCAGTAACACCAGTGAAACAACAAAAGGAGGTATGAATGGAAATTGAGATGTGTTTATGTTTTCTTGCCAGAGTGGTGAGTGTAACCAAACACCAATAACACCACCAATAACACCACTAGTAACACCAGTAACACCAATGATCTACAACAAAAGAAAGTAGGAATAGAAATAAAGACGTATTAAAAATGTCTTTGCTTGTGTGGTGAGTGCAATCAAACACCACTGACAACACCAATAACACCATCATTAACACCAGTGAACCACAACAAAAGAATGCATGAATAGAAATAAAGACGTATTTAATTTTTCTTTGCTTGAGTGATGAGTGCAATCAAACACCACTAACACCACTAACACCACCACCAAAAACACCACCAACAACAGCAGTAACACCAAATTCCTCAGGTGAACCACAACAAAACATGAATGAAAATTGAAATGTAATTAAGTGTTCCCTCTCAATTAATAACTCCTACTACTACTGTCCTTTCCAGCTCCTTCGCCCTCCTTCCTCCCTCAGGACACTTACCCAGAGAGTGATGCTGCCCTCCGCCTTGCGTATCTCCTGCAGCAGCGCCCTGGTCTCATCGTGCACTACTGCTTCATGAGACCTCTTTCCGAACCCTAAGTTTCGAAACTGGTGAAGCGCAAATCTCCGTTGTTCCTTCCACAAGTCCCCTTCCACGAACATCACGCCTGAGAGAGAGAGAGAGAGAGAGAGAGAGAGGTCTGTTTACTTCTGAAGCGTTGAGCGTGCATGGCAAAACGTAGAAAAGTGGAGGGTGACATCATGAGTCTTCAAATGTGGCCTTACTTAAATCTTCTTACCTCATTTCAACTCCGTGTATGCCTTTTCTTTCTCTCTCTCTCTCTCTCTCTCTCTCTCTCTCTCTCTCACACACATACTGGCATATTAAATGACTTTTTTCTCTCATTCTTTCCTTCTGTTACCTTATTCCCATGTCTGTTTCACATAAAAATGACCTACACACACACACACACACACATACACACACACGCCTGGTGGTGCAGTGGTAGCACGCTCAACTCACAATTGAGAAAGCCAGAGTTCGATTCCCGGGACAGGTTAGAAGTCATTTGGGCAAGACTTCTATTCAAGTAAGTGGTCTTGTTTACCTAGCAGTGACTAAGTACCTGGTGAAAGACGGAGAAGCAAACTCCTAACAAAACCAAAATGCACAGGGGTGGGGCCATCAGTCCGGAGCCTAGGCCGCTTGGCTTACCTGGCACTATAAATAGTTGGCGGGCAATATGTCAGGTGCCAACATGGAGAGGGGAGTATAGACTTAAGATGTATGAATGTATGTTCAATATGTAGGATTTTCAGCTCTGTATACTTATACTAGCTACCATTCAAATAAACCGAATTATTATTATTACTATTATTATTATTATTATTATTATTATTATTATTATTATTATTATTATTATTATAACACACACACAGGAACACCTCACCTCTCTGCTGTTTATAAAGGATCGTGAAAAAAACATTCTCTGGCCGTCCATTGAGATCATCATTAAGCAGCGCCTCCTTCACCGCCTCCCACCCGTTCACCACCACCACGGGCTGTGTTCCGAAGTACAGCCCCACCACAGGCCCGTACGTGGAGGACAGGCCCCACAGCTGTTTGTGAGGTAGGTGAGGGTTCAAATACGGCAGATACCCGACCAGTGGCAGCCGCGGAGGACCTGAAGGCGACGCAGAAGAAGAGGTGTTAGGTTAAAGCTCGTATTTTCAGACACTTCTCTGCTTCACTTCCACTATTTCAAAAAGCTTTATTTATGTTGACAAGAGTTTTTAAGATGCTTTTACGGTTCTAGTTGCAGAGTGACAAGATTTCTGCACTATTAACTGGAGAAACACTCGTGAAAATCTCGCTAGTCATCTCTGTGGCCTTGGAAAACAGTCATGGTGAGAGAGCAAAGGGTTTTTCGAGTGTTTTTTATAGTTCTAGAGGCAGAGTGATAAAATTTTTACATTATTAACTGAAGAAACACTCTTTTTAAAGGTTCTAGTTTGAGTAATAAAGGTTTTTAAAGTATTTTTGTGGTTCTAGAGGCAGAGTGACAAGAAAGAGAACCAACAACAACAACAACAAAAACTACAACACCCCTGCTACTACCATGTCCCCACACACCACTGCCTCACCTGGGGGATAGCCACGGGGTTTGCGGGAAGCCAGGTACAGGATGGCCACCACCACCACCACCACCGCCAGCCACATCCTGTCTGTCTCTCCTGTCTGAGGAATGAACAGAAAGTGTGATTGTGCACTAATGTCCGTATCACACGGTCACGTATACCAGCGACAGCGTGTCGCGCGATCAGTATGTTCGACGATCAGATCGCAGGAAACATAGCACACGGCGTTGACCTTCCATCCGAGACCTTCACCACTACAAAAACAACAAACCCAGGCGGAGCGCCACTGAACACAATGGACCCAGTTGACCACGCTATCTTAGCTGTTGGACTTTATGCAATTGCACTGCAAGAGCAAAACAAACGAGAAAGGAAGGCAAGGATTTGGACGCGAAGGTGGCTAGTCCAGCACTTGTGGTGGTAAACAAATCAAAACAAAATCCGATACTATCTGTAGGTAATTAATAAATATCGTATAAGTGATGGGTATGCAAATCATGAAAAATTACACCATTATATCGATGATACATGCCAAATAAAGCATTATAAAAAATAATTCAGTATTTTTGTGGAGTATGTTCATTATAGTCTTTCCACGACGGTCTTCCAGTCGCGGGAAATGGACAACGGTCTTGGATCATTCCCGATGACCCGCTGTCCTCTGAAAATCGGCGTTTTCTGCGATACGGGCATAAAAAGGCAAAATGTTTCTGTTATCTTGTGTGTGTAGTACCCCCTCTCTCTCTCTCTCTCTCTACACTGAGTGATAATGCTGACTTGCGTTTCCTCCAGAGAGAGAGAGAGAGAGAGAGAGAGAGAGAGAGAGAGAGAGAGAGAGAGAGTTGTACTGTTTATACAATCACACCACCCCTCTTCCCTCCTCATCAACTTCCCTCATATTTATGTTCCTCCTCCTCCTCCTCCTCCTCCTCCTCCTCCTCCTTGCGTCCTCCTCTTCCTCCTCACACTTGGCTGAATGAAGACTGATGAACAGAATTATGCTTCATGAGAACAATAAAACCATGAACACCAATAGTACCCTTCTCTCTCTCTCTCTCTCTCTCTCTCTCTGTTAATGACCTTGTGTTCTTGCACGTCACTGTTGCGCGGCACACTCGCCACTCACTGCGTTACGTCCTTGAGTCTCACAGCCAAACCAACAAACACACAAACACATCATGGCACAAGGACAGTCATATTTGCTTTCTCACATACGATGGAAATTAAGAGTCAAAACGGTCACACACACACACACACACGCAATTCATTTCACTTGTCTACTAGTCACAATTTCATAACTAAAACATTCTTTATAACAACAAAGGCAAAATAATAAATAAGACTTGGAAAAATATATGCCACTTATTTGTAGTCCAACACAGAACATTTTACCATTACGAAAGTGGTTTAGCTCTTGCAGTTTAACCCCTTCAGTACCATGACGCGATTCCATATTCATTCTGGTGACTATTTGACGATTTTCTACACAACGAACTCATGTGGGGGATTAAAATAGTGAAGACTGTGGCCATTAATCTTCTGATCTCCATTCCTTCCTAGAGTTAATGAAATGGTCTAATCATACCCCAAAACTCAAGGTCACAGTACTGAAGGTGTTAAAAGAAAGAAATTAAAGAAGTGACCTTAATTTGCAATCATATACGCGCATTAACATCAATATTCAAAACACAAGCGCATTTTTCAATAACACACACACACACACACACACACACACACACACACACACACACACACACAATTACTTAAACAATCTACTCTTACACACATTATTCCAACTTACAGACTCTCAGTAACCAAACAACGAGGGAGGAACGCGATGTGCAGACGCCTTACGGAACACCACTTCACTGCTGCGGTGGCGGGCAGTGACTGAATTCAAGGCGACAAGCTGCGGTGTGTGTGTGTGTGTGTGTGAGTGCCTACCTCTACGTAACACATGAGAGGGTAGGTTGCCGGCATTATATCACAGCAGTGCGCTGATGTAAAGATTAAGTTGCCATATATGAACTAAAAAATCCTGACATCTTCACTAACCCCTGATGTAATCCTGGAAAACATGTAAATTAATCAAAAGACTCAATTACTTTATGTTTGGTGCAGTAACAAAGTCACAAGGACAAAGCAGCAATGATAAAAATTGACGCCTCTATCAACGCAGCTTAAAGAGAATAGACTGCATGGCGGGCAACTTGAGGCCAGTCATGCCACGAAGGGAAGGCTGGCAGACTGACCTTCCACCCTATACAAGACCCATGCACAGAAAACAACTGCCACTTCCTCTTTCTCCATTTCTCTCTCCCTCCATTTCAACCTATAGAAATATGCCATTTTTTTAAACGGTTATTGATGGAAGCTGAAATTCCTGATATTTGAGGAATTTTCAAAAATCTCCCAGAACTCAGACTTCAACACGTGATGGTAAAAATGCGTCCCAGTACTAAAGAGGCTAAAGTTCGTGTAACTGGCAAAGCTGAGGAGGAAGAGAGATAAGTGGCAGAGATGAAGGAGGCAGTGAAGAGGAAGAAGATACGTGCAATCTCATACTCATGTCACTGGCCTTTATCATCACTCAGGTTTCTACTCTTAGTCGTGGTGAGAGAACAAAGCGCTTTCAAGGGTGTTTTCACGGTTCTAGATGCAGAGGAACACTCTTGAAAGCCACGCTAATCATCTTTGTAGGCTTGGAAAATTGTCATGGTGAGAGAGCAAAGCGTTTTTAAGAGTGTTTTCACGGTTCTAGAGGTTGAGTGACAAGAATTCTACATTATTAACTGGAGAAACACTCTTGAAAACCCTGCTAGTCATCTCTGGGGCCTTGGAAAAGAGTCGTGATGAGAGAACAAACCATTTTTAAGAATATTTTTTACGATTCTAAAGGCAGAATGACAAGATTTCTACTTTATTAACTGGAGAAACTCTTGAAAACCGTGCTAGTCATCTCTGGGGCCTTGGAAAATAGTCGTGGTGAGAGAGCAAAGGGTTTCTAAACACGGACCTGTGAGTGACTATAGTATATTGACACACTCCACTAATTGCTGAATGAATGCATGCGGTAGATGGCGCTGGTGATTGATAACTGTTGCATTTGTTAAAGATTATGTAGTTTTGTTCCTCATTGACTTATCTTAGCGTGAGTGAGGGAAGGCTGCACGTGATGGACACAGAGACACAGAACCAGAGACAGAAAAGAGAACATTGATCTTTTTCCTTTTAATGTAAGAGGGGAAAGCTGGCCAAGAACAACAAAAGAAAGGAAAAGAAAAGAGAAAAAATGCCCACTTAGTTGTCAGTCCCCTTGCAGATCTGAAAGAGTTAGCCAAAAGAAAGAGATAAATGTGTTGAAGCCTCCCTCTGAAATAAAGTCAAGTCACAGGAGGTTTGGAGCACAGAATCGGGCAGGGAGGGAGTTCCAGAGTGTACCAGAGAAGGATGATGCAGTGAAGAAAGATTTGACTGTTATTGTAATGAAGTGACAGAGAAGTGAAGCCAGACAGCGAGATTGTACAGGTCCACGCCACACTGGAATGAAGCCTAACCAAAACAGATATGAGGCACAGAACCACCCCCCTTCCCCACGTCTCTCTCTCTGGAAGTCATAATTTTTTTCATAGCCTTGGTGTTGATTCTCTCTCTCTCTCTCTCTCTCTCTCTCTCTCTCTCTCTCTGGAAGCTCATTCTTCACAGCCTTTGCCGAGTTGTCCATCTGAAATCGTGGCGTTGACTCCGTGCGTGTCCTCGGCGTGGCGTGACTTTGAGCCCACACACCCTTGCCTCTCATTCTCCTCAGTGGCTGGTCCTCGGAAACACGGCCACACTGGTGAAAGGGAAGGAAAGGAGAGGAGAGGCAAAGGTGGTGCAGATTATTAAAGTTATCCCTAGTTTTAGCGCTGTGTGTCAAGTTGTTACGTTTTCCTTGGCGCCGCAGAGGAAAGGTCGAGGCGCTCACTGTATTGCACGATGTTGCCGCCCCAATGAACGAGGGAATGTTCACTTCCTAACCCATCTCCTCTCTCTCTCTCTCTCTCTCTCTCTCTCTCTCTCTCTCTCTCTCTCTCTCTCTCTCTCTCTGTCATTAAATTTTGAGTTGAAGAGAGAGAGAGAGAGAGAGAGAGAGAGAGAGAGAGAGAGAGAGAGAGAGAAAACGCATATTTTCCATTCCATTTTAGCATAAACTATTATAAAATTTTAATATTTTTTGTAATAATATTTATCATAACAAGTAAAATATTAGAAACATCATTTAAACACAGATCTTTAAATATTTCTATAATTTCCTAAATATTAACAACTGTTGTAATTTGAATAATCTTGTTTTTTTTGTATTTATTGATAGAAATAAAAACTTTTATTTGCCTTATATTGTAAAATATATATAAACTCTGTGATATATTTAATAATCTGTTTCTAAAATTTGTATTATTTTATTTCCTTAATTTTTGAAAGACCGTTTAAAATAACTATAGGGACAACAAGGGAGAGGGAATGAGAGTTGTCAGGTGGAAGGAGGCAGCGGGCAGGGCAAGGAAGGATGTGTTCTCTTGGGCATTTGAGCACGAAAGTGAGAGATGTGCTTTCTTTTTTTTACCACGAGAGAGAGTGAGAGAGAGAGAGAGGAAAAATGTACGTTCTTTCTCTTAGTAATTTGAGAGAGAGAGAGAGAGAGAGAGAGAGAGAGAGAGAGAGAGAGAAAAATGTATGTTCTTTCTCTTAGTAATTTGAGCAAGAGAGAGAGAGAGAGAGAGAGAGATAGAAAACGCACATTTCCCGTCTCCTTTCAGCATAGACTATGATAAAATCTTAATAATTTCTTGTAACAGCATATATCATAACAAATGATACACACAAACCTCATTCAAACACTGAATTTTATAATTATGTAAAGTTAGCAATCGATACACTTTGTACAATCTTGTGTTTTGTTTGGGTATATTAATAAGAATACGAACATTCTTTTTTTTTTTATTTAGGTCACAAGACAGCTTTATATTCTCGGTATTCTCTCTTCTTCTAACTTTTAATAATTGTATGAGTGTAAACAAGATAATAAAAATAAGAAAATGAAAATAAATATAGATAATAAAACAGAAATTAACGTGGTCAATCTCACACTCTATCCTTCTCTCTCTCTCTCTCTCTCTCTGTTAAAGTGAATGAATATACTCACTTCATTATAGAAACTTATCAAACATCTTAGCTCACCACCACCATCACCACCACTGGCTTTCATCTAACTCATTCATTTACCGAAAAAAAAAACCCAGCAAAGACATCTATTCTCTCCATTAGATTCCTTACAAAAGTCATTACATTACTAAGAAAAGGTCATTACATTACTGACGAAAGTTATTCCTTCCTTAATTGTTGCCTTCTTTCTCGCCTCATTACCTTTAGCCCCTTCAGTTCCAAGACGCGTTTCCATAGTGACATGTTAAAGAATGTTTCTCCAGTTTTCCCTTATCAATTTCCCTCTAGAACCGTAAAAACACCCATAAATAAACCCTTTTGATAACAGTAGACTTGAAGCACAGAAGTGTTCGAGAATACAAGCCCAAGAGCCACTCGCACCATCAAGATCAAGATCAAGACAATGACAAGATCAGCTGACCAGTGACCACGTGAGAGTTGTGTTTACCAGTGCTCAGCCTCACACCACCCCTTCCACCCCACAGATACTGCCATCCGCCCCTGTGCTGTGCCTCCTGTCTCGCCTGTGAGCCTTCCACGGGCAGTCCACAGAGGTCATATGGCGTCCTGTAGAGGCTCACCACCACCACCAACACCACCACCAACAACAAGTGACACGCCACAGCAACATAGTAAGTTTTTTTCTTCTTTTTCCTTTTTCCTTTTCCTTTTCTTTTTTTTTTCTTATTACTGCACATTCATATTCACATTATTATTTATTTATTAACGTACCTTTCTTATACCTGTTATTGTAACCTAACCTAACCTAACCTAACCTAACCTGACCTAACCTAACCTAACCTGACCTAACCTAACTGAATCACAAATAATATGACTAAAGAGGAGTAATTTTAACATGACATTTGTGAAGGAGGAGGAGGAGGAAGAGGAGGAGGAGGAAATTATAAT
>NC_059282.1:10283555-10286055 GCF_017591435.1 Portunus trituberculatus
CCCCCCCTCTCTCTCTCTCTCTCTCTCTCATGATACAAAATTAATAATGTGAAAGAAATTTTGATACGATCCGATCCGTTTTTCGCCCTCCCGTTTCTTTGAGTGATTAATCGTTGCTTCGGGGAAATCCTTCACTGATACACTGATCCTTGTATTGAAAAGCGCGGCGGATTACTGGTTATATTAGCGGCACCGGGGGGGGGATGGGGAGGGAGGGAGGGTCTGGTATTAATTGCAGGAGGAGGAGGAGGAGGAGGAGGAGGAGGAGGAAGATGAAGAGTAAGGAGTAAAAGATGGTGTGTGTGTGTGTGTGTGTGTGTGTGTGTGTGTGTGTGTGAGAGAGAGAGAGAGAGAGAGAGAGAGAGAGAGAGAGAGAGAGAGAACGCATAATTAAAACTAGGAAACGTATTACACTTGGAAGAACGAGAGGAGGAGGAGGAGGAGGAGGAGGAGGAGGAGGAGGAGGAGGAGGAGGAGGAGGAGGAGAAGGAAGAGTAGGAAGACGAAGAGCAGTGAAGCTTTTTCTTTAAGATGAGAGTGTGAACTTAATTAAAAGGACATTACACACACACACACACACACACACACACACACACACACACACACACACACACACACACACACACACACACAGACTTTGACGTCAACAAGTTTCGAAGCTTCTCGTTGCCATGGAAACAATTGTACACTCCTTTATTAACTTAAGTGTGTGTGTGTGTGTGTGTGTGTGTGTGTGTGTGTGTGTGTGTGTATAGAATTGGAACGAGCATATTGTCTGTATATAATTGGTCTAATACATCTCTCTCTCTCTCTCTCTCTCTCTCTCTCTCTCTCTCTCTCTCTCTCTCTCTCTCTCTCTCTCTCTCTCATATTTAGGGCGCGACCCCAAAGGAAATTTGATAAGGATGTCCTTGAAACTTAGCCAAATAAAACGTACCTCCTCTTCCTCCGCCTCCTCTTCCTCCTCCTCCTCCTCCTCCTCCTCTTCCTCTTCCTCTTCCTGTTTTTTTATTCTTTTCATTGTTATTCTTTGCATTTTTCTCTTTGTTATCACCCTTCCTCCTCCTCCTCCTCCTCCTCCATCTCCTCCTCCTCCTCCTCTTCCTTCCATTTTCTTTATTTGCTTCCTTTTGGTAAGACTTAAATAAAAAATAAATAAAAAACTCCCGGGAAGTGATTTGTTTTTTTGGTTCTTTTCTTCCTCTTACCTCCTCCTCCTCGTCCTCCTCCTCCTCCTCCTCCTCCTCCTCCTCTTCTTCCTCTTCCTCTTTTTCTTCTTCTGGTATTTTCGGCAGTCACGTATGGAATAAATGAAAATTCTTTGAAAAACTACTTTTTTACTTCCTCCTCCTCCTCTTCCTCCTCCTCCTCCTCTTTTTTTTCTTTTTTTCTTACAGTTCTCGTGTATTTTTTTTTTTTCACTTTTTTGTTCTCTTTTTCTTTCCCTCCTCCTCGTCCTCCTCCTCCTCCTCCTCCATTTCGTAGTCGGCGGTACTGCCTCCCAGGAGCTACACTGCGTGACATCACGGACTGTGTTGAGGACGTGACTAAAGACGCCACTAACGATACACTTTATGACATCCACGCAGGTACAAATGACGTCCACCGCTCCCGCTCAGAAGAACTGATGGAGAAGTACAAGGAGATGATCAAGAAATACAAGACTAAATCAAGAAATATTGTAATTTCAGGTATTCTCCCGAGGATCAACGCGGACGCACGTTTCTATAACCTTGCTTTCAGTACTAATAACAGATTGAAGACTCTTTGCCAACAGGAAAACGTCGAGTTTCTTAACATGTGGAATGACTTTTATAATGAACACAAATTATTTCACAGAGATGGTCTCCACCTAAATGCAGTGGGAGCAGCCAGGATGGGGAGATTAATTCATGATAAAGTTTGTCTCCACAGATCAAAAAACGTGCAGGTGGCAGAAGGAACTTCAGCGTCGTAAGTTCATCTTCAGATTCAGGCAAGATCAGAGCTTGCTATTTCAATGCCCGTAGTTTACGAAATAAATTTAATGAGCTCCAAGCTCTTATACATCAAGAAAACTATGACATCATCGGCATCACAGAAACTTGGATTAATACAACACACAGAGATTACCTCGCAGAATACTCACTTGATGGCTATAACATTTTTAGTAGCGAAAGATCTCACCGTACAGGGGGCGGTGTAATGTTTTACGTTAAAAGTAATCTTCGTGCTCGTGTGATGCAAACTTCAACCATTGCAAACATTGATGTCAATTTCATTCATATAGAAAATAAATCCCGAAGAATAACATTAGGTCTCGTCTATCGTCCTCCAGCCCAGTCACCCGCCACAGACGAACAATTGTATGAGCAAATCGCGGACATTTCCTTTTAGGTATCGGAAGTATCGGCATAAAATAAGCCGATACCGATACCGATACCCAAAAAATGGGCCGATACCGCTGATACCAATACCGATGCATCGGTACATCTCTAATATTGATGAAGGATCAGTTGTA
>NC_059282.1:10296055-10301055 GCF_017591435.1 Portunus trituberculatus
AGGAGGAGGAGGAGTGGATAGAAGTTTGCCAGGGAGAAATACAGGAGGAGGAGGAGGAGGAGGAGGAGGAGGAGGAGGAGGAGACAAGTAAAAGGGTAGTCAATGAAATGGAATAGCCTTGACATGACTTTTTTTCAACAACTTAATTTTAAGGTGTGTGTGTGTGTGTGATTGTAGTGTCGTTACCTCTCCTTCGTTGTCATTGTTTTGTCTATTGAGTGTACGGAAAGAGCAGATTTGAGGTAAGACAAGATATAAGGTGGTAATCAATTAACACGAGTCATTTTCATTACGTAAGGTTAGGATATTAAACCTCGTATTCTCAAACCCTTCTTCCTTTCACCTGCACTCTTTCAAAAAGCTTTATATAAATTTACACGAGATTTCAAGGGTGTTTTTACGGTTGTAGAGGTAAAGTGACAAGATTTCTGCATTATTAACTAGCGAAACACTCTTGAAAGGCTCGGTAATCATCTCTATGGCCTTGGAAAACTGTCGTGGTGAGAGAACAGAGCGGTTTTTTTAAGGTGTTTTTATGGTTGTAGAGGGAGAGTGACGAGATTCCTACATTATTAACTGGAGAAACACTTTTGAAAACACCGCTAATTATCTCCATGGCTTTAGGAATTCGTCGTGGTGAGTGCAAAGCGTTTTGAAGGTGTTTTTACGACCTTGGAGGCAGAGTGACAAGATTTCTACAACATTAACTGGCGAAGCATTCTTGAAATATGGAAATGGGAGTTTTGTGTACGATTAGACGATATTATTAGGAAGGGTGTATGGAGGTCAGAAGAGTAATGGCCAGTCTTCACTATTTTAACCCCCACACGAATTTCTGAAGCTTACGCACCAAATAGTCACCAGAATGAATATGGAAACACGTCATAGCACTGGAAAGGTTAACTACAGCTGGAAAATTGGCGCCGCTTTCAAATAACCCACATTAAACATTCACAGTCATTGACGGGCGAACATTTATTAAAATACCTTGGAACATTTGGTCTCGATGGAAGAAAATAATAATAGCAATAATAATAACAATAGTAATCCGTTCTTTTACTACGGTTATAATTATTTCGCATTCCGCTTCCTATGAAATGTGAAGGCCTTTGATATTGAGTGTGTCGCTTTGCTAATAATAACAGTAATAATAATAATAATAATAATAGTAATTTTAATAGTAATAGTAATAGTAGTGATAGTAATAACCGAACCGCAGGGAATGAATTGTTGTGAAGCCTCGAATTACTGACGGAGGAGGGAGAGGGAGAGAATTACTGTTATCTCCCTCCTCCTCCTCCTCCTCCTCCTCCTCCTCCTCCTCGTGGCGCCACACTGTGATGGCTGCCTTCCCTTCTGACCTACTTACATCATAACTAATAGAGTGTATGGAGATCTTATTCCCTATCAATTATTCTCTTCCTTCATTTTCTTCCTTCCTTCCTTCCTTCCTTCCTTCCTTTCTCTCTATTTTTATACCTTTTTTTTTTTTTTCTCCTTCCCCAGATGGGAACCGCCTTGTCGTGGTGGGGGGGCTTGTGTGCCCCTGTGACCTGGCGAGCTAGGCTAGAGGGGGCTTAGTCCCCTGCTCTGCCCTTTCGAGGGGAAGAGGGCTACCCATGCTAGTACGGTCGCCAGTGAGGGGCCAGACTAAATGGTTCCTACGTAGGCTGCCAGTGGACCAGCGGAGCCACCCGCTGGAGGGATCGCCCAATAGGGGCTGTCCTGTGCTGGATGGTTGGGTGTCCAGGCTGGGATGCTTTGGGAGGGGGGTCTCAGCTCTGTCGTGGACAAACATTCGTATCATGTGGGGCCTTTTTAAAACGACTGGTCCGCATGGGGACGAGGTACCCGTCCACGGCAGCCAGCGCTTCCTCCCATTGTAGTCCCAGTAGGTGGTTTCCTTGCCCTGGAGCCAATTTTTGTGTAGCTGTTTTTATGGGAAAACACAAAAAACATTCAGGTTCTCGTGAGGTGGCTGACCTGGCCCACGAGACGTCATCTTCAGGTCTGAGTAAGGAGGAGGATTCCCCTCCACAAGGGCCTCCCACAGCAGTCTCTTGTTCTGGAAGTTCTTTTGAGGGATGCATTTCTGCTGCATATGATTCTCTTGTAATGGTAAATGTTAATCCATCATTTTCCTATCATGCCTTGCACTCACTTCTCAAGGCGTATGGTACGGTTGTTCGCATTCGACTGGTTTATGATAAGGACTTTCCTTCTAACCGATGCTATGTAACGTTTATGTCATGTGATGAAGCTCGTTTAGCTTATGAACATGTAGCATCTCTGCCCTCGCCGGCTATGGCTTTAAAACTGAATTTCTCCAGTCACGTAATATTTCAGACAGTGACATGGATTACATCCCAAATGTTTTTGAAAACTATTTAGAGAATTCAGTTCCAGCAGTCCGCCAGATCCCACCTCCACGTTGGTTTGTGGCGTACTATAGAAATGGGCGTGAGGAATTTCATCCATGCCTCCCGGTACCTGTCCAAAGAAATCGGCACGATTCCTGAGGGGAATCTGAAAAAGTATGGGAAGGGGGTGCTTGTGCGAGCAAAAGATCTTACGCAAGCTAGGATGTTGCAACATCTCCCATGCCCTTCTGACAGCATGTTTGAGACTGTTAAGGCTCATCTCACCTTTAACTATAGCAAAGGTTGTGTTTATAGCCAAGACCTCTATGAATTCCCAGAAGAGGAAATACTAGCAATGTGCCCTAGCTCAGTACAAAAGGTGACTAAGATGAGGAACTCCTCCAACATGGCCCCCCCAGATGGGAACCGCCTTGTCGTGGTGAGGGGGCTTGCGTGCCCCTGTGACCTGGCGAGCTAGGCTAGAGGGGGCTTAGTCCCCTGCTCTGCCCTTTCGAGGGGGAGAGGGCTACCCATGCTAGTACGGTCGCCGGTGAGGGGCCAGACTAAATGGTTCCTACGTAGGCTGCCAGTGGACCAGCGGAGCCACCCGCTGGAGGGATCGCCCAATAGGGGCTGTCCTGTGCTGGATGGTTGGGTGTCCAGGCTGGGATGCTTTGGGAGGGGGGTCTCAGCTCTGTCGTGGACAAACATTCGTATCATGTGGGGCCTTTTTAAAACGATTGGTCCGCATGGGGACGAGGTACCCGTCCACGGCAGCCAGCGCTCCTCCCATTGTAGTCCCAGTAGGTGGTTTCCTTGCCCCTGGAGCCAATTTTTGTGTAGCTGTTTTTATGGGAAAACACAAACATTCAGGTTCTCGTGAGGTGGCTGACCTGGCCCACGAGACGTCATCTTCAGGTCTGAGTAAGGAGGAGGATTCCCCTCCACAAGGGCCTCCCACAGCAGTCTCTTGTTCTGGAAGTTCTTTTGAGGGATGCATTTCTGCTGCATATGATTCTCTTGTAATGGTAAATGTTAATCCATCATTTTCCTATCATGCCTTGCACTCACTTCTCAAGGCGTATGGTACGGTTGTTCGCATTTCCTTCTAACCGATGCTATGTAACGTTTATGTCATGTGATGAAGCTCGTTTTGCTTATGAACATGTAGCATCTCTGCCCCTCGCCGGCTATGGCTTTAAAACTGAATTTCTCCAGTCACGTAATATTTCAGACAGTGACATGGATTACATCCCAAATGTTTTTGAAAACTATTTAGAGAATTCAGTTCCAGCAGTCCGCCAGATCCCACCTCCACGTTGGTTTGTGGCGTACTATAGAAATGGGCGTGGGAATTTCATCCATGCCTCCCGGTACCTGTCCAAAGAAATCGGCACGATTCCTGAGGGGAATCTGAAAAAGTATGGGAAGGGGGTGCTTGTGCGAGCAAAAGATCTTACGCAAGCTAGGATGTTGCAACATCTCCCATGCCCTTCTGACAGCATGTTTGAGACTGTCAAGGCTCATCCCACCTTTAACTATAGCAAAGGTTGTGTTTTTAGCCAAGACCTCTATGAATTCCCAGAAGAGGAAATACTAGCAATGTACTAAGATGAGGAACTCCTCCAACATGGTCCTTCTCACTTTTTTTTGGGTCCACCCTTCCTGACCGTGTTAATATCAGTCCTATCAACCTTAGGGTGAGGCACTTTGTTTCTCGCCCTCTTCAGTGCTTCTCATGCTATGGGTACGGTCACGGGAAAAGCTCGTGTAAGGAAGCTTCCCGATGTGGTAATTGCTCTGCACTCGACTCGCATTCAGAGGAGCATTGCAATGGTGCAGCTTATTGTTTTCATTGTCGCGATGCTCACCAGGTACGTTCCAGGCAATGCCCTAGGTATCGCCTGGAGCAGGACATTCTACAGCTTGCCAATAGTCAGTTTATCAGCCTCGGTAGCGCCCGCCGTGAACTCCTGTACCGCCAGAAGGATGGTACTGGTGCGACATCCTATGCTTCATTGGCCGCTCGCTCTTCGGCTGAGTCTGCCGGTCCGAAGACAACTCCTCCTGCTACCTCTCACTCTGTTGGGGCGGGTGGTACTGTTTATCTAGCTAACAGGTTTGCCATTTTGGCTGATGACTCGGTTGAGTCATCTCTTAGAAGTGACGAGAAAAATACGGACTTGAACAAAGTTACCCATGTAGTAGATGTCCATTTGCCACCTGTATCTCCTAAGCCTTTCAAGGGTCTAACTAAGCGGCACCGCGGCTCTGCGGAGTCGTTAGATTTAGCTCAGCATAAGCAGTGTAAGTTTTCTCCCGGTGCTTATAATCGTGAGTCCTCCAGGGACCGCTCTGCTAGGGTAGCTCCAGTAGTTTCTGTCCAGCCTTCTGTGACGCCCTCCGTCTCAGATCGGGCTTCTTATGATGAGGACGGTCTGAGCATGGAGACGTCCGATGATATTGTCATAGCCATTCCTCGTGGACCAACTGTATCGGAAAGTGCAGTCCTGCCTGATCCTCGTCCTCCGAGGACCAGTAAAAGTGATGATAGTTCGCATCACCCACCGATAAGCCGAAAGGCTGAGGTCCAACGACCCGGCACACCTCAATTCCCGGTGTCTTCTCGGCGTTTGATTA
>NC_059282.1:10323555-10341055 GCF_017591435.1 Portunus trituberculatus
AGAGAGAGAGAGAGAGAGAGAGACGAGAACACAACAAACACGAACGATTTACGAAGAGATGACGAAGGCGACGACGAAGGAGCACTAAGGGAGACAGCAGCAGGAGGAGGAGGAGGAGGAGGAGGAGGAGTAAAGCTTAGGTATACGTGTGTCAGCTCTGTCGTAACATGAGGCTCTGATCATTAGGCAGAGTGTGGCAGAGGCGACCTGGAGCCATGCAAGCTTTAATTACGAGGCTATAGAGCGCGCTGGAGTGTACCGCCCCTGCACCCTTCTGTACCATCCTACCGGCTAATTGTTCCCCGCCCTTCACCTCGCCTCCTGTACCTCTGAGTCTGCACACTCCTACATCCTCCTCCTCCTCCTCCTCCTCCTCCTTCATGTTGCTGTGTTTCTCCTCTCTCCGTCACTCAACACTCCCAAGACTCAAGGATTTCCAGGGTGTGTGTGTGTGTGTGTGTGTGTGTGTGTGTGTGTGTGTGTGTGTGTGTGTGTGTGTGTCAAGTATCATGGTTGTCTCCCTCTTGCTATCTTGCTATCTCGCTCTCTCGCTGTCTTGCTTTCTCTCTCTCTCTCTCTCTCTCTCTCTCTCATTCTAGTGGGTAGATTGAAACTAGCATAAAAGTCACGCTGTTTCCGCCTCATTCGTTAGTGTGCACGCAAAAATAACTCGGAAAAGCGCACACAATTTCTAAACATATACACACACACACACACACACACACACACACACACACACACACACACACACACACACACATACACACACACACACACACACACACACACACACGACTTTATATATTTCTTAATTAGTTCTTACACTGAAAAAACTCTAAAGGAACACTGATTAAATAATTTCCAACACCTGTCTTGACTTAACCCTCCCTCTCCCTCTCTCTCTCTCTCTCTCTCTCTCTCTCTCTCTCTCTCTCTCTCTCTCTCTCTCTCTCTCTCTCTCTCTCTCTCTCTCTCTCTCTCTCTCTAAACATAGTAAGCATTGCATGACTTGTTCTGGAAGCCAATGTGTGTATGAATATTGCAAACCCAAGCTTGCAACAAATCGGGGAGAGAGGGTGTTGCTGGGGAGATGAGGTGGGGAGGAAGGGAAAGAAGGGGAGGGAGAGAGGGGAAATGGTTGTGTCCTCTTTTCTTTTCTCTTTCTCTGTCTATTTATCTATCTATCTATTTATTTATCTATCTATGGCCTTCAGTTCTCTGTTTGATATTTTAGTAGCATTCAGTTTCCTTCAGTTTGGTTTAGTCAGTTAGTTAGTCAGTCAGTCAGTCAGTCAGTCAGTCAGTCAGTCAGCACCTCTTTCCTTTCATTATTGCTCTCTTAGTTCCAAATATTTCTTCACTCACTCACTCACTCACTCACTCACTTATTCTTTCTTTATTTCATTAGCCTCAACTTTCATAGCTCTCTCTCTCTCTCTCTCTCTCTCTCTCTCTCTCTCTCTCTCTCTCTCTCTATCTATATCTATCTATCTATCTATCTATCTATCTATCTATTTATCTATTTATCTATCTATCCATCTATCTTCACATCTCAGACACTCATAGTTACTCACCTCACTCACACACTCACTCACTCACCTCCCTCAACTTATCCATCCCTTTTAGTCACTCCCTCCACCCTTAGTCCTCCCAACACAGCCCCTAACTTCAACACTCCCAAGTTCACCAGGATTTGCATGACGAAACTCGCTTCATTGTTTAGTATATTTGATTGTGCTGACTTGTGGACAGGTATGGCGTGCGACAGAGCCTTGCAATTAGTGGAGACAGGTGTGGGGGGGATGTGTCGGGAGGTAGGTGGATGCTGCAGGAGCGAGGAGGGGATATTTTTAAATAGTTTGACATGTTTTAGTGCATCTTGATATGTTTCTAAGGCGTTTTAAGACATTTTTGCATATTTTAGGGCGTTTTTAGACTTTTTAACAGGTTTATGGGACATTTTAAGACATTTTTGCATAGTTTTAGGGTGTTTTAATACAGTTTTGCATGTTTTGAGGGCATTTTAATACATTTTTACATTTTTTATGGCATTTTTACACTTCTTACCATGTTTATTGGGTATTTTAAGACAGTTTTGCATGTTTTTAGACAATTAAGACAATTAAGCATGTTTTTTTAAGTATTTTAAGACGTTTTTGCATAATTTTATGGTATTTTAAGACAATTCAGCATGTTTTTATAGTATTTTAAGAGAGTTCGGCACTTTTAGGGCATTTTAAGATAGTTTGGCATTTTTAGGGCATTTTAAGACAGTTTGACACCTTTTAGAGAATTTTGGCATATTTTGAATGCATTTAAGACAGTTTGCCCTTCTCTTCCTGTAGTTCTCTCTCTTCTACTAATGTTCCTTCCTTCCTTCCTTCCTTCCTTCCTTCCTTCTTTCTTTCCTTCTTTCCTTCTTTCCTTCCTTCCTTCCTTCCTTCTTTCTTTCCTTCCTTTCTTCTTTTACCTACACACCAATATATTCATCCTACCCCATTTCCTTCCTTCCCTATCACCTCTCTCTCTCTCTCTCTCTCTCTCTCTCTCTCTCTCTCTCTCTCTCTCTCTTCTCTGCCACCCCTTTGTCTACCCTCGTTATTTCTCCTTCCCTCTCCTTCGACTTTACATAAGGAAGGAGGAGAAGGAGGCGAAGGAGTTAGGGAAAAGTTAGAGGCACAGAAAGTAGGATTGGATTACCTTCTGCAGGCGCCATTAAGCATTTTATTCCCCGGAGCAAGGAAGGTAAGGAAGGAAAGAAGGAAGGATGAATGGAAGGAGTGTAGGAAGCGAAGGAAGGAGTAGGAAGTGAAGGAAGGCGAAGGAAGTGAGATGCAGGTGTCTATGTGGTGTCAGATGTTATTAAGGAAGGAAGGAAGGAAGGAAGGAGGGAAGGAAAAATATCATTGTCACGTTAGTTAAAGGAAGAAGAGGAAGAGGAGGAGGAGGAGAAGGGAGGATGAAAGAAAGTGTGTAGGAGGTGTTAGGTGAAGGAAGGAAGGAAGGAAGAAAGGAAGGAAGGAAGGAAGGAAGGAAGGGTGTGAAGGAAATTACCAAATACGAGTAAGCTTTTCTTGTTCTTAACGTTTATGGTGACTCTCTCTCTCTCTCTCTCTCTCTCTCTCTCTCTCTCTCTCTCTCTCTCTCTCTCTCTCTCTCTCTGTTCTTTGTTCTTCCTTATTTGTGTATCAGAGAGAGAGAGAGAGAGAGAGAGAGAGAGAGAGAGAGAGAGAGAGAGAGAGAGAGAGAGAGAGAGAGAGAATTTCATAATGTTCCTCTCCCTCCCTCACTTTCTCTCCTCTCCTCCTCTTCTCTTCCCTTTCCCTGTCAATACACGAGATATTTATAGTTTATCATCCTCTTATCCTTCTCCTCCTCCTCCTCCTCCTCCTCCTCCTCCTCTTCTTCTTCTTCTTCCTCCTTTCTCTTCTTTCAATATACTTTCCTTCATTCCATTTCACCTCCCCCCCTTTCCTTCCCTTCCTTCCTGACCACTACTCTATAATGCAACACACACACACACACACACACACACACACACACACACACACACACACACACCTCCCCCATCCACCAACCATCTCCCTCCCAGACACCACTGGTTACTGCATCAGAGAGAGAGAGAGAGAGAGAGAGAGAGAGAGAGAGAGAGAGAGAGAGAGAGAGAGGCATCTGTACAATGTTCTAAATTTTCATCAAGCCGGATATATGAGAGAGAGAGAGAGAGAGAGAGAGAGAGAGAGAGAGAGAGAGAGAGAGAGAGAGAGAGCGGACCCTAACCACCACCTCGGACTAGCAGGCCTCGCTCACTACCATCCCTCACCATGGTACAGCCAGCTTGCCCCCGCCGCCAACTAAAGGTCGTCTCTAGCAACGTCCGTGGTCTCCGGACTAACCTTGCAGACTTATACCACAACTGTGTGCAACGACACAATGCAGACGTTGTTGTGGTGACCGAGACATGGCTGAACAGTGAGGTGGAGCCCACGTATGGCAGGATGCAGGGCTTCACCCACTGGGTGAGGAGGGACCGACAGGAGCGAACAGGAGGTGGAGTGGCTGTCTGCTTCAAGGAAGGAATGCAGGCCCAGCTACTCGACATAGACACGCCTCCAATGATGGAGATGATGTACTTCCGAGTAATGCTGGCAGACCGCTCAGCCCTCCTGCTGTGTGCCCTGTATCGCCCCCCGCGACAAGGGCCTGACTCACTCTTGTACCTGACTGAGACCTTAGACAACCTGATGATGGCACACAGCTGCAGCCACGTGCTGATTGTGGGGGATCTCAATCACCACCTGGAAAGAGACGCCTACGAGAATCTCCTGGAGGTGCAGGGTCTGACAGATCATGTCACCTTCCCCACACATGAACGAGGAGGGACATTAGACCCTGTCATCTCAGACTACCAGGAAGACAAGCTTCAGTGTCATCAGCTGGGGCTCGTGGGCAGCTCTGACCATCACGCTGTACTGACACAGCTGGAAGTGGGCGTGGCTCAGGACGAGGCCACCACCCGCACCATCTGGCTGTGGAACAAAGCAGACTGGGCTTCCCTGCGCCGCGACCTGACCCACACCCCATGGGCCACTCTGCTACAGGGAGGAGCAGAGAGTGAAGCACTTGCACTCACCTCTCACCTTCTCGCCCTCCAGAGACGCCACGTCCCACACAGGGAATACACCACCAGATCGACGGATCAGCCATGGTTTGGCTACCGTTGCCGTGTTGCTGCCGAGGCAAAGTATGCTGCCTGGCTCCGCTACAAGAGGAACCCGACTCGGCGCAACAAGGACCTGCACAGGGCTGCATGCAGGAGGATGGTGGTAACCAGCAAGTGGGCCTTAAAAAAGTGGGAGGAAAGCCTGCGCCGGAAACTGTGTGGCACTGGCGTAGGAAACAAAACTTGGTGGTCTCTTGTTAAGGACAAACAAGGAACTGGCCACCAAGAATCCATCCCTCCCCTCAGCAAGCAGGACGGTACTGTCGCCACCAGCAGTAAGGAGAGGGCACAGTTGCTGGCTTCCTTGTTTGCTGGAAAAATGAAGGTCGGAATCCACAGCAGCCACCGCCTCAGCTGGTCCAGCAATGTGAGAAGACTGTCACCATGGTGGAGGTGACGCATCAGCAGGTGAAGCGATTATTGCGGGGCTGGACACACAGAAAGCCACCGGCCCTGATGACATCAGCCCGCACCTGCTGAAGCGATGCTCCCAGGAACTGGCTGCCCCTCTCACCCAAGTCTTCACAACTTGTGTACGGGAAAACGTCTGGCCTTCAGTGTGGAAGGAGGCTCGAGTAGTTCCTGCACACAAAAAGCTCCAGGACGGACCCAAAAACTACAGACCCATATCCCTGTTGTCAGTGGTGGGTAAAGTGTTTGAGAGGGTCGTGGCAGAGGTGGTGTGTAGCCATCTCAAGGACAATGCCCTCCTCTCAGACCAACAGTTTGGGTTCAGACCTGGAAGGTCAACCTCCGACCTAATGATGCTTCTCACCAGGCATTGGCAGGACGCCCTCGACGACGGCAAGGACACTATAGTGGTTGCTTTGGACATAGCAGGAGCTTTTGATAAAGTATGGCACAACGGATTACTAGAAAAGCTTCGTGCTAAAGGCATCCAGGGTGGCTTGCTACGACTCTTGGGAAATTACCTGCAGGACAGAAGCCTCAAGGTGGTTGTCAACGGGCAAACATCTGAGTCCCTGCCTGTGGAGGCATCAGTGCCACAGGGTTCAATTCTTGGCCCACTCCTGTGGAATATCTACGTGGATGATCTTCTCCAGCTACTGCCAGGAGTCAAGGCCTATGCTGATGACTGCACCCTCTCCTATACCTATCCACGCCAGGACAGTGGGCGGGCTGCTGAGGCCATCAATCAGCAGCTACGAGTGATAAAGGAGTGGGGTGCTCGCTGGCAAGTGACATTCGCGCCGGAGAAGACACAAGCAATGGTTGTCTCTCGGTCCCCAGCCGCCATGGCAGCAATGGCAGGAAAGTTGTCTTTTGCGCTGCTGCTCTCCCACTCCAAGATGACGTCAAGATACTTGGAGTGGAGGTGGATCGAGGGCTGAGGTTTGACAGGCATGTCAAAACCATTGCCAAGAAAGCCTCTCACAGGATCTCCGCTCTCAGAAGGATCGCCAGTTTCCTCGACAGGAAGGGAGACTGCTGCTGTACAAGGCACAGGTGCGGCCCCACCTTGAATACGCAGCTCTCTCCTGGATGTCCTGTGCCGCCACACACAGAAGGAGACTGGACAGCATCCAACGCCGCGCCATACGGCTAGTAGATGCTGCACTACCACCTCACCCAGAGCCTGAGCGTCCCCTTGATTCACTGGAACACCGCAGAGACGTGGCGGCGATCGTAGTGTTCCATAAGGCACAGGTGCAAAGAGTGCCACATCTGGCAGGGCTGCGTCATCCTCTAAGAGTCACCGCACGGAGCACGAGAACGGTGCTCAATGGTGGTGACGCCGTAGAGGTGCCGCGATCCCACGGGTGTCAGCATCAACGCACCTTCGCAGGACGCGTCTCCAGGATGTGGAACTTGTTCACGGCCGCGGTGCCTCACGTCCAGGAGATGAACACTCACAGTGTCAAACTGATGGCACATAAGTGGAGACAGACACTGCCAACTCCTCTGACACTCTTTGTGACGTGACACTCAGTGTAGTGCAGTGCGTGAATAGTGCTAGTGAAGTGAAACGAATAGTGCTCCATTTACATGCTGACCATCTTGTATATTATCTATTTTTAAGTCTTGTAAATATTGTAGAGAAATAGATTGTAGTACCCTTAGAATAGGTAGCACACGACAGTGCGCCTTTGGGTACATGTTCCTTTGTATTAAGTTTTGTTTAAATAAAAGAGAGAGAGAGAGAGAGAGAGAGAGAGAGAGAGAGAGAGAGAGAGAGAGAGAGAGAGAGAGAGAGAGAGAGAGAGAGAGAGAGAGAGAGAGAGAGAGAGAGAGAGAGAGAGAGAGAGAGAGAGAGAGAGAGAGAGAGAGAGAGAGAGAGAGAGAGAGAGAGAGAGAGAGAGAGAGAGAGAGAGAGAGAGAGAGAGAGAGAGAGAGAGAGAGAGAGAGAGAGAGAGAGAGAGAGAGAGAGAGAGAGAGAGAGAGAGAGAGAGAGAGAGAGAGAAAACGCCTTCTCCTCATTTGCAATTTACAACTAATGCAAGAAAAGACGTGGAAAAAAGACGATTTGTGGCCTTTTTCCTGTTATCTTTATCAGTAGTGGTGGTGGTGGTGGTGGTGGTGGTGGTGGTGGTGGTGGTGGTGGTGGCGGTGGTGGTGGCATGGTGGTGGTGGTGGTGGTGGTAGGTTATTTTTATTTTCTTTCTCTCTTTTTATTCTTTTCTTTTCTTCATGTTTATATTTTCAGTTTTATCTTCATGTTTTTCTTTTTTGTTTCTCTCTTCCACTTTCTTCCACTTTCCTCTACCTCTCTTTTTCTGTTTCCTCCTTCCCTTCTTCCATTTTCTCCTTTTCCTCCATCTCTCTCTCTCTCTCTCTCTCTCTCTCTCTCTCTCTCTCTCTCTCTCTCTCTCTCTCTCTCTCTCCACTCATCTCCACTTTCCTTCACCTCACTCTTCCAGTTTCCTTCATTACATTCCTCCACTTTCCTCCACTTTCCTCCACTTTCCTCCACTTTTCTCTCTTCTTCCCCCCCCCACTTTTCCTCCACTACTTTCCTCCACTTTGTCCACTTTTTTCCTCCACTTCTCTCTCTTCCTTTACTCTTCTCCACATCTCTCTTCCACCTTCCTCCACTACTTTCCTTTTGTTTCCTCCACTTAACTCCACTTTCCTCCACTTCCTCCACATCTCTCCTCCACTTTCCTCCACTTCCTTCCACACACCTCCTCCACTTTCCTCCACTTCCCTCCACATTTCTCCTCCACTTTCCTCTTCCAGCTTCCTCCAGCTTCCTCCACCGTCCTCCACTTTCCTCCACTTCTCTCCACTTCCCTCCACACTCCTCCTCCACTTTCCTCCACTTTTCTCCACTTCCCTCCACTCCCTCTTCCAGCTTCCTCCAGCTTCCTCCACTTTCCTCCACTCTCCTCCCTTTCCCTCCACTTCCCTCCACTTCTCTCTGGACAGGAAACAAAGACATTAGAAGAAGAAGCTTTGGTGGGCGTGGCGCGTGTGGGCGGGCGCGGGCGGGTCTGGGAGTGTGTGGGCGTGTGTGGGTCGGTGTGGGCGTGTGTGGGCGGGCGCTGGCGAGGCAGTAAGTTCACATAAAGGTGGCGGAAGGTCGTAGGGAGAGAGGCGTGGGTATCTTTACGACTAGGAGGTAAGAGGAAAAGGGAGAGAGAGAGAGAGAGAGAGAGAGAGAGAGAGAGAGAGAGAGAGAGAGTGGTGAGAGAGAGAGGTGTAGCTGAAATATCTCTTCGTCACGGCATATTATCTCTCTCCCTCTCTCTCTCTCTCTCTCTCTCTCTCTCTCTCTCTCTCTCTCTCTCTCTCTCTCTCTCTCTCTCTCTCTCTCTCTCTCTCTCTCTATCTATCTATCTATCTATCTATCTGTTAATCTCTCCTCATTCTCTTTTATCCTTTCATCTTTCATTCCTTTCTTTATTCTTTCTTTATTCTTCCTCCTCCTCCTCCTCCTCCTCCTCCTCCTCCTCCTCCTCCTCCTCCTCCTCCTCCTCTTCCTCCTCCTCCTCCTCCTTCATATCTCATATCATACAATGCTTTCCATGATTAATTAAAATGACACACACACACACACACACACACACACACACACACACACACACACACACACACACACACACACACACACACACACACACACACACACACACACACACACACACACATACATCTCAGTTTTGCTTGCAGGGAAACAAAGAAACAAGGAAACTTTTACATAGAGACAAGAGAGAGAGAGAGAGAGAGAGAGAGAGAGAGAGAGAGAGAGAGAGAGAGAGATTTTACCTACCTTCGTGACTCTTTCCAGTAAGGTAAAAAGACGCTGGAGGCTGGAAGGGAGAACTGGAAGAGGGAAACTGGAAGGGAAAACTGGAAGGCTGGAATGAGGAACTAGGAAAAGCGAAAATACAAGAGGAACTGGAAAAGACTGGAAGAAAAAGGGAACTGGGAAAAGAAGGTCTGAAAAGGAGTCTGGAGTTTGGAAAAATGTATGAAAATTGGACATTGAAAACCGAAAGAAGGCCTGAAAGAAACTGGAAGAAGCTGGAAAACGGAAAAATTAAAAAAAGAGCATTGGAAAAGAAAAAAAAGGAAAGGGGGCTGGGATCTGGAAAGCGTATGGAAAAGGAAACTGAAAACTGGAAGAATGGCTGAAAAAACTAGGACTGGAAAAGAGGAAACTGGAAAAAGGAGAAGAGGAAAAGAGATCTGGAAAGGAGGATCTGGAAAGGGGTCTGGTATCTGGAAAGCGCATGGAAAAAGGAAACTGAGAACTGGAAGAATGGCTGAAAGAAACTGGAAGAGGATGGAAAAGCGGAAACTAGAAAAGAAAATGAGAAAGAAGGGCCTGAAAAAGGAAGCTGGAAAAAGGTCTGGAATGTTGTGTATGGTCTGGAAAGTGAAGGGAAAAAAGAAAGAGACAGAGAGAGAGAGAGAGAAACAACACACAAACCCAAAACACAAGTAAAAAAAAAAAACAAAGAAGAACCACAAAAACAACTGGAATAAAGAAGACAAAAAAAGAATTAAGAAAAAGAAAGATAAAACAAAAACAAAAAGAAGAAAAGAAAAACAAGAAAAACTTACTACAAAGACCACAAACCTTAGAAATATGAACTGGAGTGGGGAGAGAGACAAAAGGGAAGGCAGAGGAAGGCAGAGGAAGATCAGAACCTAAGGGAAGAGAAAGAGGTATGGAAGGGAAAGGGTTCAGAGCTAAGAGGAGTTATTAGGAAGAGATTTAGGTCTGGTGAGGGGAAATAACTAGGCGTGGCAGGACTGAAGGAGTGTAGGAGTGAAGGAGGAAATGCTGGGAGAGTATAGAAAGAAGGAAGAGAGAGAGAGAGAGAGATAATTGTAGGAGGGAAGGAAGGAAGGAAAGCAGGATGTTGATGAAGATGAATTGAAGGAAGGAAGGAAGGAAGGAAGGAAAGAGAAATGAAGGAGGGAAGAAAGGAAAGAGGATATGATAAAGAAGGCATAGAAGGAAGGAAAGAAGAAAGGAAGAAACAAGAGAAGGAAGGAAGGATGGAAGGAAGAAAAGAAAAGTGAAGGAGGAGAGGAAGGAAATAAAGAAAGGGAGAACGAGAGAATTGATGAACTGAAGGAAGAAAGAAGAAAGGAAGAGAAGGAAAGAAGGAAAGAAGATACAAGAGAAGATCTGATGAATTGAAGGAAGGAAAGAAGGAAGGAAGGAAGGAAGAGAAGTGAAAGAAGGGAGAAACGAAATAAGGAAGGGAGAAACGAGAGAATTAATAAAAACTGGAGGAAGAAAGAAAGAAAAAGAAAGAAAGAAAGAAAGGAAGGAAGGAAGGAAGGAAGGAAGGAAGGAAGGAAGGAAGGAAGGAAAGAAATGTTAATACAATTGTGGAGTTAATGCAAACGAGAAATGGAACAAACAAGGAAGAGAAGATTCGTTTCCTGCTCTCTCTCTCTCTCTCTCTCTCTCTCTCTCTCTCTCTCTCTCTCTCTCTCTCTCTCTCTCTCTCTCTCTCTCTCTCTCTCTCTCTCTCTCTCTCTCTCTCTCTCTCTCTCTCTCTCTTTCTCTCTCTCTGTCTGTCTCTCTCTCCCTCTGCTAATAAATCACAGTAAATCTCAGTCTCTCTCTCTCTCTCTCTCTCTCTCTCTCTCTCTCTCTCTCTCTCTCTCTCTCTCTCTCTCTCTCTCTCTCAAATGTTCAGCGTGGGAAAGACGAGGGAAGGAGGGGAGGAGAGGGGAGGGAAAAGTTTGAAAAATAGAGAGGAAAAAAGAGAGGAAAAAGATGAGGAAATAGAGAAAATTGAGGGGAATAGAGATAAATAGAGGAGAAATAGAGGAAAATAAAAAGAAAATAGAGGAAAATTTAGGGGGGAAAGAGGGGAAACACGGAGGAAAGAAGGGGAAATAGAGGGAAATAGAGGAAAAATAGAGGAAAGAAGGGAAATAGAAGGGAATAGAGGAAAATATAGGGACAAAATACATTTATTTATTTATTTATTTATTTATTTGTTTATTTATTTTGCAAGAAGAAGAAAAGGAAGATGAAAAAAATAAGAAATGAAAAAGAAAAAGATAAAAAGAAAGGAAAGAAAAAGAAAAGAAAAAAAAAAGAAAGAGAAAAGAAAAAATAAGAAAAAAGAAAAAGAAAAAAAAAAAAGAAAAAAAAATGAAAAAAATGAGAAACGAAAAGAAAAAAAAAGAAAAGAAAAGAAAAGAAAAGAAAAGAAAAAAAAGAGAAACGAAAAGAAAAAAGAAAAAGAAAAAAAAATGAGACGAAAAAGAAAAAAAAGAAAGGAAAAGAAAAAGAAAAGACAAAAAAAAAAAAAACACAAATTCCTCGATAATTCCTGTCTCAAAACAACTTAAGGAAATTAAGAAAAGGAAAACAAGAAGAAAGAAAAAGGTTTGTCAGTTTAATTTCATCCAAAACTAAACTTCTGAAACTACAACTTAGATTACTAGCACGTGGTGGTGGTGGTGGTAGTAGTAGTAGTAGTAGTAGTAGTAGTAGTAGTAGTAGTAGTAGTAGTAGTAGTAGGCCAATTCCAGAGTAAATTAAGGTTTCGTTTAGTTTGTTACTTTGTTGATTCGTGTCCTGGTCATGTTTAGACAAGTTTGTGTGGGTTGACTAAATGTTTACCCTCTCTCTCTCTCTCTCTCTCTCTCTCTCTCTCTCTCTCTCTCTCTCTCTCTCTGGTCATTAACTTTCATAACTTGGAAATTAAACCTCTTTTTTTCTCTTTTTTTTCTCTTTTTTTCTCTTTTTTCTACTTTTTTGTCGTTTTCCTCAAATGTAACCACTTTTTTATGTTTTTCTACTTTTTTGTCTTTTTCCACAATTATGACCACTTTTTCATCTGTTTTTAATCTTTCTCCTACTTTTTCGTCTGTTTTTTTATTTTTTCCACAAATTTTACCTCATTTTTGTCTTTTCTACTTTTTTTTCTTTTCCACAATTATGACCACTTTTTAATCTTTTTTTCTCTCTTTTTCTATCTTTTTTTTTTTTTGTGTGTGTGTGTTTGCGTTGTTTCCCCGCGTCTGCCATGGAAGGGGAAACAGTACACGAGGGAATACGAAGGTTATTTACTGAACCAAACTCTATTAAAGGCATAAAGTTTGCTCACAATTGCTATATATTTTTTTCCATTGGACCATTACACCGTCACAGCACACGCACACACACACACACACACACACACACACACACACACACACACACACACACACTGAAAAAAACACAAAAATTAAAGTTCTGTTATTATTTTCTTTCATTTCCTTTTTTCATTCACTTAATTTTTGTTTTTTTTACCCATGAAGAGAAAATCATGTTTTGTTTTCTTTTTTTTTTTTTTTTACTTTTTTGCTGGGAAATTCGAGAAACAAGGTTAGAAATTAATAAACTCTCTCTCTCTCTCTCTCTCTCTCTCTCTCTCTCTCTCTCTCTCTCTCTCTCTCTCTCTCTCTCTCTCTCTCTCTCTCTCTCTCTCTCTCTCTCTCTCTCTCTCTCTCTCTCTCTCTCTCTCTCTCTCTCTCTCTCTCTCTCTCTCTCTCTCTCTCTCTCTCTCTCTCTCTCTCTCTCCTTTTCCTTTTCCTTTTTCTCTTTCTTTCCAACAGCTCCTTCTTTTCTCTCCTCTTTAAGAAATTCTCCCTCCTCCTCCTCTTCTTCCTCTCCTCCTCCTCCTCCTCCTCCTCCTCCTCCTCCTCCTCCTCCTCCTCTAAGTTCCATACCTCCATTCTTTCTCATCCTCTTCGTCACCATTTGTCACAGCTCTTCCTCCTCCACCTCCTCCTCCTTCTCCTCCTCCTCCTCTCCTCCTTCTCCTCCTCCTCCTCCTCCTCTTCCTCTTCCGAGTTGGTAATAAAAATGTGATGAACATAAATATTTCTCTATGCTGTTATGAAGTTGTTATTAGTGTAGGATATGTGTGCTCCTCCTCCTCCTCCTCCTCCTCCTCCTCCTCCTCCTCCTCCTCTTCCTCTTCTTCTTGTGTCTACTCCTCCTCCTCCTCCTCTTCCTTGTCTTTGTGTTGTTGTTGTTTTTTGTTTGTTTCTATTTTTCTTTTCGTCTTTTTTTTGCTTTTTGTTGTATTATTTATTCTCTCTCTCTCTCTCTCTCTCTCTCTCTCTCTCTCTCTCTCTCTCTCTCTCTCTCTCTCTCTCTCTCTCTCTCTCTCTCTCTCTCTCTCTCTCTCTCTCTCCTCCTTTCCTCCTTTATGTCCTTGTCCCTCCTCCTCCTCCTCCTCCTCCTCCTCCTCTTTCCTAGTCTCATTCCTCTTCCCTCCGTCTCCTCTCAGATATTTACCTCTTTCCTCCTCTTCCCCCTTCCTCTTCCTCCAACTTTATATCCTCCTCCTCCTCCTCCTCCTCCTCCTCCTCCTCCTCCTCTTCTCCCTTCCCATTCTTCTTCCTAATCCTACCTTCGTACATTCCTTCTCTGCACTAGCTCCTCCTTACCACACATAATCCTCCTCCTCGTCCTCCTCGTCCTCCTCCTCCTCCTTCTCCTCCTCTTCCTCCTCCTCTTCCTCCTCTCTGATTATGCACGAAGTTTCTAAGAGTAAGATATTAAAAGTAGAAGGTATGACTGATATTGTTTTATAGAGCTCACTTCCCCTCTCTCTCTCTCTCTCTCTCTCTCTCTCTCTCTCTCTCTCTCTCTCTCTCTCTCTCTCTCTCTCTCTCTCTCTCTCTCTCTCTCTCAGGACACTAACCCTTTCCTGTCTTGTTTTTCGCAATGTACTATGTCGTATCTTATGGCGAATGAGAGAGAGAGAGAGAGAGAGAGAGAGAGAGAGAGAGAGAGAGAGAGAGAGAGAGAGAGAGAGAGAGAGAGAGAGAGAGAGAGAGAGAGAGAGAGAGAGAGAGAGAGAGAGAGAGAGAGAAATTACACAGCTTCCACATTTCTCAAAAGCTTACAAATATACACATAAAGAACCCCCTCTCAAGTCTCCCACCCATAGAAAACAGAAGTAAGAGGAAATAAGGGAGGTGTGTGTGTGTGTGTGTGTGTGTGTGTGTGTGTGTGTGTGTGTGTGTGTGTGTGTGTGTGTGTGTGTGTGTGTGTGTGTGTGTGTGTGTGTGTGTGTGTGTGTGTGTGTGTGTGTGTTTCACTGTTTGATTTGCTGCAGTCTCTGACGAGACAGCCAGACGTTACCCTACGGAACGAGCTCAGAGCTCATTATTTCCGATCTTGGGATAGGTCTGAGACCAGGCACACACCACACACCGGGACAACAAGGTCACAACTCCTCGATTTACATCCCGTACCTACTCACTGCTAGGTGAACAGGGGCTACACGTGAAAGGAGACACACCCAAATATCTCCACCCGGCCGGGGAATCGAACCCCGGTCCTCTGGCTTGTGTGTGTGTGTGTGTGTGTGTGTGTGTGTGTGTGTGTGTGTGTGTGTGTGTGTGTGTGTGTGCGTTTACTGTAGCCTTGCCAGAGAATTGAACGTCTACACACACACACACACACACACACACACACACACACACACACACACGTCTAATATCTGTCAATTGCTATAACGCTTCTCCATAGCTATTCCTCCTCCTCCTCCTCCTCCTCCTCCTCCTCCTCCTCCTCCTCCTCCTTCTCCTCTTGGGTCTTGGGAAGGATGATCCGGCTTGCCACCAGAGGGACACAATTTCATCTGGACTTCACAGCTGACGGAGAGAACCCCACGGACTCATAGCGGTTCTGCCTGTGGTTCTGTGTGTATGTGTGTGCGCGTGTGTGTGTGTGTGTGTGTGTGTGTGTGTGTGTGTGTGTGTGTGTGTGTGTGTGTGTAACTTTTCCCACACTTCATTTCAACAACTACGATAACAGACACAATAAATTACTGAATAATGATGAAGAAGAAGAACAACAACAACAACAACAACAACAACAACAACAAGAGGAACAAGAACAAGAACAAGGAGAAAGAAGAAGAAGAAAAAAGAAGAAACAACCACAACCACAACAACAACAACAACAAAGAAGAAAAAGAAGAAAAAGAACATGAAACAAGAAGAAACAAGAGACAAGAGAGAAAAAAAAAAAAATGACAACCTGTGCATTAGTAAAAAAAAAAAAAACATGACACTTCACTTTAAATCTAACCAAAGCGACATGAAGAAACAAAAACAGAGGGAGCCGTGACGTATATCCATGCATAAGTTACCGCTCTGTCTTGCCTCGAGTGCTGGGGACAAGTGGAGAGCCAGTGTCAGGGACGAGGGGAGTGCCAGGGGGAAGTGCCAAGGGGGAATAGCGTGCTGTTTGAATATTCCACGCCACCCCAAACGTCTGATAATTTATTGAGAGCCTTCAGAACAGCAATAACAGCAACAGCAGCAAAAGCAACAGCAACAGCCAGTGTCAGGAAAAATTCTGTCTTTGCAAAACTGGTCATTCGGTTTCTCTTTTTCTCTTTCCTTTTTTTCTTTTTTTTCTTTTTTTTCTTTTTTTTTTGCGTTTTCGTGTTCTTAGACCGTCAACACTAGCGATTTGACCTTAGTTTCTCTCCCTTTCTTTCTTTCTTTCTCTCTCTCTCTCTCTCTCTCTCTCTCTCTCTCTCTCTCTCTCTCTCTCTCTCTCTGGATATGCTCTTACTTACATTTTCTCTCTTCCTCTCTCCCTCTCTACGTCTTTCTATTTCCACTCTCCCTTCCTCCTCTTTCTCTCTCCCTCTCCCTCTCTCCCTCTCTCTTTCTCTCCGTGTTGAGGACGTGTGCAGCTGACAGGACAAGTGACATGAGGAAAAACTCGCTGTTATTTCCTGTTTTTCTTGTTTATTCTGCCTCGTAATCGCTTTATGAATATTGTAAGGCAGGGTTGTGCGTGGATGTCTAATAATACCTTTCATTGACGTGGTTTGGTTAAGTTAGGTTAGGTTGGGTACGGTTTAGGTTGAGTTACGTTAGGTTAGGTTAGGTGAGATCAGGTTAGGTTTAGTTAGGTTTAGTTAGTGTGGGTTAAAGTTTGGTCAGGTTAGGTTAGGTTAGGTTAGGTTAGGTTCAATTAGGTTAGGTGAGGTTAAAGATAAGTTAGTTTATTTCCATCTCCCAGCACTGTGTAGAAATGGGAAACACGTGTAGAGAAATGGAAATATCAGTCATGTGTTTTTCCTTTCCTTTTTCCTTTCTCGCTTTCATGACTATATATCGTTTTTCTCTCTTCCCCCCTTCCACACTCACTCTCTCTACACCTCTCACTCTCAACCCCGTGCTATCTTCACTCACACACACACACGCACACACACACGCACACGCACGGCATCCTATCACCTCACGTACAACATCCATCACCCCCCACACAGCCGGTCATTTCTCCTTTCCTGCGCAGTCCATCACACACACACACACACACACACACACACACACACACACACACACACACACACGTTACTTACAGCCGCCAATACTCTACGTGGATAAACAAAGTCGCATCTCGGAAACTTTATCGAGAAACCAGTTGTGTCAATACGAGATAAGATAAGAACGAGAGGGAACGAGTAGAGGTGGTGGTGGTGGTGGTGGTAGTGGTGGTGGTGGTTTATATATTTTTTCTTTTTCTTCTTTATATGTTTTGGTTTCTTATATTCTCTCTCTCTCTCTCTCTCTCTCTCTCTTCCAATCTTTTTTTTTTTTTTGTTGTCTATACTTATCGTTCACGGTTTCTTTCGCCTTTCTCCTACCTCCTTTATCCTCCTCCTCCTCCTCCTCCTCCTCTTCTTTTTTCCGCCGTCTTCTTCTATGTCTTCTTCTCCATCCCACATATTTTCCTCAGCTCTCTTCTCATCCTCCTCCTCCTCCTCCTCCTCCTCCTCCTCCTTATTCAGAGGATCCTTCTGCACTGACACACACACACACACACACACACACACACACACACACACACACACACACATTCCGGTAAAAGTAAGTATGCTCATCTCTCTCTCTCTCTCTCTCTCTCTCTCTCTCTCTCTCTCTCTCTCTCTCTCTCTCTCTCTCTCTCTCTCTCTGCATTGTTTCAGCCCAGCCACGCGCAGAGCCATCCATCTTAAACCTTCCTTGCTTTCCCTTCATGTCTCAATTTTCCTAGTTAGTAATCTCCTTTAGTGTTTTCCTTTTTCATTCTTTTTTTCTATTTCCTTTTTTCTTTTCTTTTTTCCTCTTGTCGTACTAAAAAGAGGAAAAAAAAGTGATTTAAAAGGAGGGAAAAAACAAGAGATATTTTCTTTCTCTCGTGTTTTGGTGGAGTCTTGTTTTTTTTTCTCCTTTTTTTTCTTTTCTTTTTTTTTTGTTTTTCTTTTGTTTGCCTTTGGTGGTGGTGGTGGTGGTGGTGGTGGTTTCATTTTTCTTTTTTGCTTTGTTTCTTTCCTT
>NC_059282.1:10346055-10353555 GCF_017591435.1 Portunus trituberculatus
ACAAAGGGGTCACAGAGGGGTCACAGAGGGGTCACAGAGAGGTCAAAGAGAGGTCACAGAGGGGTCACAGAGGGGTCACAGAGAGGGCAAAGAGGGGTCACAGAGGGGTCAGAGGGGTCAAAGGGTCAAAGAGGGGTCACAGAGAGGTCAAAGAGGGATCACAGAGAGGTCACAGAGGGGTCACAGAGGGATCACAGAGAAGTCAAAGAGAGGTCACACAGGGGTCACAGAGAGGTCAAAGAGAGGTCAAAGAGGGGTCACAGAGGGGTCAGGGGATGTGAGAGAGGTCAAGGGGCGTGAGTGGGTGTGGGTGGGATGAGGGCAGGTCTCCAAGTTCAGGTTAGGTTAGGTTAGGTCACGGAGAATCGAAGAGGGTTTAGAGAGGAGTCAAAGAGTGGTGTCAGGAAGTGTCAGGAGGTGTTAGGGGGTGTCAGGAAGTGTCAGAGGCTGTCAGGGAGTGTCAGGAAGAATCAGAGGGTGTCAGGAAGTGTAAGGGATTATCAGGGAGTGTCAGTGGGGTGTTGGGTGGTGTCAGGTGGGTGTTGGGTGGTGTCAGGGAGGTGTTGAGTGGTGTCAGGGGTGTTGGGTGGTGTCAGGGGTGTTGGTGGTGTCAGGGGGTCTTGGTGGTGTCAAGGGGTCTTGGTGGTGTCAGGGGGTCTTGGTGGTGTCAAGGGGTCTTGGTGGTGTCAGGGAGGTGTTGAGTGGTGTCCGGGGGGTGTTGGTGGTGTCAGGGGGGTGTTGGTGGTGTCAGGGGGGTGTTGGTGGTGTCAGGGGGGTGGGGGCAGGTCTCCAGGTTGAGGTCACAGGCGAGGAGGCTTCCCCACACTAAACTATCCGAAGCATTTCCAATAAGAGTGAATTAGTCATGCTGGGTCACACTCGCGAGAACTTCACTTATGCCAATCCCACGTTCCGACATTATTTATTATGGTAAACACCAGAATTTCACACCAGCCGAGGGGAATATGGAGTTATGATCACCTACACCATCAACTACACCACTAGTATCATCACCGCCACTATCAACACGACCACTGATCACCACAATTCTACACTGTCTTTTCACATCACATCACCACCACAATACATCATACCACAACACCACTACACCACACTACACCAGAACTTTTAGACTATCTTCTCATACCATACCATACCACACCATACCATACCACACAACACAAAACACCACGACTCCAACACCATCTTTTCATACCACATCACACCACACCACACAACACCAGACTCTCACACTATCCTTTCACACCACACCCCACCACACTACAATCCACCATATTCTCACACCACACCACACATCTTCCCACACCACACCATGACTCCTACACCATCTTCCCACACTCCTGCGTTGGCTAACTCCTTAATGAGACAGAGGGAGAGGACAACAACGTGACGGCTAGACGTTTCCGACGAGAACACGCTGGCGGTGACCTTGGCGCACTGTAACACAAGACACTGGTAAATATTGCTGTGGACTTCAAGAGGCGGGAGGTGGAGAGGTGAAAGGGTGATAGAAGGAAGGGTAGAAGAGATGGAAGGGGTGGAAAGACGTGGGAGGTGAAGGGTGGAAGGGTGGTAAGGTGCAGGAATGTTTAGGAGATGAAAGGAATGAAAAGGGAAAAGGGATTCATAGGTTTTTTTTTTTTTTGTGTGTGTTTCAGTTTCTGTCTGTCTGTCTGTTTGTCTCTGTCTCTCTCTCTCTCTCTCTCTCTCTCTCTCTCTCTCTCTCTCTCTCTCTCTCTCTCTCTCTCTCTCTCTCTCTCTCTATCTATCTATCTATCTATCTATCTATCTATCTATCTATATATATCTACACACACACACACACACACACACACACACACACACACACACACACACACACACACACACACACATCATTCCTAGGATACAACTATTGACTCCCACGCTAATTCCACCAGCTACAGTCTATCGTTAACTAGCGTCTGGTTGAGTGCACGCGCGTGAGCAACAGGGCGGAGAGTGAACAAATGTGTGCTACCAATTATTCGTTCAACATTATGACTCCTGTGTGTGTGTGTGTGTGTGTGTGTGTGTGTGTGTGTGTGTGTGTGTGTGTGTGTGTGTGTGTGTGTGTGTGTGTGTGTGTGTGTGTGTGTCGTAGAGGCAATAGCATGGAGGGTATTATAGCGATTCGGTTCTGCGCTTCAAACTGATGACATGTTTCGCTCTTAATGGCACCAGAGAGAGAGAGAGAGAGAGAGAGAGAGAGAGAGAGAGAGAGAGAGAGAGAGAGAGAGAGAGAGAGAGAGAGAGAGAGAGAGAGAGAGAGAGAGAGAGAGAGAGTGTGTGTGTGTGTGTGAGTCGGTTTCAACTAGGTCATCCTCCTTCTGACTTGCTCTCTCTCTCTCTCTCTCTCTCTCTCTCTCTCTCTCTCTCTCTCTCTCTCTCTTAAGCGCACCTCACGGTTATTGGTTCTCTTTTTACCCTTTCTCCTCCTCCTCCTCCTCCTCCTCCTCCTCCTCCTCCTCCTCCTCCTCCTCCTCCTCTATCATGATTGAAGTGTTTATTGCAATTAGTAATGATCCCTTAAGCCTGCAGGAAACACGACCTGGCTTTTCCACCACCATCACCACCACCACCACCACCACCACCACCACGCATCACCAACATCACCATCACAACCTTTGCTCACCTTCATAGAGATGAGAGGACAACAACAACAACAACAACAACAACAACAACAACAATAATGAGACTAGAATACCTCTCTTAAGTAGTAGTAGTAGTAGTAGTAGTAGTAGTAGTAGTAGTAGTAGTAGTAGTAGTAATAGTAATAGTAGTGGTAGTGGTGATTGTAGTGGTAGTTGTAGTAGTGGTGGTAGTCGTGATGGTAGTTGTAGTAGTAATAGTAGTAGTAGTAGTAGTAGTAATAGTAGTAGTAGTAGTAGTAGTAGTAGTGGTAGTAGTGGTGGTGGTGGTGGTGGTGGTGGTGGTGGTGGTGGTGGTGGTGGTGCAACAGGTCAAGAGAGGAGTGACTGCAAAGAGGAATTTCCCTTATTGACTATTGACCTTCGTGTTTCCTTTGAGAGTCACTGCATTAAAGGTGCCTCCACTCCCCTCACTCCCCTCACTCTCCTCCCTTACTCCCTGCCTTCACTTCCACTCCCTTCACTCCACTCCCCTCACTCCCTCACTGCCCTGCCTTCATCTCCACTCCCTTCACTCCCCTCACTACCCTTCCTTGACTTTCACTCCCTTCACTCCACTCCCTTCAATTCCACGCCCTTCACTTCCACCACTCCTTATCTCTCGTCTTCTCTTTTTCCTCCTCCCTGGAATGACTTATGGCAACCGAGTGGGCATTTCTTTTACTTTTTCTTATCCTTGGTGAGTTTTTGCCTCTTACATATTAACCCCTTCAGTTCCATGACGTGTTTCTATATTCATTCTGGTGACCATTTGGTGATTTTAAACAGCTTCAGAAACTCATGTGGGGGGATTAAAATAGTGGAAGACTGTGACCATTAATCTTCTCATCTCCATAGACCATTCCTAACGTCAATAAAATGGTCTAATGGTACAAATCTCAAGGTTATAATGTGTCCCAGTATTGAAGAGATTAATTTTTCTAGCATGACATTTTCTAACCCTTATTATCCTTTATTACTTCTCTTCCTTCACTTCTTATCTCTTGTTTCCTTTGATCCTAGGAATGACTTACCTATCACTCATATTATTAATTCTCCTACCGTGACTTTTTGAGATACATGAAAGAAGAAATAAGCACTCCTGTTATCTTTTCTTCCTTCAATTCTTATGTCATATCTCTCGCCTCCTCTGATCCCAGGAATTGCTTATCTCTCATATTATTAATTCTCCCAACGTGACATTGTGAGAAGAAATTTTCACTCTCATCTTCCTTTACCTCTATTTTCATTTCATTTCACTCACATCCTTAATCTATTACTCCTTTTCTGCCTCCTCCAATCGCTTTCCAAGGTTCCAGGATATTTTAGCAGGTTTCAAAATAGTTCAAAATTGCCCAGGAAGGTTTGAGTCACTTTAGAAAGATTTAGAATGATTCAGAAGTGTTCAGAATAATTTCGGAGAGTTTAAGAGGATTTCATAACAGTTTAGAGGGTTTAGATGTGTTTAGATGGGTTCAAGAGAGCTTTGTAGTGTTTAGAAGGGTTTAGCATGGTCCAAGAGAGTTTATGAAGGATCGAGAAGGATCAGGAAAGTTTAGGAATGTTTTGAAGCGTTTAGGAGTGTTCAAGAGGGTTCAAGACAGTTTATAAGGAATCGAGAGGGTTCAGAAAAATTTAAGCGTGTTTAGGAGTGTTTAAAAGAGATCAAGAAGAGTGTATAAAGAATCAAAAGGGTTCAGGAGAGCTCAGAAAAGTTTAGCAGTGTTTATGAGTGTTCAAAAGGGTTCAAGAGGGTTGAGGAAGATAGAGGAGAGTTCAGGAGTGTTTATGAGTGTTCAGGAAAGTTTACCAGTGTTTAGGAGTGTTTAGGAGTGTTCAAGAGGGCTCAAAAGAGTTCAGGAAGGTTGAGAAGAGCTGAGGAGGGTGTTGAAGCGTGTGGAAGCAGCCTTTGATGCCAACACTCCCGCGGCCAGAGACTCAGTGGCAAAAATGGAATTAATGAGTTAAAGCTGCAATATTGTTCAGCCTCTCTCTCTCTTTTTTTGTCTCGTCTCTCGCTTTAGTGTCTCTCAAACTCTGACGCTGGTGATTAAGGGGAGAGAGAGAGAGAGAGAGAGAGAGAGAGAGAGAGAGAGAGAGAGAGAGAGAGAGAGAGAGAGAGAGAGAGAGAGAGAGAGAGAGAGAGAGAGAGAGAGAGAGAGAGAAGAGAGAAAGAAAGAAAAAAAGAGATAGAATATGCAGTCGTTCTTTCTCTGTTCTCTTTATCAAAAATGCTCCAACTATTGTCAACCGTTTGCCTTTCCTTGTCTCCTCCTCCTCCTCCTCCTCCTCCTCCTTTTTTTCTTTTTTCTTCTTCTTCCTACCCCTTCTCGTC
Organism: Portunus trituberculatus; assembly: GCF_017591435.1. Lineage (NCBI taxonomy): Eukaryota > Metazoa > Arthropoda > Malacostraca > Decapoda > Portunidae > Portunus > Portunus trituberculatus. Next base: position 10,351,060 of record NC_059282.1, read on the forward strand.
CTCGTCCTCCTCGTCGTCCTCGTCGTCGTCGTCCTTCTGCTCCTCCTCCTTTTCCTATTCTTCTTCTTCTTTTCTTCTTCTTCCTACTCCTTCCCCTCCTCCTTCTCATCCTCCTCCTTTTCATCCTCCTCTTTCTTTTCCTTCCCCCCTCCTCCTCCTCCTCCTCCTCCTCCTCCTCCTCCTCCTCCTCCTCCTCCTCCTCCTCCGGCACTGTATCACTGCTAATGGCGCCACCACCTCTCTTCATATTGAGAAAAGAAAAATAGTAATACACTCTGAGAGAAGGAAGGTCATATTTTACTCTTCTTCCGATAAACACACACACACACACACACACACACACACACACACACACACACACACACACACACACACACACACACACCATCACTGTGATTTACTAGTTTTCTTCCTGTTTCCTCTTCCTCCTTTCGCTTCTCTAATGGTTCTTCTCTCTCTCTCTCTCTCTCTCTCTCTCTCTCTCTCTCTCTCTCTCTCTCTCTCTCTCTCTCTCTCTCTCTATCTATCTATCTATCTATCTATCTATCTATCTATCTATAGCTATCTATCTATCTATCTCTCTAACCAGTGTTTATATTTGTTTTTCCTTTATGTTCCTTTGTGTCTCCTCTGTCTATGCTGCATTATACTGTCTATAGCATTACACAGTGCACTTCATCATAGACACACTGGTAAAGCCTCATCTGTGTTGGAGTAAGCGTTTTTCCTCATTGTTGCTACGTTTATGACTCTGTTCTTCCTTTATGTTCCTTTGCATATCCGCTACCCATGTTCTATTACGGTGTCTACAAATTTACACAGTGCATTTCATCACAGACACACTGGTAAGGCCTCATCTGTCTAGCAGTAAGCGTTCTCCCTCAGTGTTGCCAAGAGTTCACACGCGCCCCACACAGCCAGCCCGGTAAAACTCTACGTTCCCGCCAACTCACGTTTCACTACCTCCCGCCGCCGCGCCATCCACGTGCACCTCATCACTGACACTTATGGTTTCCGATGATATCTCCTCCCACCATTTATATCCCTGTGTGGTGCTGTCCCTTCTCGCCCCCCCTGCCTCTCTCACAGGGCGCGCAGACCCCCTTCCCGCCTCCTCTCGTGGTTTTATAATTAGTTTAACCACGAAAGCTATTTGGTCAGATGTAATATCCTCAGAACTGTCCACTGAAATATTATATACACTCAACGCTACAATGCACGCAGGCACGCACGCACACAGAGACACACAGAGATACACATACGCGCAGACACACACATGCACACACGCGCGCATAAATACATACAAACTGTTCCTTTCTGGTTCAAAATTAAACATTCCACGGACCTTATGTAAAGAATATTTTCATGGGCAAAGCACAATGAATATTTCCTGCAGGAAGGGAAAGGAAACCCGAATATTGGAGGCTTACCTTACCTTGCCTTATACCTTATGGCTTGGCTTGGCTGGGTTTGGTATGGCTTGGCTTGGCTTGGTATGGCTTAGCTTGGGTTGGCTTAGCTTGGGTTGGCTTGCCTTGCTTTATCTTTCCTTATCTTATCTTATCTTACCTTACCTTCTAACCTAACCTAATCTAACCTAACCTTACCATACCTCACCTTACCTAACCTTTCCTCACACCTACCCAAACATGAACACACTTTACCCTAGATTTACCCTACGCATTACATACCCTACCACACATTTACCCAGCGCTAACTTTGACCTAACAGTGACTTACAGTAGCCTTAACTCAGCGCGCAATGAACGGTTCACTCACCAGCAAACTTAATGAACCACGCGGCAACATACACGCCAACAAACACCGTGGATTTAATGGCCACTAACCATCAGGCATAAATAACTAATAAACATCGAAAGTTAACACACCTAAACCTCGCCATTTGTAACGCTACTAACCCTGTACATTATTGCTCCCTCCGGCCTACACTTATTGAATACAAACAAGGGTACAGACACTTCACTGCCAGCATGTATAAATTATCGCACACAAAACGCATGTGATATTTGAAAAGATGGAAGTAAAAGTTAGTCATTCTTCTATTTCTTTTGCTTTCTCTCTCTCTCTCTCTCTCTCTCTCTCTCTCTCTCTCTCTCTCTCTCTCTCTCTCTCTCTCTCTCTCTCTCTCTCTCTCTCTCTCTCTCTGCTTCCTTACCTACAGTCAAATTCATTGCCACTATAAATAAATGGTCGTACACAAAACTTACGTAATATTTAAAAAAAAGGATGAAGATATAATAAAAAGTTAGTCATGCTTATTTTTTTCTCTCTCTCTTTCTCGTTTTTATTCACATTTTTTTTTATTTACAATTTCAGAAAGGGAAGTTGTGGTTTTTTCTCGATTCCAGTTTGATGGTATGAAAGAGTACTAATACGTAATCTCTCTCTCTCTCTCTCTCTCTCTCTCTCTCTCTCTCTCTCTCTCTCTCTCTCTCGCTCTAAAATGCACAAAAGGCGATTAAAAAGGGAGGTTTGT
>NC_059282.1:10361055-10366055 GCF_017591435.1 Portunus trituberculatus
GAGAGAGAGAGAGAGAGAGAGAGAGAGAGAGAGAGAGAGAGAGAGAGAGAGAGAGAGAGATTATCCCATTTCACCTTTCCATATAAAGACGACGAGAAGAAGAAAAGAGGAGGAACGAAGGAGGAGGAGGAGGAGGAGGAAGGAGGAGGAGGAGGAAGAGGAGCAGGAGGTAGAGGAACACCACCACCACCACCACCATCACCACTAACCATATATGTGTATGTACGTGTGTGTGTACGTTCCTAGCCTCTGGAGACAGGCGTGGCTGGCGGGAAGGAAGAGGAGGAGGAGGAGGAGGAGGAGTGTGGCTGTGGTAATGTCTGAGGTGGAAACGTGATCCGCTTTCTTGTGGTTAGATTAGAAGCTGTGGAGGAGGAGGAAGAGGAGGAGGAGGAGGAGGAGGAAGGAAGACGGTCTGAGAAGAGGAAGGACGTTAGTTGATAATGTGCTTTGGTGACAACTGTGTGTGTGTGTGTGTGTGTGTGTGTGTGTGTGTGTGTGTGTGTGTGTGTGTGTGTGTGTGTGTTTCAGCCTACTCTGAGCCTACTCCCTCCTTAGGCCTAACCAAAATGAAGGCTGCAGGTTTGTGTGTGTGTGACCAGACTCTCATAGTCTATCACACCCACACACACACACACACACACACACACCTTTAAGACGTTGTGGTGAGGCGTGCACGAGACACCTGAAAGATTGCTTAGGAGAGAGAGAGAGAGAGAGAGAGAGAGAGAGAGAGAGAGAGAGAGAGAGAGAGAGAGAGAGAGAGAGTAACGAGGAAGAAAACGACAAATTTGATTGAATGACAAATTGATTTCCTCTTCAGCCTCTGTGGACCTCTCTCTCTCTCTCCCCTCTTCCCTCCTCCTCTCCCTCTTCTCTCCCTCCTTCACTTCCTCTTCCCTCATTCATTTCTCCTCCCTTTATTTCTCCCTTTCAGACATTTTTTTCCTTTTTCCCTTTTCATTTCCTCTTGTCTCCTCCTTTCTTTCACTTTTCCACTTTCTGAGCCCTCCTCTCACTTTTACCCTCCCTCTCCCTCTCTCTTTCTCTCTCTCTAGCTCCTCCATTCTCCTCCTCTCAACTTTCTTTCTTCTCTCCCTTTCCTTCTCTTCCTTCCCACTGTAAATCTTTTTCGTGTCCTTTAATTTTTTCATTCCTCCCCTTTCGTCCTTCCGCTTCTCTCTCTCCCTCACGCCCTCAGCGCCCTAGGGAACCAGGAGACAGCCGCCCTTCAGTCTCTCTGGCGCGGGAGGTACTGACACCCCGCCCTAGGATGTCAGGAAGTCCTTTAAAACCTTCTTCTTAAGTTCATTGTAAAAGTGTGATGGGTTTATCTATTCTAACGTTGACTTAGCCTTGTGCGTCATCGTCAGGTGTAAAAGGATAGTAGAGATGTTGTTTTGTGGATAGTTTGTACAATTTCCTATCCTGAAGGAGTGGAGATATGTGACCTAACTTTGCCTAACATAATTTGTCTTGTTTTTAATGCATCTTCTGCGTCGTCTTCAGGAGAAAAGAGTCCTAGAGGGTCTTTGTATAGTTTTCTATCCTGAAGGAGTGGAGACATGGTACCCTAACTTTGCCTAACCTAATTTAATCTCTGGTTCCTGTAGCTAGCACCTTCAGGAGAAAAGGATCCTGATGGTTGTGATGAATGGTTAGAGGAGTTTCCTTCAGTGACGTTCTTTCTGAAATCCTGTAGGAGTGAAAATTTGCTACCCTGACCTAACCCATTCTCAACCTAACCTCACCAAACCTAACCTAACCTCACCTCACCTAAACTAGCCTCACCTAACCTAACCTCACCTAACCTAATCTAACTTCACCTAACCTAACCTAACCAACCCAACCCAACCCAACCCAACCCATCCCAACCTAACCTAACCTAACCCAACCCAACCTAACCTCACCTAACCTAATCTAACTTCACCTAACCTAACCTAACCTAAACTTCCCGTAGCACCTTCGGAACACACAAAGAGTAGAAACCACAACATACATTCAAAATAAACATCAAACTCCCTTCTGCAGCGCCTCCGTCATTCAATTACCAGTACTACACCAGATTAACACCTTTACACCACCTACAGGAGAAAAACCACACCAAAACTCACTAAAAAACCATAAAACTATCTTCTGCATCTCCTCCGTCAGTTGTACTCTCAGCTCGTGAATGGCGCAAGGGGTGGGTGGCTCTGACGGTGGTGTTATTGCGTTTTCCTTGTCCGCGGTTGTGTGAGGCGCGTTTCATGTGGGCTTTGCGTGGCGCGGGGCTAATTGAACAAACAGAAACCACTGGAGAGGACAAGGAGGCGCCCGGGGAAAGAGAGTAAACAGAGGTAGAAAAAAGTGTGATTCTCTGCCTTTTGTTCCTTGTGTCTGATGCCTAATGAGTGGTGGTTGTGGTGGGACTAGTAGTGGTGGTGGTGGTGGTGGTGGAGCAAGACAATGATAGCCTGGTGTAATGAATCAAAGCGTGAGTCAAGCAAGGGTGATGGAAAATGCGAGATAGAATTGTTACCTCTCACAGTTTAGTCCAGTCATTTTCCAGTCCCTTCTAGTCCTTTCCAGTATCTCAGTCCTTCGCTCTTTTATCTAATCTTCCACCTCCTCCATTTGTCCAGCCCTCTATTCTTCCATTCCTCTATTCTTTAATCTCTTCAGTCTTCCAGTACTCCATCCATGTGACCCTTTAGTATTTTCCCTCCCTCCATCCAGCTTTCCAGTCTTGTATTCCTCCATTCTTCCATCTAATCCTACACCTCCTCCATTTTTCCATCCCTCTATTCTTCCATTCCTCTATTCTTTAATCTCTTCAGTCTTCCAGTAGTCTATCTATGCAAGCTTCCAGTCTTTTATTTCCCTCCGTCCAGCTGTCAAGTCTTTTATCCCTTCAGTGTTCCTCGTGGCACAGTGGATAGAGTGACAGTCTTGGAAACTTTGAATGTTAGACGCCACGGTTCGAACCCCACTAGTTACTTTAACCCCTTCAGTACTGGGACAGAGTTTTACCTTGAGATTTGTGTACAATTAGACCATTTTATTGACATTAGGAAGGGTCTATGAAGGTCTGAAGATTAATGTGCAGATTCGTCACCATTTTAATCTCCCACATAAGTTTCTGAAGCTGTATAAAATCACCAAATAGTAACCAGAGTGAATATGGAAACGCGTCATGGTACTGAAGGGGTTAAATTACTATACTTTGATAAAAAAAAAATATCGCACATCCGCTTGACAAATAAGAAACTTTTATACCTTACAGCCTCCCAGTCTTACAGCTGCTGCTCTGTCTGGTGGCTTGAAGGATCTGCCCAAGAGTTTCAAGGATAAGAGTGTAAGAGTCTCAAGGAAAGGACTTCAAGAGGTGCTCACAGGCTCTCCACACTCACACACACTCTTACGTAAACACTTCCACACAACTCCGCCTCAACTTAACTATAACAACGAGAGACGGAGTGAAATATTTCGTGATTATACAGCAATGATTCTTCCTCCTCACTTAATAAAGTTCAGAACTGCTTACATAAACATTTCTACACAACTCCGGAATAACTTGACAAGAATTAGAATAAAAAAAAAGGAATTTCAACTTTTTCTAATCCTACCTCGAGAATATTTCCTCCACGATCAATATTAGAGGGAAAATGATGCTAAACACACAAGATATAGTTAAAAAAAAATGCCCTGTAAATACTGACGAAGGCGCAGAAGACACACACATACAAGAAAAAAAAAAACATGGATTTCAACGTTTCTAATCCTACCTCTACAATTTTTCCTCCATGATCAATATTAGAGAAAAAAATGCTAAATAAACAGGACACAGTGAAAAAATGCCCTGCAAATACTGACGAAGGCTCAGAAGACACAGATAGATAGATAGATGAATATAAATCGGTATACATAGATAGATACAGACATACAAATAATATGTAGGAAACTCAGGGAAAAAAAATCTTGAGGTTCTGAGCCACAATGGGACTAGGGACTTTCACCTTCCAGAAACGCCTTCAGTGACAGTTCTTCTTTCCCAATCAGCGAAAAACCCACAAAGGAACTCATAATCCCACAAGTAGCCCATAAAAAACTTCCTGTAGCTGCTGACGAAGGCGCAGGAGGAGACACTGAAGGAGGAGGGAATGGCACGACACTTACACGAATCATTTCACAATCAGAAGTATAAAAAAGGGAAAAATCATAACCACTTAACTTCCTTTCTAGAGAGAGAGAGAGAGAGAGAGAGAGAGAGAGAGAGAGAGAGAGAGAGAGAGAGAGAGAGAGAGAGAGAGGGAGGGAGAGTTATTATTCACACACAGGGACTCACTCAACGGGACACACACACACACACACACACACACACACACACACACACACACACACACACACACACACACACACACACACACACACACACACACACGACAGCTTACCCAACGGCTATTTTCCGCTCAGTGAGTCTTAGTAGAAGGAACTGAGCGGAAGAAAACTGGAGGTAAAAGTGAAGACTGGAGGGAAGGTAGCGTAATGGAGGAGGAGGAGGAGGAGGAGGAGGAGGAGGAGGAGGAGGAGGAGGAGGAGGAGGAGGAGAGAAGTAGGAAAACGCATTAAAAAATATGATTGTACACAGGAAGAGGAAGAGAGAGGAGGAGGAGGAGGAGGAGGAGGAGGAGCTGGAGGAGAAGGAAGAGGAGCTGGAGGAGGAGGAGGAGGAGGAGGAGAGGAACTGGAGGAGGAGGAGGAGAAAGAAGGAAAGAAGTAGGAAAATGCATTGAAAAAAAAACCCTAAACATGAAGAGAAAGAGGAAAATGACAAAAAAAAGAAGACCAGGAGGAGGAGGAGGAGGAGGAGGAGGAGGAGGAGGAGGAAAAGAAAGAAGAAAGAGAAAATAAGCACATGAAAGAACTATATGGCAACTATTTCCTTCATTCAGTCCTTATCATACTTCCTTCACCTCCTTGTTTCCTTCTTTCCTTCCTTCTTTCTTTCCTTCTTTCCT
>NC_059282.1:10373555-10376055 GCF_017591435.1 Portunus trituberculatus
AGAGAGAGAGAGAGAGAGAGAGAGAGAGAGAGAGAGTAGTCCTGGTACGGCCCGGCGGTTTTCGTGGAGCTACAGATAAGCTGAAGAGTAAATAGAGGTTGTAGAAAGGAGCATATATCACGGCAGCAAGGGTGTGTGAGCCAGACAGGGAGAGAGAGAGGCTGAACGGACCGTGAGAAGACGAGGAGTGTGGCCAGAGCAAGGTTTGTACACAACACCCTAGTCTGAAACCCCCTCTGAGCCGCGTCTCCACTAAATTCCAAGGGTTCCATGCAGTTGAAGTTACACACGCGGGGTTCCCAAGGGTGTCTTTGTGGTGCTGGTGACAGATTAACATTTCTACATTATGGACGAGGGAGGACATGCCTTTGATATTGATAAACCAGCACAACGTGAACTAAAATTTTTTTTATAATACTAGTGACAGATCAACAACATTTCTAGATTATTAAAGGAGGAAAACATGTCTTAAAAATTGATAAACAAGGGCAGTGTGAACTAATAATGGTGTTTGTATAATTTCAGTGACAGATTAACAACATTTCTACATTATGAACGAAAGAAACATGCCTTAGAAATTGATAAACAATGGCAGTGTGAACTAATAATGGTGTCTATAATTTTAGTGACAGATTAACAACATTTCTACATTATGAACGAAAGAAACATGCCTTAGAAATTGATAAACTAACACAATATGAACTAAAACGATTTCTTCCTAATATTAGTGACAAATTAACATTTCCGGATTATGAAAGGTGGGAAAACATAACTTAGAAATTCATAAACAAGCACAATATGAATTAAAAAAAGGTGTTTCTATAATTCTAGTGACAGAATCAAAACATTTCTACATCATGAACGGGAGAAATATGCCTTAGAAATAAACTAGATGGAAATGAATAAAGAAAAATAAGGAAAGAAGAGAGAAAAACGTAGAGAGGGAGAAAAATTTACGATACAACTGAAGTAGAAACGTCGATTCAGTGAGTAGATGCAACGAGTTTTGGGGAAGTTTGAAGTGTTTCCCGTGGTGAGGAGAAGCCAAGGGTGGAGGTGACAAAGGGAAGACTGAGGGAACGGACAGAGGCGGTGCTGGGGTGTCAGGCGAGGCGAAGAAGCATTTAACGTGTGAAGAAACGAGAGAGAGAGAGAGAGAGAGAGAGAGAGAGAGAGAGAGAGAGAGAGAGAGAGAGAGAGAGAGAGAGAGAGAGAGAGAGAGATTACATGACAACCTCACTCCCCTTCTCCCCTTTCCCCTCACAACAAAATCACCCACACACACACACACACACACACACACACACACACACACACACACACATAACCCTTCCCTTACCTTCCCTTCACTTCTATGCAGACAACTTTCTCTCACTATCTTTCACTCTACACACACACACACACACACACACACACACAGCTACGTCCCACTTCACTCTCTTTCACCGCCTTCTTCAGGTATTCAATTAAAGAACACCTTTCTGGCTACCCTCTCAACACCATCACTCTTGTCCACCTCCTCCCAAGCTGAACACAGTAACAAACACTGGATGAACTCTCGTGTGTGGGGAACTTGTCTCATTTGTCTAATTTTTTGTTGGGGTTCTTTTCAAAGCCTCACAATGCATTAGCTGGCTTATGAACGCTTGGTGAATGTGTGTGTGTGTGTGTGTGTGTGTGTTCTGAAACGCCTTGCTCTCTCACTTTCACAGCATTTCAGAGGCTCCAGTTAAAGATACTCGTGTTTTTAAGTGTTTTTATGTGTCTGGTGGTAGAGTGGGAAGATTTCTTGTTTATAAAAACGAGAAATTGTCTCTGTGGCCTTGCAAAATTGTCGTAGTGAGACGTGAATGCGTTTCAAAATACGGACCTCTGTGTGTGTGTGTGTGTGTGTGTGTGTGTGTGTGTGTGTGTGTGTGTGCGTGCGTACAGACACACATACAGACAGACAGTGAGCGTTAAAAGTCCATTCCCGTGAAAACTGAAGCGCTTGAACAGTTTGCAGGTGAGGGAATGTTAAGAGGAGAGTTGGAATGACGCACGGACACACACGCACACACACGCACACACACACGCAGTAGAAGCATCATTTAACCCTGTGCTTGAGTCTTATCGGTGGTGTGTTGGTTGCCTAATGGTTTGCAAAGGAGCGAGTCCCTGCCATGCCCTCTCCGTGTTGGTCATAATGTCCTTTTTCTTACTTTTTGTTTTTATTCCAGCTTCGTTTAACGCTTCCCGAAAATACGAGTTCATTCTCTCTCTCTCTCTCTCTCTCTCTCTCTCTCTCTCTCTCTCTCTCTGTGTGTGTGTGTGTGTGTGTGTGTGTGTGTGTGTGTGTTGACCACTGGAACAAAACAACAACAGATATATGTACATTATTGACGTGGAGAGAGAGAGAGAGAGAGAGAGAGAGAGAGAGAGAGAGAGAGAGAGAGAGAGAGAGAGAGAGAGAGATAAAAGTCCTCCTCCACTACCATCATCTCTCCCTCCTCCTCCTACT
>NC_059282.1:10383555-10386055 GCF_017591435.1 Portunus trituberculatus
TTTTCTTCTTCCTCGTCCTCCTCTTCCTCCTCCTCCTTCTCCTCCTCTTCTCTTTCTCCTCCTCCTCCTCCTCCTCTTCCTTCTCCAGTTTTTCTCAATTCCCTTTCAATTCTCTTTTCGCTTTTCTATTTCCTCTTCCTTACATACTTCATTTTCTTCCTCCTCCTTCTCCTCCTTCTTCTTCTCTTCCTTCTCCTTCTCTTCCTCCTCCTGCCTCTCTCAATTCCCTTTCAATTCTCTTTTCGCTTTTCTATTTCCTCTTCCTTGCATACATCTCCTCCTCCTCCTCATTCTCCTCTTTCTCCTTCTCCTCCTCTTTCTCCTTTTCCTCCTCCTGTTTCTCCCAATTCTCTTTCAATTATCTTTACGCTTTTCTATTTTCTCTTCCTTTGCATACTTCACTTTCCTCCTCCTCCTCCTTCTTCTTCTTCTTCTTTTCCTCCTCCTCCTCCTCCTCCTCCTCTTTTCTTTTCCTTTTATCTTCCTCTTTCTATCCTGTGTATTTTTCTTCCTCGTTCTCCTCTTCCTCCTCCTCGTCCTCCTCCTCCTCCTCCTCCTCCTCCTCTTCCTTATCTTCCTTCTCCATTTCTCCTTTCATTTCACTTTTTTTTCTCCTTTTTCCTCTTCTATATTCCCTCTTCCTCTTTCCTCCTCCTCCTCCTCCTCTTCCCCTACGTGCGTTTGTCAAGAGGAAAGGATGTTAGGACGGCAATTCAATCTCCTCCTCCTCCTCCTCCTCCTCCTCCTCCTCCTCCTCCTCCTCCTCCTAACACACTTGCCTCTTCCTCTAATTATTTACCTTGGTTAATTTTCCTCCTCCTCTTTCCCATTAACTCTCATCTCTCTCTCTCTCTCTCTCTCTCTCTCTCTCTCTCTCTCTCTCTCTCTCTCTCTCTCTCTCTCTCTCTCGTTCTTCTTCCTTCTTCCTTCCTTTCTATCTTCTTTCCTTCATCCTCTCTTCCTTCCTTCCTTCCTTCCTTCCTTCCTTCCTTCCTTCCTTCCCTCCCTTTTTCTAATCGAGGGAAACAGAAAACGGAAAATTCTTAACCCTTTCAATATTTCCTCCTTCCAGACACTTGAGAAAAAAAAAATACAAAAAATAAATAAAGAAAATCTAAATAAGGTTCCCAAAAAATAATTCACCTACAGAACGAAGCCTAATGGAAACTGAGCTAAAACATGTGAAAAAAAAAAAAAAAAAAAAAAAACTGGTATTTCTCCTTTGTTTTTCCACCGCTCGTGTCACTGAAAAAGATTTGTTCGTCAGATTTATTCGTTCCACTCGTAAATTTGTGGACCACGAGGGGAACACACATAAATATTTGTTGAATTAGCTGGGAAATAAGGTAGGGGGAGGAGGGGTAGGGGTAGAGGGAGGGGAGGGAGATGTGAAGGGTAGGGAAAGGAAGGGAAGAAGGGGGAAGGGGAAAAGGAAGGGAGGGAGGGAGAGTAAGGTATGGAAGGGAGGGGAAAAGAGGAGGAAGAGAAGGGAAGGAGGAATAGGAGGAAGAAAAAGAAGGGAGGGAGAGAGAGAAAGGATAGAGGGAGGAAGGGAGAGAAAGGAGGAAGGAAGGGAGAGAAGGAGGAAGGGAGGTAAAAAAACAATGTAGAGAAGGTTTGGAAAGAAGAAGAAGGAGAGAAGGAAGGAAGAGAAGAGGGTAAGGAAGGGACCAAGGACGAGAAAGGAGAGAAAGGAGGAAGGAAGGAAGAGAAGGAGGAAAGCGAGAAGAGAAGTAGGAAAAGAGAGGAAAGGATGTTATTACTCATATTTTCTCTTTTTCTCTCTCTTTTCCCCTCTTTTTCTCCTCCTTTTTCCTCTTTTTCCTCTTCTTCACTATTTTCCTTCATATTATTCCTATTTTTTTTTCCTTTTTCTTCTTTCCTTATCATTTACCTTCTTTTTTCACCATTTTTCTCTTTCCCCTCATTTTCCCCTCCTTTCTCTTCTTCTTCTCTAATCTTCACTTAGTTTCATTCCTAACTTTCTCCTTTTTATCTTCTTTTCCTTCTCCATTTACCTTTCCTCATTTCCCATTATTTTTCCCCTCATTTTTTTGCTTTTTTCCTCTTTTCCCCTCTTTCCCTTCTTTTTCCCCTTTTTTCCTCGCTTTTCCTCTTTCCTCCTCTTTTTCTTTTTTCCCTCATTTTTCCTCATTTTCATTATTTTCTTCTTTCCCTTTTTCCCTCTCTTCCTCTCTCTTCCCCCTTTTCCTCCCTTCTTTTTCCCCTTCTTCACCTCTTTTTCCTTTTTTCGCCTCTTTTCCTCCAATTTTTCCCCTCTTTTCCTCTTTTCCCCTCTTCTTCCCCTCTTCTTCCCCTCTTCTTCCCCTCTTCCTCATCCTTCGCCATTCCCAACACACCAAAAATATGAGGAAGAATCCACTTCATCGTCTTTGTGTCCTCAATAACTAATCCTTCCTCCTATTTACCTCCTCCTCCTCCTCCTCCTCCTCCTCCTACTCCTCCTCCTCCTCTTCCTCTTCCTCTTCCTCCTCCTTCT
>NC_059282.1:10388555-10393555 GCF_017591435.1 Portunus trituberculatus
TCTCTTCCCCTCACTTTCCCCTTGCCCCCATTACGCTTCGAGTCTCCCATTCACGGACACATCCTAATCTTCCGTGTCCTGGTCATAAAAACCCTTTAATTAGCTCACAGAAGGACTCACGGTCATCATTAAGCTGATTTCTTGGGCGTAATCAATGTGAATTTCTGATCTAATGGACATGTGGTTCTTAATGATGTAGATGGAGATGATGGGAGGGTAGGAATTCAAAAGATGATGATGGGTGTGGTGAAAAGATGGGATTTTGTGTATTTTTTTTTTTTTTCCTTTCTTTTTCGTGCTATTTAGATGATGATGATGGGAGGATGGGGACTCAAAAGATGATGATGGGTGTGGTGAAAAGATGGGGTTTTTGTATATTGTGATGTTATTTTTTCGTTTTCTTTTCTTTTTCTTGTTATTTAGATGATGATGGGAAAGTGGGGATTTAGATGATGATGGGAGGATGGAGACTCAAAAGATGATGATGGGTGTGGTGAAAAGATGGGGTTTTTGTATATTGTGATGTTATTTTTTCGTTTTCTTTTCTTTTTCTTGTTATTTAGATGATGATGGGAAAGTGGGGATTTAGATGATGATGGGAGGGTAGGAGTTCAAAAAGATGATGATGGGTGGGTGAAAAGATGGGGTTTTTGTATATTGTGATGTTATTTTTTCGTTTTCTTTTCTTTTTCTTGTTATTTAGATGATGATGGGAGGGTGAGGATTAAGAAGATGATGATGGGTGTGGTGAAAAGATAGGATATGTTGAAAAGATGACGGTTTTCTCGAATGGTTGAGCTTTATTTTTTCCTTATTCATTCTTTATTATGTAGATGAAGATGTGTAGAGGGTAGGGATTAAAAAGATGATGATAGGTGGGGTGAATAGATGAGGTATGCTGAAAAGATGAGGGGTTTTTTTTTGTGTATAGCGTTATATTTCTTCTTTCTTTCTTTCTTTTTCCTTATTTAGATGATGATGGGCAGGGAAGGATTGAAAAGATGATGATGGGAGCTGAAAAGATTTGTTGAAAAGATGAGTTTTTGGGGTGTACAGTCATGTATTTCTTCCTTCTTTCTTTATCTTTATTTTAGATGATGATGGGGAGGGTAAGAATTAAAAAATGATGATGGGTATAATGAAAAGATGGGATTTATTGAAAAGATGAAGGTTTTTGCATTAATTGTGTTGTTTTTTCCTTTCTTTTCTATTTTCTTTTTATTTAGATGATGATGGGAGGGTAGAAATTAAAAAGATGATGATGGAAGTGGTAAATAGATTGGATATGTTGAAAAGAAGAGAATTTTTTACAGATTATGCTTTCTTCTTTTCTTTTCTATTTTCTTTTTATTTAGATGATGATGGGGAGGATAGAGATTAAAAAGATGATGATGGGAGCTGAAAAGATGGGATATGTTGAAAAGATGAGGGTTTTTGTATTAATTACGTAGTTTTTCCTTTCTTTTTTTTCATTTAGATGATGATGGGGAGGATAAAATAAAAAAAAGATAATGGAACTGGCAAATAGATTGGATATGTTGAAAAAAAGAGGGTTTTTTGAGATAGCTAACCATTATTTTCCCTTATTTCTTCCTTTTCCTTACGTAGACGATAAAGAAGATGATGGGAAGTGAAAAGATAAAAGATAGAAAGGAGATAAAAAGAAGAAGGAAAATAAAGACTGAGAGAATTTAAAAGGACGAAGAAAAAGAAAAAGGAAGAGAAAAGATAAAAGTGAAGGAATTTTTATCCCCCTCTTCTTCCATTCCTTCGTTCTATATTCGAGTTAAAAGAAGATGGAAAAGGAAAAAGGAAAAATAAAAATGGAATGGGAAAAAGTGAAAAGATAAGATTTGTTGAACCATAAAGTTTTTTTTTCTTCTTGGAGGTGAAAAGAGTAAAAAAAAATCAAATCTCTCTCTCTCTCTCTCTCTCTCTCTCTCTCTCTCTCTCTCTCTCTCTCTCTCTCATGGTAGACTGACTTTCACGTCTTCAAACTTACTTCCAAATCTTTCTGGTTGTCTTATATCCGCCCCCATATCTCTCTCTCTCTCTCTCTCTCTCTCTCTCTCTCTCTCTCTCTCTCTCTGAACCAGCCCATCCCAGCCTGAAACTTCCTTGTCGTCGTAAAACATAGAAACTTTACCCTTTACAACACACACACACACACACACACACACACACACTGATGATCTTCCTATTCATGTCCGCCTCCCATACTCTCAAAAGTCATGAAGAGGAGGAGGAGGAGGAGGAGGAGGAGGAGGAGGAGGAGTAGTATCTTCCTATAGGACACGCGCACTGACGCCTCTTCTTGTTACTGGGAGAGAGAAAGAGAGAGAGAGAGAGAGAGTGTGTGTGTGTGTGTGTGTGTGTTCATTTTTCAGGCGTGTTATAAATGTACATTGAAAATTCCTCCCGTTCATTCATTTTATTTATTTTTAATCTTGCTTCTCTATTTGATGATGATGATGATGATGATGATGATGATGATGATGATGATGATGACAATAAACAAAAATATACCAATAAAAAACAATAAAAAGAAGAGAAAAACAAAGAAAACGAATAAATAGAGAAAATTATAAAATCTTGAGAGAGAGAGAGAGAGAGAGAGAGAGAGAGAGAGAGAGAGAGAGAGAGAGAGAGCGCTGAGAACAGAGAAAGAGCAAAAGAAATAAAGCAGAGAGAGAAACCAGGGAGCGAGCGAGCGAGCAAGAGAGAGAGAGAGAGAGAGAGAGAGAGAGAGTGGTGGGGGGTTACACAGACAGCAGCATCGTAGCCACCTCACCTCGGATCTCACCTCAGTCACCCACGAGACACGGAGGGGAGTATACGTATTTTCCCTCAGCTCCCCTCACCCTGGTTTCTCGACCCCTCACACACCCAGACAGTCACCCAAGGATCCTAGGAGCCACCCAGCAACCACAGGACACCCCCTTCCTGCTGTGTCACGTCCCAAACCTCTGCTGTGTGTGGTGCTGTGATGGCCAGAGTGATGCTTGTGAAAATTAAGTAGAAACGGAATTTTTGTAAACGTTCAGGGTGAAATATTGACTCAGGAAATTTGTGAAGAAAAGAACGAGAAAGGGAGAGAGACGGAGACGAGATTGAGAACTCCTGTATTTTTGTGTTTTCTTCATTTTTTGTTACTGAAGTGATTAGAAAAAGAGGAAATTAATTTGAAGATGTGAAATGCAGTTGTTTTAAGACTCTGTGTGTGTGTGTGTGTGTGTGTGTGTGTGTGTGTGTGAGTGTGTGTGTGTGTGTAGAAGATACCAGGCGATGTAGGACGAAATAAATAGAAAAGGAAATAGAAGGAGATAAGAAACGAAGGAAAAAAAAAACTAAGGAATTATGATTTTTCCTGGATAATTTGAAACTTGAGAGGAAAAAAAATCATTGATAGGAAAAAAGTGAAGGGAAAGTAAAAGAAAATGAGACACAAATCTTGAGAGAACTGAAGTCAAAGTGAAGGAAGGAAGGAAGGAAGGAAGGGAAGATTACTTAGAAAAGACTTCATTCTAACTACAAACTTGCTACATGGAGACGAAGGAATTAAAATGTCTTATGCAGGTAGGTAAAGCTCTCTCTCTCTCTCTCTCTCTCTCTCTCTCTCTCTCTCTCTCTCTCTCTCTCTCTCTCTCTCTCTCTCTCTACTTGGTATGCAGGCCGTGGATTCTCTATTTATGTGTAATTCATTTATACTCTCTCTCTCTCTCTCTCTCTCTCTCTCTCTCTCTCTCTCTCTCTCTCTCTCTCTCTCTCTCTCTTTCCTTTCCAGTCTATCACATTTTCTTACATCTATTACATTCCTTTACTCTCTCTCTCTCTCTCTCTCTCTCTCTCTCTCTCTCTCTCTCTCTCTCTCTCTCTCTCAACTATTCGTCTCATTATGAAGTAAATACCGTAACTTCCTTCCTGTAATGTGTAACACTTATTATATCACTCTGGGTACGAGAGAGAGAGAGAGAGAGAGAGAGAGAGAGAGAGAGAGAGAGAGTTATCACAAGTTTTATCTCTATGTAAATGCAAACTGATCGCATTTCATTACGTTGTAGATAAAACTGCGATGAAATAAATAAAAACGTTTGCATTTCACCACGACCAATGTGCGTGTGTGTGTGTGTGTGTGTGTGTGTGTGTGTGTGTGTGTGTGTGTGTGTGTGTGTGTGTGTGTCCTCCGTCTGTATGAAAAAAAAAATGCCTCTCGGTAAAAGAAAAAAAGGGGAAAAAAATATAAAAACCAGACATTTTTTGCTACATTCTTCAGTGACCTTCGGAATTTTAATCTAAATGGATGTGGGATTTCATTTTTTTTCCCTCTCCGTCTTTTTTTTTTTTTTCCTTTTTAAGTTAAGCTGAGGGTCTTTAAGGGAGTTTGTGGAGCGTGAAGTTGCGTCATTTAAGGCTTTTTAAAGGTGAAACTATACCGAAGGTGTCTTTAACCCTTTCAGTACTGGGATACATTTTTTACCTTGAGATTTGTGTACGATTAGACCATTGTACTGACATTAGGAAGGGTCTATGGAGGTGAGAAGATTAATGGCCACAGTCTTCACTATTCTAATCCCCCACTTGAGTTTCTGAAGCTGTATAAAATCACCAAATAGTCACCAGAATGGACATGGAAACGCGTCATGGTACTGAAGGGGTAAAAATTTCAACACTATATTCTTTCTTTTTTTTTTTTTTTTTTTTGCCCTCCACACGTTTTTATCAATGCACGAACACCTGACACACACACCTGGCGCTCCAATACACCTGCAGGGTTCCCACAGGTATGCCTCTGTGTTAATTACTAGCCAAGGTGTGATTTATGAGTAGCGGCGGTTGTGTTGGACTAACGAGGGACAGAAATCCGTATTCAGAAACGCTTTGCTTTCACCTTGACTGCTTTGAAAGACCACAGAGATGACTAGCGGGGTTTTCAATAGTGTTTCTCCCATAATATAGAAAACTTGTCATTCTGCCCCTAGAAATGAAGAAACACATTAAAA
>NC_059282.1:10398555-10423555 GCF_017591435.1 Portunus trituberculatus
TACACCCAAATAAACAGATCATTCAAAAATTCCCCGCTAGAACAAGTGTAGAAGCGGGAAGATTAGTAACGCAAAACCCCTTGACGCGTTATGTAAATTGGGGTAGGTCATAATGCGAGTAAGACATTAATACAACGCCTAACGCAGCCTGTTCCGCTAAGCTTGTGTAATTAGAACACCGCGCCATGGGGACACAGGTACACACACTCACACTAACACTCACGCACACTCTCTCTCTCTCTTTTTGCTTTCTCTCCTTCTCTTCTCTCTCTTCCTCCTTCTTTACCATTTCCCTTTTTTCTCCTCTTGTTCTCCCTCCCATCATTTTTTTTCTTACACACACACACACACACACACACACACACACACACACACACACACACACACACACTTATGCATTCTCCTCGTCTCATCTAAACGCCTGAATTTCCCGTAATCGTGGTCTTTTGTTTCCTTGAATGCTAAGACTTGTGCTAATCCTGCTTCTGCTACTGCTACTACTACTACTACTACTACTACTACTACTACTACTACTACTAACTTACACAGTCTTTTCTTCTACTACTGTTCTACTACTAACTTAACTATTACAACCACTAACATTACTTAAACCTTATCTATTCCTACTACTACTACTACTACTACTACTACTACTACTACTGTTCATATTTTTAAGAATCTAACTGTATTAAGAGAAACGAAAAAGTGTGTGTGTGTGTGTGTGTGTGTGTGTGTGTGTGTGTGTGTGTGTGTGTGTGTGTGTGTGTGTGTGCCAAGACCATGCAAAAAAACACATACTAATGAACACTATTGTCTGTCACAGTTTTGCATTATTCATACTACTTTATAATCACGGCCAGCTAATCTTCTTAAATCCCAACCCGTCCCCCTCCCTTCCCTCTCCCACAACATACATCCCCCCTCCATCATGCCCTAAATCCCCTCTTACTTCACTCCCTCTCTCTCTCTCTCTCTCTCTCTCTCTCTCTCTCTCTCTCTCTCCCTCCTCCATTTTCTCTCTCATTTTCGTGGTTCGTGCAAAAAACTTTTCCTCTTTCAAGTCGTCCCATCTCGTCCCGCTCCTTTCACATCCTCCTCCTCCTCCTCCTCCTCCTCCTTTTTCTCTTCTTTCTTCCTCTTGCTCTTCTTCATTTTTTCTATTCATATTTGGTATTAATTTCTTTGTTATCTCCAGTTTGTTCTTATTCCTTTTGTTTTTCTCTTCCTGTTTTGTAATTCTGAATCTCTCTTTCTTTCCTTTCTTTTCTTCTTCCTCCTCCTCTTCTCACACTTTTCTCTTGCTCTATCTTCTCCTTCTCTTTTATGTGTTTTCTTTTCCCCTCCTTCCTCTCCCCCGTCCTCATTCTCATCCTCATCCTCTTGCTTCTTCTTTCACTTCTTTTGCTTCATCTTCTCTTTTGCGTCTATTTTTCTTATCCTCCTCCTTCTCTTTCGTGTGCATTTTTTCCTTTTTTACTTTTTTTTTTACTTTTCTCTTATTCCTCCTGCTTATCCCTGTTCCTTATTTTGTTCTCTTTCTCTTCCCTCTCTACCTCCTCTTTCCAAACGTCAATAAAATGGTCAGCTCATCCAGTCATTAGCGGTGATGGCAGTCATTTCATCGTGCTTCAGTCATAATGAGTCAATACACATGGCGCAGCTGATGGCCAATTGTGGCTCGTCAGGGAAATGCAGTCAAAACACGGCTAGACATGTTGGGAGGCACACCACCGTCCCATTGCGTCTCACTAACAAAGGACGCCACTGCTGGGAATTAACTACTACTCTCTCTCTCTCTCTCTCTCTCTCTCTCTCTCTCTCTCTCTCTCTCTCTCTCTCTCTCTCTCTCTAGCTTGGGATGCTACCTCTGTGCTGAGCCACCTCTCCTGAGCGTGTCAAAGACTGTAGTGGTGGTAGTGCTGTTTATCCCACTCGCTGCCACCATTTGTGTGTTATCTTCCTACTGCTGCCAATTTTTTTTTTTTTTTTTTTTTTTTGTATGTTTTGGATGTTTCAGTGTCTTGTTTTGATTGTGTAGGTTCTCCAAGGTTTGTTGGGGTTTTCGAAGGTGTTTTCATGGGTCCAATGGTAATTTTATAGATTCTACGGGCATTTTTCAGGATATTTTCGTGGTTTGAGTGATAATTCAGCAGTTCAACAAGCTCTAGTAGAAGACAGTGGGTGTCGGAATAGGTTTTTTTTTAAGATATCAGAGACAGTTTTACCCCTTCAGTACCGTTTTCATATTCATTCTGGTTACTATTTAACTATTTTATACAGCTTCAGAAACTTATGTGGGTATTGAAATAGTAAAGACTCTTGCCAATGATCTCTTGACCTCCATAGACTCTTGCTAATTTCAATACAATGGGCTAATCGTACACAAATCTCGAGCTAAAAATGTGTCCAAGTATGGAAGAGGTTAAGCCTTCACCAAGCTCTAGTGAAAGTCTCCACGGTTCTCCAAGCTGCTTTCATGATTTCTCAATACAGGCAGGACATTTACATCATCACTCGATTAAATTCTACTCGCATTTACAACACAAGGTAAAACACTCACGCGCCACTGCCACCTCACCCTTGCTGCGCGACCCCAAATACACGAATACTGACGGAACATTCACACTTCACCACCGCCTCGCGCGTAAGACCTGACGGCATTTGCATTAACACCAGCAGCGGTAATGGTGATATTAAGGAGAACAATCGAGCTTTCATTTCAGCGAGAGACGAGCTTCCGATCAGACCGAGAGAGGTAGAAAGCGACGGAATGTTTGCAGTTATTCCTGTCTGCAACGATGAGGCAAAATTCATACCTCGCAGTTACTCGATAATTACAGGTGCGCAAAATTACGTGTGTTTGTTTTTGGGTGGGCGGAAATAGCAGTGAGATACGAGTTTTAATTACGTGGATTATGAGGAAGGCACTAAACACGGCTTGGGAACGCCTGGTAAACACACATAGCGATACGATTACAAGGAAAAACACAACAAAAACGACTAAAATGACACCACGACTCGTTTTAATCGCAAAGCTTAAGAGGAGATAAGGAAAAAAGGAGAAATGGAAGCAAGAAAACAGGTAAAAAAGAAAGAAAAACGGAAGGAAAGCAACAGAAACGGAGAAAAGACACAAAGGGAAGAGAAACTGGAAAAAAAAAATATGTGAATACAAAGCAGAAGAATTAGAAAGAGGAAGAAGGAGAAATCGTGGAAAACTGAAGCAAGAGAAGAGATAAGAGAGAAATAATAAAAACTGAGGGAAAATCATGAACAAAAAAAAACTCACTGAAACAAATCTAACACAAACCAACACACACACTACAAACGAAACATAAAAACACACTTAACCCTTTCAATACCAGGACGCGTTTCCATAGTCACTCTGTTTACAATTTGGTGACTTCATACGACTTCAGAAATATATGTGGGGATTAAAATAGTGAAGTCTGTGGCCCATTAATCTTCAGACCTCCATAGACTCTTTTTAATGTCAATAATATGGTCTACTTGCACCCAAAAATCAAGGTAAAAATGCGTCTCATTGAGTTAAACACACTTAAACACTAGAAAAATTGGCTGATACACACACAACACAATTTAAACACACGAAAAAAAAAATAATAATCACAAGAAGGCATAAAACACACACATTTTCAAACAAACTACTCAGAAACACATCCAAACACACAAAACAAGGAATAAAAACAGAAAAACACATACATACACAACACAGTCTAAACACACGAAAAAAAAAAAATAATAATCACAAGAAAGCATAAAACACACATTTTCACACACACGACTCAGAAACACATCCAAACACAAAACAGGGAATAGATACAGAAAAAAAAACACATACATACAGATAAACAATCTAAACACACGAAATAAGCTCAAAATAATCACAAGAAGGCATAAAACACACACATTTTCACACACACGACTCAGAAACACATCCAAACACACAAAACAGGGAATAAATACAGAAAAAAAAACACGAGGCATAAAAACACACGCTTTTTCACACAAACTACTCAGAAACACATCCAAACACACACAACAAGGATTAAATACAGAAAAACACTTCAAACAGAGACTCAGGAGGACAAGACCATCCTCACCTGACGGAAGAGGAATAGGTTAAGCCAGGAAAGGGATGGTAAGGGAAGGGGATGAGGAGGAGGAGGGAGCTTGTGGTATCCTTCTCTCCTTCCCCCTGACTCCTTTCCCTCCTCCTCCTCCTTCCTCTTCCCCTCTTCCTCTCTTCTTTTTCCCCTTATCTTGTATTCGTCTCAGGAAACTCTCTAACAACATCACTGCTCCCCATTTCGACCTTCTCCTCATCACACAAAGCACTCCTCCTCCTCCTCCTCCTCCTCCTCCTCCTCCTCCTCCTCCTTCTCCTCCTTCTCCCCCTTTACCAACACTAATAAAGGCCACTTTCCTCATTTTCCTCTTTCCTCTTCCTCTTCTTCCTCCGTCTTCTTCCTCTTCTTCTTCCTCTTCTTCCTCTTCTTCTTCCTCTTCTTCTTACCCCTTTCTGCTCGTCTTGGCAATGTTCCCTTATTTTTATTTATTCCTTTTTCTCCGTCTCTTCTTCTTCTTCCATCTCCTCCTCCTCCTCCTCCTCCTCCTCCTCCTCCTCCTCCTCCTCTTCTTCCTCTTCCTCCTTTACCTTTCGAAAATTCTTGAAACTATCTATTTTTTTTCATGTTTCACTATTTTCTAAGACACACCTGCAGTGGTAGCAGACACACACACACACACACACACACACACACACACACACACACACAGACAGACAGCCTCGTTATGTCCACTGTGGCTGTTGTCATTTCTTTCCTTTGTATTCATTTGTATTTTTCTTGTTTCTTCTTCTCCTTCTTCTTCTTCTTTTTTTTCTTTTCGTTTTTTTTTTCTTTTTTTCTTTTCTTCTTCTTCTTCTTCTTCTTCTTCTTCTTCTTCTTCTTCTTCTTCTTCTTCTTCTTCTTCTTCTTCTTCCTTCTCCTCCTCCTCCTCCTCCTCCTCCTCCTCCTCCTCCTCCTCCTCCTCCTCCTTCTTCTCTTCGTACCCTCATCCTTTCCTTTCCTCATGTTCAGGCTTCTCTTCTCTCCTGCCTTTACTCGTCTTCTCCCTCCTCCTCCTCCTCCTCCTCCTCCTCCTTTCCATGGTCAGCTGTCAGAGCAAAATCAGACCAGAATTACCGAGGGAATATGTAGATCCTTCTTCCTCCTCCTCCTCCTCCTCCTCCTCCTCCTCCTCCTCTCTTTCCCCTCCTCCTCCCTCGTCCTCTCTCTCCCTCTCCTTCCTCTCCTCCTCCTCTTCCTGCTCTTCCTGCTCTTCCTTCATCCTCACCGCGTTCCAGTGTTTTCTTTATTCTTTCTTTTCCTTCTCTTTCTTCTCTTCCTCCTCCTCCTCCTCCTCCTCCTCCTCCTCCTCCTCCTCCTCCTCCTCCTCCTCCTCCGCTTTCTCATTTCATTTACTTAGTGTCATTTTACTTCATTCCCTTCCTTCTCTTCTTTCATTCCTTCTTTCTTTTCCTCCACAGCTCCTTCTCCTACTCCTCCTCCTCTTCCTCCTCCTCCTCCTCCTCCTTCCCCTCCTCCTCCTGCTCCTCCTCTTCCTTCCTTCCTTTCACTTATTTAACCTGTCTTGTCTTATTAGAGAGAGAGAGAGAGAGAGAGAGAGAGAGAGAGAGAGAGAGAGAGAGAGATTATTTACGTGTACCTAAGATGGGAGTGACCTCGGGGGGGTATAGAAGGGAGAGAATGGAAGAGGAGAGGGAGAGGGAAGGGGGAGGGGAGAGAGGGAGAGGTGGGAGCGGGGTGTTTACTTATCTAGTCAGTTACCTGTGTGAGACTGACAGGAATAAATGTGTTCTGTAGAGTGGGGAGAGAGATCAAAGGTCCAGAGAGAGAGAGAGAGAGAGAGAGAGAGAGAGAGAGAGAGAGAGAGAGAGAGAGAGAGAGAGAGAGAGGGGGGGGAAGGGAGGGACAGTGACTGCAAACTAGTGAAAATATATCAGTACACACAGCAGTAACACATACACACACACACACACACACACACACACACACACTGTCTCGTCAGAGATTGCAGCAGATCAAACAGTGAAACACACACACACACACACACCTAGAGGATAGGGTCGCGAGCGTGGGATCAGGCAGACGTCCACGCGTAGGTTCGAATCTCGCTACGTACCACCTTATTACTTTGCCATTTGTCGAGTGGTTTAAAGTTCCCTACATGTCACCACGGTACACAGGTTCTCGGTGGTTACAAAGATGCGCTTGGCGGTGATATGGGCCCTAATATGCCCACCACTATAAATAAAATTGCCTGCGCCACTAATGGGTGGAAGCTGAACAGCGCTGCCAATACTCTTCAAGTAAACCTACAGGCGCTATAGGCCAGGACATAAGCACACACACACACACACACACACACACACACACACACACACACACACACACAGGTCTAAAATGCAGAAAACTCGTTGCTGTCTCCTTTAAAGTTGAACACACACACACACACACACACACACACACACACACACACACACACACACACACACACACACACAGAGAGAGAGAGAGAGAGAGAGAGAGAGAGAGACAGACAGACAGACAGACAGACAGACAGAGACAGACAGAGACAAAGAAACACACACACACACACACACACACACACACACACACACACACACACACACACACACACACAGCTGCCATGATTAGTGTGGCAACAAATAGCCCGCCTCACCTGTCGCCACGCAATTAACAAATTAGCCAAAATCCAGGTGAGTGACGCCCTGTAATGAAATGAAGGTAATTTTATTGACAATGCTCATAAGATTACCTGCAATATATCACCTTTTTCATACACGCTCATTAAACACCCCTCTCCCTCTCTCTCTCTCTCTCTCTCTCTCTCTCTCTCTCTCTCTCTCTCTCTGGTGATAGGAAATGATGCTAGATCGAAAAAATGACACCTCCTCCTCCTTCTCTTCCTCCTCCTCCTCCTCCTCCTCCTCCTCCTCCTCTTCCTCCTCCTCCTCCTCCACTTCTCCTCTTCTTTCTATTATATTTCAGTTATCTCAATGTAACAAACAATGATAATACTACTGCTTATTCTTCCTTCCTTCCTCCTCCTCCTCTTCTTCCTCCTCCTCTTCCTGCGTCGGTGGGAGAGGAAGCAGCGGCTGTGGCTAGGTCAGGTGTTTGTGGGCGGGACACTGAACCGAACATGTGTCTACCCTCCCTCCTCTTCTCCCTCCCTCCTCTTCTTCCTCCCTCCTCCTCTTCTTCCTCCCTCCTCCCTCTCTCCCTTCCTACCTTTCCCTTTAATCTTTTCCACATTCCAACAGTTTTCTCCAAGCTTCTGTATTTCTTCTTCTTCTTCTTCTTCTTCTTCTTCTTCTTCTTCTTTCGTTCTTTCTTTCTTTTTTCTTTTTCTTTTTCTTTTCATCATCTGCTTCATCTTCTTCATTTTTTCTGTTTTCTTTTTCCTTTTCTTCTTCATCTTTTCTTCTTCTTCTTCTTATTATTATTATTATTATTATTATTATTATTATTATTATTCATTCTCCTCGTCCATTTCTCATTCTCCATTGTCTTTCTCTTACATCTCCTCCTCCTTCTCCTCCTCCTCCTCCTCCTCCTCCTCCTCCTCCTCCTTCTCCTATCCTTCTTCATTCTCCTTCTCCTCCACTTATTCCTCTTCATCTTCTTCCTAAATTTATCAGAATTATCCCTAATGTTCTTATCTTACTGTTTCTTCTTCCTCTCCTTTCTTCCTCCTCCTTTTCCTTCTCCTCCTTCTTCTTCTTCTGTTAGTCTTTCCTCCTCTCCAACTTTCTTCTTCTCCTCTCTTTTCCATCATCATCACAATCATTTCTATTCTTATTACCCTTCCTCCTCCTCCTCCTCCTCCTCCTCCTCCTCCTCCTCCTCCTCCTCCTCCTCCTTCCTCTCTCCTCCTTCTCTTCCAGCTCAATAATTTTACAATGCATGATTTCTACAACGTTGAAAGTCTGAAAATGTTGATTGCCAGACATTTAT
This sequence comes from Portunus trituberculatus, assembly GCF_017591435.1. Taxonomy (NCBI): domain Eukaryota; kingdom Metazoa; phylum Arthropoda; class Malacostraca; order Decapoda; family Portunidae; genus Portunus; species Portunus trituberculatus. Next base: position 10,406,622 of record NC_059282.1, read on the forward strand.
TGAAAGAGAAGCATTGATGGGTGTGTGTGTGTGTGTGTGTGTGTGTGTGTGTGATTCAGCTTCCCTTTCCCTGTGTCTCTTCTCTTTCTCTCTCTTTCTCTCTCGTTTCCTCCTCTTTTCTGTTTTTTTTTTTTGTGTAATTCACTTCGGTTGTCTGCTGGTCACCCAGCCAGTCTTCCCCATTACGGAGCTCATAGACCGATCTTCGGGTAGGACTGAGACCACAACACACAACACACACCGGGAAAGCGAGGCCACAACCCCTCGAGTTACATCTCGTACCTATTTACTGCTAGGTGAACACACCCCACACATTAAGAGGCTTGCCCATTTGCCTCGCCGCTTACCGGGACTCGAACCCGGCCCTCTCGATTGTGAGTCGAGCGTGCTAACCACTACACTACGCGGTGTGTGTGTGTGTGTGTGTGTGTGTGTGTGTGTGTGTGTGTGTGTGTGTTCTTGTCATTTGAAGGGAAACAACACAAAGGCACTGCAATACAAAGAAGCAAGATTTAACTCAGTCACCCCCCCACTCACTTAACTCCTTCCGTACCATGACGCGTTTCCATATTCATTCTGGTGACTATTTGGTGATTTTAAACAGCTCCGGAAACTCATGTGGGGGGATTAAAATAGTGAAGACTCTAGCCATTAATCTTCTGACCTCCATAGACCCTTGTTAATGTCAATGAAATGGTCTAATGCTACACAAATCTCAAGGTAAAAATGTGTCTCAGTACTGAAGGGGTTAACCAAACTGAACAGAAAACGAGTGAATAAGTTACTCTAGGCCCGCTTATTACCTATCCCTCATCCGCCTCCTCCTTTTCACCACCTTCTGTACCACTCTACACGCTTCCACACACCTCCACATGCTTACCACGCCTTCTCTAATGTTACTACACGTCTTTCCACGCCTCCACATGCCTCTAACACGCCTATACATAATCCTACAAGGCCTAAATTATCTTGTATATCTTTCCTCCTCTTTTTTACAGTCTTCAACCACTCTACAAGCTTACCACGCCTTCTCTACAGCACCTACACGCCCTTCCACGCCTCAACACGCCTCTAACACGCCTATACATAATCCTACAATGCCTATATCCTTCCTCCTCTTTTACAGTCTTCACCCACTCTGTAAGCTTACCACGCCTTCTCTACAGCACCTACACGTCCCTTCTACGCCTCCACACGCCCTCTAACACTTCTATACAAAAGCCTACTGCTCTTAACCTATTTTTCATTCCCCCTTCCTTGTGTTCATAAAGTCGTACACGCATCTACAGGATTTCCTACCACAACTACACGCCAACACACGCCTCTACACGCCACTGGCACCATTGTACATATCCCTACCAAGTCTCTGTAAATCCTTAATAAATCCTACGCATCCTACAGTAGGACTTACTGTCTCACACATAGCGACAGTGTTGTTATCTCATCCTACGGCCTCCTTCTCTCGATCCACGCCCTCCCCACGCCTCCCCACGCCTCCCACACCCTTCATTTCCCGTACGCAGGTCAATACACTCCTTCCACGCCACAACAAGGCAAGACGGTCAACGCAAACAGCATCACGAGTCGAAAACATGTGTGTGTGTGTGTGTGTGTGTGTGTGTGTGTGTGTGTGTGTGTGTGTGTGTGTGTGTGTGTGTGTGTGTGTGTGTGTGTGTGTGTGTGTGTGTGTGTGTATGTGTGTGTGTGTGTGTGTGTGTGTCGTTTTTCTTTTTTTTTCCATATTGGAGTTTGTTTTATTCTTTTCATACTTGGTTTCTCTCTCTCTCTCTCTCTCTCTCTCTCTCTCTCTCTCTCTCTCTCTCTCTCTCTCTCTCTCTCTCTCTCTCTCTCTCTCTCTCTCTCTCTCTCTCTCTCTCTCTCTCTCTCTCTCTCACACACACACACACACACACACACACACACGCACGTATCCTAACCATTCCTTCCTCTTCACTCCATCCAATCCTCTCTCCCTCTCCCTCTCTCCCTCTCCCTACACGGCTTAGCAAATGAGGAACAACAACTAAGCAACTCTCACAGCAGGGATTTTCGCCCCTCTCCCTCTCCCTCTCTCACTCTCCCTTTCTCTCTCTCACTCTCTCACTTTCTCTCTCCCTGACGAAGCTAAAATTTATAAGTTGAGTTGAATTATGCCTTTTTATTTCCCTTTTTTTTTTTTTTATTTACGAAGGATGGTTTTTAATGTCTTCGTTCTTTCATTTCTCTCCTCTTCCTTTCCTTCCTTTCCTTCTTCTTTTTCCCTTCTCCCTTTTTCTTTTTTTCTTTCCCAGTAATTCCAAGCAGCTCCTTTCTCGCTATCTCTCTCCTTTCTTCCTCCATCCCAGACCTTGCTGCCGTTCCATTTCTCCACTCAATCTCTCTCTCTCTCTCTCTCTCTCTCTCTCTCTCTCTCTCTCTCTCTCTCTCTCTCTCTCTCTCTCTGGCGCCCTTCAGTCCGAGCACTGCGCGGCGGGTTTACCAATACAGGTCAATTTTCAAAAAGCCCAAACTCCTCCCAGCTTCCGACGGCGCCTCTTCCCGTCACTCCTATTGTACTTTACAGCCAATCACCGGCCCTCCCTCATGCCGCCGCTCACAAGGCTCAGGAGGAGGAGGAGGAGGAGGAGGAGGGGGGGTGGGCAGAGCCTCAGGCATCACTGCCCAGCGGAAAGTAACCCTGGTGACACTCCAGAGAAAGAATGGGAAGGCAGGAGATGCGGCCCAGGCCCGCCCAACGTGTGATATTGGTGCCGCGGGTGTGGCTCAACATGAGAGAGAGAGAGAGAGAGAGAGAGAGAGAGAGAGAGAGAGAGAGAGAGAGAATATTAATATAGCAGTGCAGGGCGCACCTCCTCCCCAGTGGTGGTAACCCGTTTCTCCCCTGCCCCAGGTGGCCGTGTGGTGGAGCGTAGCGGCGGTGGTGGTGGGCAGCACGCTGCAGGCCGCCACGCAGGACGCCTCGCCCGAGGAGCTGCCGGTGGAGGCGACGCAAGAGGTGCGCAGCGACCCTGGCCAGGACGCCGTGGCCGCCATGTGTCCCGCCTCCTGCTTCTGTGAGGAGGAGGTGAGTGTGTGTGTGTGTGTGTGTGTGTGTGTGTGTGTGTGTGTGCATGCCTGCAGCCTGTTGCTGGTGTATGTCAGGTGTGGCTGGCCACGCCGCGCCACTAACGCCGCCCCCTCCCAACAGGCGGAGTACGCCACCTGCGTGGGGGACGGCCAGTGGGCGCCGCCGACGCTGCCGTCTGGCCTCAGCCGCGTGGAGCTGCGCAGCTTCCTGGTGCCGGAACTGGAGGCAGAGCAGCTGCGGCGCCTACCGGGGCTGCGGGAGCTGCAGCTGAACCAATGCAACATCTCCAGGCTGGTGGACGACGCCTTCGCCGCCATGCCGGACCTGGACAGACTGGACCTGTCTGAAAACAGGCTGGCAGCGCTGGGTCCCGCCTCCCTGCGCGGCCTGCGGGCCCTGCACCACCTAGACTTGTCCACTAATCTGCTAGCCAACCTGACGCAGGCCTTCACGCATCTGCCCGCCCTGCAGCACCTCAACCTGCGGGATAACAGGCTGGCCAGCCTGGCCAAGGACACTTTCCAGGGCCTGGACCGCGTGCAGCACGTCAACCTGGACTCCAACAGGATCGTGTCCGTGGAGGTGGCGGCCTTCCAGCACCTCACCAGCCTGGCCGTGCTGGTGCTCTCCAACAACCCGCTCACCACGCTCTCCACGCTGGACTTCTTCGGCTCGCGGCTGCAGTACATCGACGTGTCCAACATCGGCATCACGCGCGTGCCGCAGGCGCTGACACAGTTCGTACGGGATTTGCGCCTCGCCAAGAACTCCATCAGCGAGATCCACCGCGGCGACCTGGACTCCTACCCCAATCTGGGCCTGCTGGTGCTGGACGACAACGGCCTGCAGCTACTGGAGGAGGACGCCTTGGGGCGTCACGAGTGCCTCGCCTGTCTGTGGCTCAACGGCAACAGGCTGACCAGCATCCCCCTGTCGCTGCCGCCTGCCCTCAAGTCACTCTACGTGGAGGAGAACCAGATCGCGGCTCTGCGCGAAGGGGACTTCAGCGGCCTGGTCAACCTGGAGCAGCTGCTGCTGCAGAGGAACCACATTGCCCGCATCGAGCCCCACGCCTTCCGCGAGCTGGCCAGCCTCAAGACACTCGACCTGCAGGCCAATCAGCTCGCCAACCTGACGGGCCGCGTTTTCGCCGCCCTCACCAGCCTGGACACGCTGGACCTGTCCCAGAACCCGCTGCTCACGCTGGGCGCCGACGTGCTGACGGGCCTGTCGTCCGTGAAGGTGCTGCAGATGTCCCGCATCCACTCCCCAGCCGTGGCCATGCCCGAGGTGCTGTTCGACCCCCTCAAGAGCCTGCAGATCCTGGAGATGTACGGCTCTCCCGTGCTGGTGCGGCGCCTCGTCAATACCACGCGCATGCTGCACTCCCTGCGCGGCGTCAGGGAACTCAACCTCATGCACAACGACCTGGCGGCGCTGCGGCCAGACTTCCCGGACTTCTTCCCCAAGCTGCAGGTACAGTGCGCCCCGCCCGCTAACTACTAACTACCCACGCTTCGTTAGGCTCCCGCCCGCCTGCCTGCCTGTTTGCCCTCGTACTCTCTGAAATTTACACGAGAGCGTCTGGCTCGCAGGGAAAACACGCGGGAATGAATTATGCCTTACAAAATGCTGCCGGCTAAAATTACCCTTGATATACTGTACAGTACGCACGAATATTTAAACGGGGAAAAATTCATATTCATAACAGAGCAGCGAGAGACGGCGGGCGGCGGGCAGGAGGGAATGGGCGTGCTGGGAGCCGAGAGGGAGCATGGGGGAGGGATGGGACGTCAGGAAGGGGGTGAGGAGCAGCGAAACTTGTGTAGCGGCGGCGACTGTTTCCCCTCAGCAAAAAGGGAGGCTGGCATCGCCCGTCACGTCCACAACACAATTATGCAACAAATTTCCTTCTTGCCCCACAACAATGCACGCCGCCACTCCACCACGCCCCCACACCGCCACGCCTCCACTCCACCACGCCACCACACCGCCACGCCACCACACCACCAGACCGTCCTCTACCACACGTGACATTACTCCACACAATGCACACTTCCCCTCTGTCTCTCCCTCCCTCTCCTCCCTTCCTTCCTTTCCTTTCCTTTTTTACTCCTTCACTCCACTCACTTCCCTTCCTCTTCTTCCTTCTCTCCCTTCCTCCCCGACCTTCCTCGCTTTCCTCCCTCTTTTCCCTCTCCTCCTCCCCCACTCCACTCACTTACTTTCCTCTCAATCCCTCTCCTCCCTTCCATCCCATCTTTACCGTCTTCCCTCTCCTGCTCCTCCACTTCCCACTTCCCTTCCTTCTTTCTCTCCCTATCCTCCCTCTCCCCTACTCTTCCCCCACTCCTCCTCCCTTGACTCTCACACAGTAAGGAAATAGGAAACAAATACAGCTCATTAAGGTCGAGATAGTTCATTTCTGGGTAAAGTAAAATCGTGATGCACAAAGTAAGGGAATTAATTAACTGCGAGGTCAGCTGAATGAATCCTGAACTAAACTTTTTTTTTTTATTTATACCATGTGGGCTTTTCACGGGAATTTATGGGCTAAAGGGGATACTTTTTAGGGCACCTCCTATCTCAAAACCCACCCGCTAGGAAACCGCTGCCCCGAGTGAGGAAGCCCAACCTACACTCGGACCGTAGACAGGATTCGAAACCGTGCGCTTGGAGACCCCTCGGATCCCAAAGCACGCATGGTTCCACTGTACCACGGCGGGCCCTTAAACTTAAAATGAAAACTCTGTGCTTAATACCATCGCGGGAAGAGAAAATGTAAATATAGATAAACATTTGGCTAACTCTATTAATCTTTAAGGGAAATGGCTATCAAGTGGGGCTAATATTTTTTTTTCTTAGTTTTTGTTGCCCTTAGCCGACTTTCCATTTTGCATAAAGAGTAATATCAAATAAACTTCAACTCTTCTGAAATGCTTACTCGAATTCTCACGATTGTTCTTCCTCATTTATTTACTTATCTTCTTGATGTACAGGGAAAAAAAAAATGGACAAGAACAACAAAAACGAATCAACAAAACAGTCCCACTTAGATGCCAGTCCATGAATTATTGCTAAACTGTCACCAGAATCATTAAAAAGCACTGGTAAATCGTACTAACTCCCACTCTACCTTATTAAATTCCCAGTAAAACACAAACTCGAAAAGGAATCCCAGTAACTTTCCACTAAAACTTCACAAACATTGAGCAACCAAGACAAGATGAAGCAACACCCTCTAGAAAAACAACAATAACTTTTACTACAACTTATTAACTCCTTCAGTACCAAGACGCCTTTCCATATCCATTCTGCTTAGTATTCGGTGATTCTATACAGCTTCAGAAACTTATTTGGGAATTAAAATAGTAAAGACTGCAGCCATTAATCTTCTGACCTCCATAGACCGTTCCTAATGTCAATAAAATGGTCTAATCGTACAGAAATCTTGAGGTAAAAATGATGTCCCAGTACTGAAAGAAATTAAACTATCAACAAAAAGACAAAGAAAGAAGAAAGAATACTTGAAAAACCCACAATATATATACCACACACACACACACACACCACACCACAGCACAGCACACATATATTCACGCGCGGATTATACCTGACTTCAACATTGGACGCGCTGTGTGAACTGTAAATAATGTCCAGAATTTATTAATGCAAACTAGCCTGCTTTGCTTCCCGCGTATTTTCCGCCGGCGGCAGCTTTAATATAATAATGCTGGAGGCGGAAAGGAGGAGGCGAGCGAGCGAGACGAGGCGGGCGAAGCTAAGCGAGGCGAGGCGAGGAGAGGCGATGCGATGCGGGTGAGGTGAGAGGGACGAAAGAAGCACAGAAGAGGGAAGTAGTAGTAGTAGTAGTAGTAGTAGTAATAGTGGTGGTGGTAGTAGTAGTAGTAGTAGTAGTAGTGGTAGTAGTAATGGTAGTGGTAGTGTAGTAGTAGTAGTAGTAGTGGTAGTGTATTGAATGTAAAGATTGAAAAGTAACAGATTAGGTTCTCCTTCATATTTTGGCGTTCGTGTTCATTTATCTTAAAGAAAATGGGAGGATGTGAGAGAGAGAGAGAGAGAGAGAGAGAGAGAGAGAGAGAGAGAGAGAGAGAGGAAGTGCGCGCAATCCAATATGATCTATGATGCTGTCACCCCACGTCTCTCTCTCTCTCTCTCTCTCTCTCTCTCTCTCTCTCTCTCTCTCTCTCTCTCTCTCTCTCTCTCTCTGCATTACCTGAGAGGGATTTCGGCCACTAATTAATTAACGTTCTTACCTGTCAGTGGAAAGTTTCTGAGTGACATTAGTGAGAGAGAGAGAGAGAGAGAGAGAGAGAGAGAGAGAGAGAGAGAGAGAGAGAACAACAACAACAACATCATCATCATCATCATCAACAACAACACGAGTAATATCAAAAAAAAATTTAATCAAACCATCTTTCTTTCAACCAGTCCCTCCTCCTCCCTCTCTCTCTCTCTCTCTCTCTCTCTCTCTAGCCCCACCACTACTATCCTCCCTGCTCCCCACCTCCCCAATTCCTGCCTTTAATTACCTGGCTACTAATTGCAATGGGTTGGTGTAATTAAGCCTCCCGGTGCCTCATCACTGCAGACTCACTAATAACAGATGAGACTCGTGGTGCAAAGATGAGGAAGCGGAGGAACGGGGCAAAGATAAGGCAAATAGATAGATAGATAAAAGACAAAGGAAGATAGATGTAAAAAAGGTTCAAAATGCAGAGATGATGAAGCGAAGGAAGGAGGCAAAGATAAGGATTAAGTAAATAGATAAGTGGAATTGGTGAAGGATTAAAAAAAAAAAGATAACAGAGAGAGAGAGAGACTGGTAACAAAAGTAGATGAAATGAAGGAACTGGCAGAAGATAATGATAAAAGGAAACGTTAAGAGTAGATTAATTAATAAAAAGGAGACTAGTAATAAAAGAAGATAAAACAAAGGAACGAAAGAAAGATAAGGACGAAGTAATCAAATAAAAGGCAAAGAAAAATTAGGAATACCTTTTAAATAAGACACGATGATAAGAAATTAAGATAAAAACCAATAAAGAAGGAAGAGATAACAATGAAGTGAATAAATGAGAAGACAAAGAAAAGTTAGGAATAAATTTTAAAACAAGATACACTAATGCAAGGAAGGATGATGATGGAAAGAAGGAATGGAGCAGAGATGATAAAGAAGGAAATAGAGAAATGGAAGGCAAGAAAAATAAAGAATAGATAAAAAAAAAGAAGAGATTGATAACTAAAGATGAAATGAAGGAATGGGAGCAAAGATAAGGAATAATAGTGAAGAGTAAATAGAGAAATGGAAGATGAAGGGGAGATAAAGAATAGATTGAAAAATAATGCAAGGATGATGGAGAGAAGGAATGGAGTAGAGAAGATGAAGGAAATAGATAAATGGAAGAGAAGGAAAGATTAAAGAATAGATAAAGAGGACAATGATAAAAAAACAAAATGAAATAAAGGAAGGAGGGAAAGATACCGGTAACGATGAAATAAACAGATGAAAGACAAAAGAAAGATAATGAATAGAAACAAAAGATGAAACGAAGGAATGAGAGAAAAGTTAATAAAGGTGCAATAATTAGAACTGAGTGGTCGGCTGAACAAGTGTAATAATTTCAAATATTCCGAATTTCTTTTCATAATCGAGATAGATTCTGGAATGAGTCGTGTCAAGAATTGTGCAAAAAAAAAAAAAAGAAAGAAAGACGTACGTGGGAAGGAAATGTAAAGATAATTAAGTGAATGGTAAATAGATATATGAATAACTCTCTCTCTCTCTCTCTCTCTCTCTCTCTCTCTCTCTCTCTCTCTCTCTCTCTCTCTCTCTCTCTCTCTCTCTCTCTCACACACACACACACACACAGACACAACAAAATACTTTCAATATATATGTAAATCATTTCATTGGTGTATATATTTTTGCTGGTTATTTTTTTTTTATTTATTTTTCTTCCCTCTATTGAAAGTGAATAAGGAAAAAAATTGTGCATAGGTTTTGATTAATTTGTTGTGGTCATGTTTTTATCTTTTATTCTTTTTTATTTCGTGTGTGTGTGTGTGTGTGTGTGTGTGTGTGTGTGTGTGTGTGTGTGTGTGTGTCCATTTTTTTTCTTCTTCGTCCTTCTTTATAAATGCCAAACTAATTTACGTGTGTATGGAAATGTGAAATAAGTCAAGTTTCTTTCAGCCTTTCATCTTGTCTGTGTGTGTGTGTGTGTGTGTGTGTGTGTGTGTGTCTGTACGTGCATTCATTACAGGTGGCAAAGCTGAGTGGCAACGCGTGGAGATGTGACGAGCCAGACCAGGTGATGTGGATGAAAATGTGGATGACTCACTCACCTGTCCACTTCTACAGGTCACATAGCATCAGGTGAGTCTTCCACGCCTGTTCCACCTTCACTCCTACTCCTACTCCACTTCTCCACTTCCACCTCCACTTACTCCCTTCCTTTCAAAGTCTTCAGTTACATCCTGTCCCAATTCCTCCACTCACACTATCTATAAGTACTTTCTCTTCTCTCTCTTCCCTCTCTCTCTATCTCTATCTCTCTTTACTTCTAACCCTCTTCTCATAAACCCATCGCTATTTTATCTTCTCTCTCTCTCCCTCGCTTTCTCTCTCTCTCTCACTCATGTCTCTCCGTGTCTCCGTGTCTCCGTATGTCCTCCAGCGAAGGTTCCTCCCCACTTCTGTAGTTTCAATCTGCCTTTTTCTCCCAGGTACTGAGAGGAGGTGGGGCAGACGAGGGTTACCGGGTAGATGGTCAGTGTTGAGAGAGGAAGAGAAAGGATTAGGGAAAGAAATGCAGTCTTTTCCCCTCACAGATAACACAGAGAGAGAGAGAGAGAGAGAGAGAGAGAGTGTGTGTGTATACAGTATACTACATCAAGAACAGACGGATAGATGGACCCACACACACACACACACACACACACACACACACACACACACACACACACACACACACATCTGAAACGGCACCGCCAGATATTCTTTCAATATTAACAAATTGAAAATCTTGAAGCAATGTTGACTCAGCGCTCTCTCTCTCTCTCTCTCTCTCTCTCTCTCTCTCTCTCTCTCTCTCTCTCTCTCTCTCTCTCTCTCTCTCTCTCTCTCTCAAATTACCAAGGTGGATGTTGTTTACAATATTTCAGAATCCTTTGAAGATCTAAACAAAAATTTTATCTTTACGACATGACAAGCCGCGGCATTTGGAGCGTGAAATATGTGGAGGATGCACTCTCTCTCTCTCTCTCTCTCTCTCTCTCTCTCTCTCTCTCTCTCTCTCTCCCTTTACTAACGCCTCTCTCTCTCTCTCCTTTCCTTCTACAGGTGTGCCTCCCCAGTCTCTCTCGGATACAAGCCAGTTATGCTCCTTGAATTGACTGACTTTTCCACCACTACACCACCCCAGCCACCACCACCACCACTACTACCACTACTACTACTACTACTACTACTACTACTACTACTACTACTGCAGCGACTTCCACGAGTAACGCCACACTGGTAACAACGGACGAGTCTTTTGGAATAGTTAACGCTACGGAGGTTAGAGAAAACGTGACGTGGGAGGAGGTGGCAGTGACGGAAGCGGTGACGGAGGAGGTGACGGAGACGCTGACGGAGGTGGTGAAAGAGGTGGTGAAGGGGATGAGAGATGCGTCAGGTGGTGATGAGTTTGGGCCTGCAGCTTCGCGTCACTATCCCCCTCCAGTGAGCAGTGACGTTACGCCCCACACAGCGCCAGTCACCCTGCCAGTCACCGCAGAACACTCATCGCTTGACCATGTGGCGATCAGCAGCACGTCGCCTCGAGTCACGGCTACGCCAACACAGCATCCACACACCACGATGCCCACTCACTCTCCGCCATATTGGATCATACATAACCGCATGCCGCCCTTCCATCTCACGCCTACGCCCGCCCCGCAGCGAGCCGCCCCTAGACCCAGCGAGAGGGCGAGGCTGAAGGCGCACAAACCCCGCAGAAAACTGGTCACCAAGCCCCCGGAGTCACGAGGCACGAAGCAGCACTCAGGGCGGGCCGCGGCTCGTCCCGTAGGGCTGATGGACCACAACAAGGACCTATGGGTGTTTAGGGGCGCGGGGAACCATGGGCTGAGTCCCGGCCAGCCGCTGCCTCTGGGTCGCGTGAGTCGTGGGCATGTGAATGACTGGGCGGTGGTGGGTGCGGGCGTGGTGGCGTCGTCTGTGGGTGTGGCGCTGTTGGTGTGTGGGTTCCTGCTGGCCCGAGGAAGAAGCAAAGCCAGCCCCATGTGGGAGGCGTCCTCGTACTGGCGGGACGGCGCGGACGATGATGTGGTGATGGCCGTGGGCGTGGGCGGCGAGGAGGAGGAGGGCCAGCTCACTGAATCCGAGGGCACCGTGGGTCTAGTGACGGAAACCCACCGGGGGCTAAACAACCGCCTGTACCTCCTTCTGCAGCGAGACACGGCCACGGGCATCACCCCCGATACCCTTCCCGATCCCCGCTCTTCCTCCCCCTCCCCCGCCACGCCCCCCGCCTGGCACTGACCCCACAGCCCGCCCCTCGAAGCTCCCCCACGCCAGTAAAAGAGGATGAGAGTCAGTTTAGTCAGTTCGCTGCCAGGCCGCCTCCCTCCACTCTAACTGGCACTGAGCATTTCTCTCCCGCCGACACGAAACGGTACTTTGTGAACCCCGCTCTCTCTCTCTCTCTCTCTCTCTCTCTCTCTCTCTCTCTCTCTCTCTCTCTCTCTCTCTCTCTCTCTCTCTCACCACAACAGGGACGCAACAAAGCAGCATTGGTCTGCATACGCGCCGCGCCAAACCCACCAGTGATTCATAGCGTTAATAATATTCATGTTCCCGGTCGTTCTCGTTTAGTCATGGTGCCAAAGTAGTGTGTACAGAACTGGCTCAATCTAGAGGCGATGCGTGATGGAGTGATGGACAAGTGGTGCTACGAGGAGTCACGCAGGAGGAGAGGTAGTCACAAGAGAAGCGTCACCTCCAGCCTCTCAACTCATAAGGTACGCCTCCCTAGCTCTTCTAAGGTCGTGACGCGAGTGAGAGTGGTGCTAGGTGAAACAGAAAACGAGGTATATGAAAGCCACACGTCACAAGAGACACGGAAACTCATCGCGTCTTCAGCCTCTCAAATTCACAAAGTACGCCTCCCTAGCTCTTCGAAGGCCGTGATGCGAGTGACAGAGAGGTGCTAGAAGGAACAGGAAATTGGAGGTATTTGAAAGCCACATGTCACAAGAGATTCTGAAACTCATTGCGTCTTCAGCGTCTCAATTCGTAAAGGAGACTTCCAGAGGTTTTTCAAGGCCGTGATACAGGAGAAAAGTGTCACTAGAGCCTTGCATGTGTGTTTAAGCCTCTGTCATTCCTCTCTGGTGAAGTATAACAGGTAATCTTCACAGTTCAAGGTCACAAGTTCAAGATTTCGCTAGTGAGTGTGGTAATTGATAATCTGGCGTTTTCTAAGGTGCCAAAGGTCTCTCGCTCTGACCCTCGCTGTTTCAAGTTGTTCCTGGTGAAGTGAATGGTGTGTTGGGAGCTGCCTTTACTCATCTCTTGTGTTGTGTTGCTGGGAAGTGGACCCAACCTAACCTAACCTAAGCTAACCAAACCTTAAGCTTTCCTCTGCTAATGTGTTCATACTGGAAAGATTAAGGAAGCTAGTGTGAAAATACCAAAATACAAATGATCCCAACTTCGTTCCCCATACACAAAAAAACCTAACCTAATCTAACCTTAAAATTTCCTGTGTTAATGTGTTTATACTGGAAAGGTTAAGGAAACTAGCGTAAAAATTGCAAAATACAAACAATCTCATCTCTTTCTTCCTCCCACAAACACACACACAAAAAAATCTTACTCTATCTAAACTAAAGTGACCAAACCAAATGACCTGCAGACATTAGCTATTCCCAACAGACACACACCACTACAGGAGGCGCATGAAGGCAGAGGAGTGAAGGCAGCTCCCCACCAACCCAAGCAACACCTGCGGCCCGTGACACAAGGAAATACAGGTGTGCACTGGTGTCACTCAAGCCGCAGGTAGAAAATCGTTATGTCAGTATTTTTATAGCAAGTTTAACAGAAGTGAGAGAAAATTTTGACCAGTTTGAGAAAAAAATTATCAGCGTGAGAAAAAGTTGATCAGCGTGAGAAAAAGCTGATCAGTGTGAGAAGAAAATTGACTAGTGTGAGAAAAAATTGAACAGCGTGAGGGAAAAAGTTGGTCAGCGTGAGAAAAAGTTGATCAGCGTGAGAAAAAGTTGATCAGCGTGAGAAAAAGTTGGTCAACGTGAGAAAAAGTTGATCAGCGTGAAAAAAAGTTGATCAGCGTGAGAAAAAAAGTTGATCAGCGTGAAAAAGTTGATCAGCGTGAGAAAAAGTTGGTCAGCATGAGAAAAAGTTGATCAGCGTGAGAAAAAGTTGATCGGCGTGAGAAAAAGTTGAGCAGCGTGAGAAAAACTTGATCAGCATAAGAAAAACTTGATCAGCGTGAGAAAAAGTTGATCGGCGTGAGAAAAAGTTGATCAGCGTGAGAAAAAAATTGAACAGCATGAAAAAAAATTAACAGCGTGAGAAAAACTTGAGCAGCGTGAGAGAAAATTGATTAACGTGAGAAAAATTAAAGGTGAAAGGCGATTTTGTAAAGGTCATGGCTAAATACGATTTTAAATGTGACCTTAATTACTTCCTGTTTTCTATAGAGTATTAGAAGGGTGAACTTAGCAATATGTAAGAGGAAAACGGATCATTGTATAGGGTGACTTGTGTATATTATGCGAGAATATGTGGATAATGGGTGCACTCGCTTCCCGTTTTTTAATAGTGACAGAAAATGGAGGAACTTATATTTGACAGAAGAAAACGAGCAAGGGGGAACTAGAGAAGATTTATAGCGAGCAACAAAAACTGAATTCAACTCTTTTTTTTTTTTTTTTTTTTTAACAGAAATAAAATAACAGAGAATTTTTATTGTTATTGTGGACATTCTTTTGTATTAATTTCATTCTATCTTTGCTTTAACCCTTGAAAATCTTTGTTCTGTCAGACATTATGGTGTTCATTGATTTTGTTGTCACTACTACTATTACTACTTCTATTACTACTACTACTACTATCACTACTACTACTACTACTACTACTACTACTACTACTACTACTACTACTACTACTACTACTACTACTACTACTACTACAATCAACATTACACCTGCGGAGAGGGGAAAAAAACATCAACACTTGCAATGGAAATAAAAGCGAAACTGATACTTTTCCTCCCTCTTCCCCTCTCCCCTCCCTCTCTCTCCCTCTCTCTCTCTCTCTCTCTCTCTCTCTCTCTCTCTCTCTCTCTCTCTCTCTCTCTCTCTCTCTCTCTCTCTCTCTCTCCTCCCTCCCCCCTTCATTCCTACGTCACCTGCTCGCTATGACCTTGTGTGTGTGACTGGTTGACGCACACACACACACACACACACACACACACACACACACACACACACACACACGCGCGCGCGCACAGAAGGGGAAACGCATTAAATACTTGAACCCACATAAATCCGGTTAAATTGAACTGGCGCACGGACACACACACGCACACACGCACACACACACACACGCGCACACACACGTACATGATCGCACGCACGCACAAGGGAACGTAGCTACAGACTTTGCTACTCTCTAATCTCTCTCTCTCTCTCTCTCTCTCTCTCTCTCTCTCTCTCTCTCTCTCTCTCTCTCTCTCTCTCTCAAATTTCCACCTATTGTCCTTTCTATTCCTCTCCCTTTCTTCCTCCCTCCCTATTTACCTCGTTCTCTCCTTTTTTCTCTCCTTTCCTTCCTTTCTTCCTTCTCTCCTCTCCTTTCCCTTCCTATCTTCCTTCCATCTCTTCCTGTCTCTTTTTCTCTTCCTTTCTTCCTTCTTTCATTCTTACGTTTCTCTCTCTCTCTCTCTCTCTCTCTCTCTCTCTCTCTCTCTCTCTCTCTCTCTCTCTCTCTCTCTCTCTCTCTCTCTCTCTCTCTCTCTCTCTCTCTCTCTCTCTCTCTCTCTCTCCTCCCACCACCCTCACAACAGATCAACATGTGCCAAAGATACAACAAGGAAGAAAGAGTGGAAGTACAAGTTACGTACAAGGAGAGGAGGAGCGGATCCGAACACGGCCGGTCACTTGTTCCGAACGTGTGTGTGGGGAAAGCAAGTATTATGTACATAGATTCTAAGTCAACAAAGGATAGGTACTACTGAGTCGAAAAAAAAAAAATCGTTTAAAAAAAGGTGAAAAAATGTTGTATCTAGATTGCTTCGTCAGTTGGGTTATGCATCCCCGCCCTCCTGCCCCCTCTTTCCCGCCAGCCTCCCCTCTAGTACCGCAGCGCCGCCCCCTTTCCCCCCTTCTTCCCCCACCAGCGCCGCCGCCGCCACCACGAGCAGGGCAGGGGGTCAGGGAAGCACAGACGAGGAAGGGCAAAAAGCTCCAGTTCTCATTTATATAAAGTATATGAAATTTGTCCAATAAAATAGTAAAAATATATTCCTGTGTGTTTGTCACCCTATATAGCACTATACTACACGGCCATGCCCTGATACACCCTTGTTCACTTAACCCTGGTACACCCTGACTCTGGTACACCCTCTGGTACACCCTCACCCTGGTACATCTTGACCAAAAGCCCCTTAATTATTTCCCATACACCCTAAAACAGCCTTATCTTTTCTTCCATACACAGAAAACATCGTAATTATTTCGTAAACACCCTAAAAACATCCTTAACTTCCTTTCACACACCCTAATCCCATCTTCAACTCTAATACACCCTAATACACCTTCATTCTTTCGTATGTCCTAAAAACACTCTTAATTTCCCTTTCACACACCCTAAACACATCCTCAGCTCTTTAATACACCCTAATACACCCTTCACTCTTTCCTACACCCTAAAAACACATTTTCAGCTCTTTCTTACACCCTGATACACCCTTCACCCTCTCCTACACCCTAAAAACACTCTTAACTTCCCTTCTATATGCCCTAAACACATCTTCAACTCTTTTTTACACCCTAATACACCTTCACTCTTTCGCATGCCCTAAAAACACACTTAACTTCCCTTCCACACACCCTAGACACACCCTAACATCCACACTACACATTCCAACACACCCTGCCACTTCCAGCACACCCAACCCCTGCCTCACCCTTCTACAGCATCGTCAAGTGGACAGAGCATCTTTTTCTCTATCCTCTTTTCTTCCTCTCTGTTCCATCTGCCATCATCTTGTCCTCCTCAAAATGAATTGATATGAGAAAAATGCTTTAAAAATGTCTCCATGACGTGTATCGAAGCCAAGAAAGATTGGTATTCACTGACGCCCTTAGTGCTTTAATTGAGCCCTCACGAATGGTTCACTAAGGGTCGAGTCCTCTCAGGCGAGCCCTCAGGATGAAGCCATTACTCTCCCAGGATTACTCACTGCCTCTCCCACGCCAAAAGGTAATTAGAGTGAAGAGGATGGGGTGTTGTCAAGAGTCCATTACCACGGGGACACTCCAACCGCTAGGGAAATAAACTGCTGTGTGCGTGCGTATGTGTGTGTGTGTGTGTGTGTGTGTGTGTGTGTGTGTGTGTTGTGTTGCGAGGGTCCTTTCTCTTTCTCTTTCTCTTTCTCTTTCTTTCTTTCTCTCTCTTTCTTCTCTTTCTCTTTCTTTTCTTTCTCTCTCTCTCTCTCTCTCTCTCTCTCTCTCTCTCTCTCTCTCTCTCTCTCTCTCTCTCTCTCTCTCTCTCTCTCTCTCTCTCTCTCTCTCTCTCTCTCTCTGTGGT
>NC_059282.1:10426055-10428555 GCF_017591435.1 Portunus trituberculatus
CAATTCAGTAAAATTATATTGTGGACTGAATGTATCCCGCTAACTTTTCTCTCACTGGACACGCCGTGATGGGAGGCGCTGGAAAAAAGAGCCCAGAGAATATACTGCAAATTAAGGCACTAAATTGGTGGTGGTGGTGGTGGTGGTGGTGGTGGTGGTGGTGGTGGTGGTGGTGGACGGGACTACTCTCTCTCTCTCTCTTTCTCTCTCGACTACTCTCTCTCTCTTTCTCTCTATTTGTGACAGTGTAGCGTTGTGTAGTGGCTTGTGATTACTGCCTCTCTCTCTCTCTCTCTCTCTCTCTCTCTCTCTCTCTCTCTCTCTGGAAGCAAAAAAACCTGAACACTAAGTAAATAAGAGAAGGATGAAGACACAAACAAGGAAGAGGAGGAGGAGGAGGAGGAGGAGGAGGAGGAGGTGTGTGTCATCCGCTGCCCACATCTTGAGCAGCCAAACTCGTAAAGACAAGACAATCCCTCAATGAACAACACGGGGAATATTAAAATCGAAAAGAAATACTCGATAAAACGTTTTCTGTTTCTTCTTTATCGGAAACGTTGCGATGGTGGGCCAGGGTGGAGGGCTAGGAGGGGTGGGGGGATAGGAGTGGGGGGAGAGTTCCTTCTTTATTCCCTTATTGATCTTCCTTTCTTCTCCTCCTCCTCCTCCTCCTCCTTCTTCTTCTTCTTCTTCTTCTCCTCCTCCTCCTCCTTCTCCTCTTCCTAATCTGCTTCCTACTTTCTCTTCTTTTTTTTTTTTTTTTTTTTTTTTGCTTCTCGTCTTTGAAAACAAAAGCGCAACGGTGTTTTTTGGGGGTTTTCTTTTGTTTATTCACTTGTAGGTTCTCTCTCTCTCTCTCTCTCTCTCTCTCTCTCTCTCTCTCTCTCTCTCTCTCTCTCTCTCTCTCTCTCTCTCTCTCTCTTGTTCGTTTCTTCATTTCCTCTCCATTCTTTCTTTTTTTTGTCACTTTCTTGCCTTTCTTGTCTTATTTCCTTGATCTCCTCTTCCTCCTCCTCCTCCTCCTCCTCGTCTTCCTCCTCTTCTCTCGCGTAACAATATTCATCTCTTCATAACAGACACTCTCAAACTTCCGCCTCCTCCTCCTCCTCCTCCGCGCATTTCCATCGAGGACTGCATAAATTTTCCAAAGTCGGACAGAATTTTACCTCCTAAGCCACGAATTGGACTGTTTTCCCGCCTGACTGTGACTGAAGGACTGGCTGAGTGGGAAGGTGACTGGAGAAGTGAGAGAGAGAGAGAGAGAGAGAGAGAGAGAGAGAGAGAGAGAGAGAGAGAGAGAGAGAGAGAGAGAGAGAGAGAGAGAGAGAGAGAGAGAGAGAGAGAGAGAGAGAGAGAGAGAGAGAGAGAGAGAGAGAGAGAGAGAGAGAAATTAACAGGGAGAAATAAAAAAGTAAGTGAATGAGAACTTCTTATAGTGAATCATGAAGTAAGTACAATGCGAGTGAGTGAGCGAGTGAGTGAGTGAGTGAGAGCACCACACATAAGAACAAGCAGTCACTCCATCACACCATCACCTCATCACTCCATCACCATCCTGCCAGGCTTTCCATCGCAACAGAACGGCAGAGAAAAACCAGCGTAATCTTCATCCGCCACTCGTAGACCATCCTCTAACTCGACCCTCGCTACAATATGTCTCTTGCCTCCTGGAACTAACTGAACCGTGCATAGAAAGCTCGGTGTTCCCTCTAGACACGGACTTTTTGGGACCTGGTTCTCCTCACTCGAGTCCGCTAACATTTCTGGGTTCAAAACTTCCATTTCCACTTGCTGGTATGATTGGGCGTCTTGTAAAGGTCTAGGGCCACCTATAGATTGCAAAGCCTCTATGTATTTTTTGTGAGCTTCCTCCATGTGCTTATTCACGGTATTCAGAGTGCCGTCGAATCTAAGCGGGGGTAGTTCCTCATTCGTGTCTTCCATAGTGAGTGCAGCCTTCGTTCTCCTCTTCGTGGTGGTGTCGGAGCCCCAGCCCTGGTTGCCGCCCTGTGCCGTCACCGCGAGGCACACCAAACTCGCCAGCCACGGTGCTAAATTCATACTCTTGGTTGGAAAAAGTAAGGCAATATCAATTACTTTTTATAATCATCAACTCGCACGCTTTCTTTTTTCCCGTTTTCTTTTTTATTTCCTTCTTTTTTCGCATTAACTGGAGCGGCGGAGATGTAACTTTCGGCGCGCTGCTGAGAGGAAAGTGTTGACGGGGGGAACTTGCAAGGCGGACCACCCCATACCACCTCATACCACCCCACCGACACTTACGCTCCTCCCCCCAGCATCCACACCCCGCACAGCCCCTCTCACACCTCACCCAACGCCCCAAGCTGCTCCTGACGTTGGTGACACGGCGGGACAGGCGCGGCAGACCTAAAGCTGCCGGAATGACGTTGCAGGACGGAATAAGATTTTGAAAACAGGTGACGCGCAACACACAGACTTCCCAAGAGACAAGCCCAGACCACCTAGACCTAGACCCTCC
>NC_059282.1:10433555-10496055 GCF_017591435.1 Portunus trituberculatus
AATATTACCAAATTGTTGTGTGTCAATGGAGTTACAAATTTTGTTATAGGCCCAGTCGAACACAAAATCTTCACAGATAAGGCTGGGTATAGGGGTGATGGCGACTGGTCTTAGATCATTCAGTGACTGGATTGGAAGTTTTGACGTAAGATGTCTTCCAGTCATCGGGGCAGGAATATTGAGAAAGGGAGGCGTTGATGATAGAGCAAAGGGGTGTGGCAAGTTCTGGGGCAAATTCTCTGTAAATTTTGATGGGGAGGTCAGTGGGAGTGGTGGATCTGTTTAGTTTAAATTTAAGAAGCTTCCTGTAAACATCAACCTCCTGGACAGGGGGTGGAGGGGAGGGGGCAGGGAGGTAGGCTGGGAGAGTAGTAGAGTGAAGGGGAGGGTGTGTCTGACAGATCGCAGCGAAGTGACCGTTAATCTCTTCGGCCGCGTTGTCAGGTGCAAGGTGTGAAACACACGGAAGAGAAAAGCCTTGCTTTTGTAAACCACACAAAGACTTAATCTTGTCGTACCACTGTCTGTTGTTAGCAAGCTTGAGATGGTGAATTTTGTCCGGGTAGTAGCTTGCCTTGGCTGTTTTGATCTCCCTGATAACTCTGTTCCTTAATCTCCTGTACTGGTCAGGGCTAGAGTCAAACCACGCTCTGGAGTCACTTTGGGTGGGGTCGGAAAAGGGGACTTCCCAGCTACAGCGTTGCCAAATCTCTCCCAGTACTAGGGCAATTAAAAAGGATTAGAGATCGCCTGACCCTTTCAAGCCTACACCACCCCACCACTCTCTCTCTCTCTCTCTCTCTCTCTCTGCATAATTTTGTAGAAAAGGGTAAAGAAAACTCCCAAAAAACTTTCTAAATAATATAACATACCTATTCTGCTTTCGACTTATTTTCCACACCACCACTGAGGTATAAGTCAAGGTTCTAAGAAGTAGTTATATACGTTGTATATAAGTTCCTTCTCTCGGCTGTGTATTGGTCCACCACGATTCGTGACGCTTCCTTCCATCTTGCTGGGTGGGTGGCCAGGTGATGAATGAATGACCCTGACCCACCTTAATCCCCGACCCCTGACCTGTCTGCCTTCCCAGACCTACCTGACAACCCCGCAAAATAGCGTTGCCACGTGTCGTGCTATTTATGTATGTATACTAATTGTTATTATCTATATTACAATACTACAGTGCATTCATAACACTACAAACCCTTATTGAATCTAAAAAAGTATTTAATGGGAAATCAAACAAGAATAATTAGTAAATAGGTGACGAATGACACGAAGTGATGTGTGTTGGGGCTGATTTGGCATAGTGGCGAGCCGGGGATTTACCGCAGCGTCCACACCCAAAGTGACTCCAGAGCGTGGTTTGACTATAGAGTGGAAAGCCCTGTCACGCTGACGAAGGAGTCGTTTGATGCAGGGCGTCATCCAAGGGGCATCAGATGGGTTCACTGTGATGTTCTTGGCGGGGAAGTAGTGGTGGAACGCTTCCGTTGTGGTGGTGAAGTAGTTCCGCCATTTTGTGTGGACGTCTTCCTCCTCCAGTACCTCGGTCCACGGGTGATGTGTCAGCCACTGCCCAAATTCCCTCATGGCGGAGTCAGGCATGGGCCTGTGGGATCTGGTGACAGTTGACCTGGGAACCGAGGTGGTGGGGGTGGGTGTCCACAGGATGGAGAGGTGGGTGCTGCGTCCCATGGGGGGGAGTGGCTTGGGAGGCGAGTACTGCTGGCTCAGGTCTGTCATGATAAGGTCGAGGGTGGACTGGTGGTGGGTGGGGAAGTCCACGACCTGGGTGAGGTGTAGCTGGTGCAGGATTTCACTGATATCCAAGCGGTTGAAGTCACCACAGATTACCAGCTTGGCGGCAGGAAATCTCACCCGTAGAGCATCAGCAGTCTCGATGATGTGATCAGTGAGCAACCGTGCAGTGGCGGCCCGTGGAGGGTGGTAGACAACACACACAATGATGGAGGCTGTGTTGCGGGGTGGCAGGGGGTAACCCTCACCCACAGGGCCTCCAATCCGGCGGGGACGTCGACGTGTAGGTGTGAGGGGCTGAGGTCAGAGCGGCAAAACAGGGCCACTCCTCCCCCCCTGCGTTGATTCCTGAGGTGGTGGAACAGCTGGTAATCTTGAATCATACACACCTCAGGAGTTATCTGCCACGCCTCCGTGATCGCCACAATGTCTGCACAGTTAGATCTCACTGACACTATCAACTCGTCCATCTTGTTCGCCAGTGATGTCACGTTGGAAAGGAGGAGAGAGGGTGTGTGTGTGTGTGTGTGTGTGTGTGTGTGTGTGTGTGTGTGTGTGTGTGTGTGTGTGTGTGTGTGTGTGCCTTTCCTGTATCACATCATCAACATACTCAGATAAGTTCTTAAAAGGTTAAGTGTGTGTGTGTGTGTGTGTGTGTGTGTGTGTGTGTGTGTGTGTGTGTGTGTGTGTGTGTGTGTGCAGAATGGTGTAAACAGTCTTGAAAACTTAACCTCCCCTGAACCTTGTTCTTGAAAACTTAACCTCCCCTGAACCTTGTTAAAATGAAACAAATACGTATACAGATACTCGTGCATCAGACACCAAGAACGCTCACACACACACACACCGCGTAGTGTAGTGATTAGCACGCTCGACTCACACTCGAGAGGGTCCGGGTTCAAGTCCCGGAGGCGGCGAGACAAATGGGCAAGCCTCTTAATGTGTGGGGTGTGTTCACCTAGCAGAATATAGGTACGGGATGTAACTTGAGGGGTTGTGGCCTCGCTTTCCCGGTGTGTGGAGTGTGTTGTGGTCTCAGTCCTACCTGAAGATCGGTCTATGAGCTCTGAGCTCGCTCCGTAATGGGGAAGACTGGCTGGGTGACCAGCAGACGACCGAGGTGAATTACACGTCTCTACTGTACCCTGACATGTGAGAGGCAAGACAAAAGTAACATGCTTGGGAGAGGCTGAACATCCTATCAAGCTTCTGTCACTGCATGTACAGTACCTTATCTCGCCTCACATGCTCACCACAGTCCCACCACTAGCGTTATCTTGCCTCGAGCTTGTTACAGATAAAGAAACACTTTACTCTTTCGCCATGATTTTTATCCAATGCAACAGAGATAGTAAGTGGGGTTTTGAAGAGAGTGCTTCTCCAGTTAATAATGTCGTGATCATAATGTTGCACAAATTCTCTAGCTGCTGGTTACAAACAGTCAAAGGTTTTTCTACCTTTAATTAACAAAAATAATATCTATGCACAAGATGTTCGATACGGCGCCGGCAAATGGCAATCACAATTCCTTCTGTCGCCTTCTCCACTGCAACTCATTACAATTCCTTACAACCATACATAAGAATGACTTTAATCACGTTTACGAATGCAACAACGTAATTCGTCACTCAAAATGTCTCAAGTGCAATAATTCAAACTTTCTCTCATCATTTATATATTCTCATATCAGAACAGATCCCATCTCAACGTCGTCCACTATATCCTCAAAACGTTATTACAATATCCAAACACTGCTTTATTCATCAGTAAATCTCATATCCAGTAATTACAACTTTCTCCTTTTCAACCAGTCACCCATACATAAGAATTACCTTTACTTAGTACATGAATACAAGCAATCAAGGTCACGCACCGCCGAATATAATGACAAATCTTGATATCTCCTCTCAAGTACTTCACTCTACGAATCTCTTTCTCTTTGTAACCATACATAATAACTACTTTAACTTCGTACACGAATACACAAGTAAATATGTCATATAACTTACTCGTCAGAGCAACACACATGCACATACGTATGTAGATGTACACAAGATCCTTTACTCATGACATGAAAATGCAAGTATATAACGGCGTCAAATTGATTCACGTACATACACATAAACACGTATACTAAACTAATACCTAAACATCCTATTATGCTTACTCCTCCTTTCTAAATGATCTCAGAGACTACATTGTAACATATAGCTCCACTTAGTGTTTATATGAAGTACAAAACGTTCATGCCGCCCCTAGCTATGTAGCCGAGGGCGTCCCGCTCAGAGCCGCGGTTGTCCTGTTTCCGCTCTCGTCTTTCTCTGCCCACATGCCTTCACAATTTTCCTTTAGGCACTTTATGGAGGCGTGTCTTGACCCACACAACACGTCCTTCAAATGTACCGTTCATCAATCAAGTACAAGCTCACGTGAACCCCACGTGTGTATAGTATTAACAACATCTAAGCATGACACGACAACATCATAGGATGCTTATCTGACCTGGGATGGCCTGGGTCATTGACTGTTTCCTTTTGACCTGCCTATGCTTTCTAATCTCTTTTATGGCTGGGTGCGACAACACACAGCATACTGGCGAACTATCGTATATCCATGTTTTCTTGCATTTCTTGTTTCTTCATATATTCATATTATAATATACTGTGATGTAGGCATCCGACAATAATGTAGAAATCTTGTCATTCTGCCTCTAGAACCGTAAAATCACTCTTAAAACCTTTTACTCTCTCACCACGACTGTTTTCCAAGGCCTACAGAGATGATTAGCGGGATTTTCAAAAGTGTTTCTCCAGTTAATAAAGCCAAAATCTTGTAATTTTGCCTCTAGAACTGTAAAAACACCCTTAAAAACGCTTTGTTCTCTCACCACGACTATTTTCAAAGCTTACAGATATGACTAACGGGGTTTTCAAGAGTGTTTGTCCAACTAATAATGTAGAAATCTTGTCATTCTTCCTCTAAATTCAAAAAAGAAAAATTATAAACTCGTGTTAATTCAAATAAAGCCTTTTGAATTAGAAGAGGTGAAGCACAGAAGTGTTTGAGAATACGTCCCTAAAGACAGTCACTTAAACTACCACTAGAATTCAAATACTTATAATAACTACGTAATTCCTACCACCCATGTTGCAAACGCTTAAGGAATGTCGAGTTTCATCATGTTGAGTAAATGCGACCACCACCACCACCACCACCACCACCACCACCACTACCAGCTCATACGATTTCCTTGCACTTGAGCCCCTCACCTCCGCTGCTTTCAAAGGGTCAAGTTGAAGGTTTTTAATCCCTTCAATACAACCTTTTTCCATATTCATTCTGTTTACTATTTGGTGACTTTATTCTGCTTCAAAAACTTATGTGGGGATCAGAATAGTGAAGAGTCTGGCCATTAATCTTCTGACCTCCGTAAACCCTTCCTAATATAAGTAAAATCGTCTAATCACACCCAAAACTCGTGGTAAAAATGAGTCTCAGTACTGAAGGGATTAAGAGTGTTTTTTTTTTACGGTTCTGGTGACACATTAATATTTTTTTTGTTAAGTTATTGAAAAGAAAAAATCACTTGAAAACCCAGCTAATGGTCTCTGTGGCCTTGCAAAACAGTAGCGGTAAGAGAACAAGAGTTTCATTATGCGGCTGTTTTTTCCAGAAGTCACCCGGGTTTTTAACTGTTTTTTTTTTTCTGATTCTAGTCACAGATTAATAAAATTTCTTCGATATTGACAGGAAAAGCACTTGAGAACTCAGCTAACTGTCTCTGTGCCCTTGGAGAAAAAAGGCTTGGTGAGAGAGCAAAGCATTTCAAAAGACGAGGCTTGGGAGTTCACTAGGAGGGACTGACAGGCGCCATCTCTCCCCTCATCACCCCCTCTGCCTTCTCCTCTCACTACCTCGACGGCGCCGCCCCCCACTCGCCCCTCCTACAGGCCTCCATAGTTCCCTCCTGGCGCCGGCCGTTGCCATGGTGATCTTCCCAGTCCTTCCGAGCCCCGCCCCACGTCACGCAGCCCCGCGGATCGTCAGTAATGGAGGTCATAGGGACGTTAGCGTTGACCTCTGTTCATCTCACGCCCTAAGGTTACGCGCGTGCATGTGTGTGTGTGTGTGTGTGTGTGTAGCTAAGAATTCACCGTAACAGGAAAATATGAGAGAGAGAGAGAGAGAGAGAGAGAGAGAGAGAGAGAGAGAGAGAGAGAGAGAGAGAGAGAGAGAGAGAGAGAGAGAGAGAGAGAGAGAGAGAGAAGAGAAGAGAAGAGAAGAGAAGAGAGAGAGAGAAGAGAGAAGAGAGAGAAGAGAGAGAGAGAGAGAGAGAGAGAGAGAGAGAGAGAGAGAGAGAGAGAGAGAGAGAGAGGGTAAATACGTGTAGTACCAGCGAGGAGGAACTGCCGGGAACTGCCTTAGGTTCAGAACTAAATCCAATTCACTTTCATTGCAAATATCTGATACAGAGAGAGAGAGAGAGAGAGAGAGAGAGAGAGAGAGAACTTGAATTCCCTTATTTGCCAGTAGAGGCCTAAGGGTAAGAGAGAGAGAGAGAGAGAGAGAGAGAGAGAGAGAGAGAGAGAGAGAGAGAGAGAGAAACGGTAAGCCAAACGTATCTCAAACCAATCCCTTCTTTAGTGTCTTTATGTACGTACATACTCTCTACAATATCAAATCTCTTACGCCATTTTTTCTGTCAACCGTGCTTCACTATTCTGTTTGGGACTTTCACCCTGGCTGATGGTAACTAAATCAAACGAATAAGTACATCAAAAGTGCATTGTGCTTTTGTATATTCGTATTCTTAGGCACCTTTACTATTCTAATCCCAACATATGTTTCTGAAGCTGTATCAAATCACCAAATAGTCACCAGAATGAATATAAAAACACATCCTGGTACTGAAGGGGTTTAAACCTTCATACGAGTGATTCCTTTAGTCTTGTGCACTGCCAGGACACAGTTTGGCTCAATATGGTGCAATAGAAGGTGTGGTGAGCTGCACTGATGGCTCACAAACCCTCACTTCTAATAATCTCTCTCTCTCTCTCTCTCTCTCTCTCTCTCTCTCTCTCTCTCTCTCTCTCTCTCTCTCTGGCTTTTTATTTTGTTTAGTCTCTTAACAAGCATTCTTTATCACCAATATGAGAGAGAGAGAGAGAGAGAGAGAGAGAGAGAGAGAGAGAGAGAGAGAGAGAGACAGTAAAATAACACGAAACTAATCTTTCTTATTGGTGACTTGGCGAGAAAACAAACATACACACCCACCCACAGACACACACACACACACACACACACACACACACACACACACACACACACACACACACACACACACACACACACACACACACACACACACACACACACACACACACACATACACACACTATACATTTAGCTGTCTGCCAGATAATCGAAAGCCTCGCGATGCCAAAAAGTTTACCAAAGGAACAAACTTGAAGCGAAACTTTAACCCAATATCAACTGCGAGACTTGAGTCGACGCGCCAGGACCCCCGAGAGAGAGAGAGAGAGAGAGAAAGTTTATCGTGAACATAAGATCAGAGGTAGTAGTTTCTCTCTCTCTCTCTCTCTCTCTCTCTCTCTCTCTCTCTCTCTCTCTCTCTCTCTCTCTCTCTCTCTCTCTCGTTCGATTAGGAATATTACTACAACGTTCGCTCCCTTTATGTGTTTGAGCTGAGAATATGATACGAGTACAAGAAAGGGATATCCCCTCTTCCTCTTCCTCTTCCTCTTCCTCTTCCTCCCTCCTCCTCCTCCTCTTCCTCTAAAAATCAGAACTCCCCACCCTTCTCCTCCTCCTCTCTCTCTGAAAATTAGAATTCCCCACCCTTCTGCTGCTGCTGCTCCTCCTCCTCCTCCTCCTCCTCCTCCTCCTCCTCCTTCGTAGCTTCCTTTCTACCACATCCGTCATAAAGTACTACACTTGTTTTCCTTTATTTCTCAAGGTTTTGTTTTGTTTGTTTTCCTTTTGTTCCTCCTCCTGCACCCGTCTTGATTACTCAACATTTCCCATTCAGCTCACTCACTGACACACACACACACACACACACACACACACACATACACGCACAAAGGAAGAGAGGAAGAGAGAGAGAGAGAGAGAGAGAAATATAAACAAGATCTTCAAATACTTGACGTTGGTAATTTCTGCCTTACGTTTAGTACATGCGTGAATACGTGACTATAAACGCCGTAGGGAGAACCATGAATGCTGGATGAAGAAAGGAGGAGGAGGAGGAGGAGGAGGAGTTCTAATTTTCTGAGGAAGAGGAGGAGGAGGAAATGGAAGAGGAAGAGGAGATATCCCTTTCTTGTACTCGTATCATATTCTCAGCTCAAACACATAAAGGGAGCAACGTTGTAGTAATATTCCTAGTCGAGAGAGAGAGAGAGAGAGAGAGAGAGAGAGAGAGAGAGAGAGAGAGAGAGATATAAATGAAAATGAGTGAATAATGGTATGTAGGAGGAGGAGCAACGAGGAAGGAAAGGATGGGAGAGAATATGACCAGAGTAAATATTTTTCCTCCCTAGTCATAATTAATTTTACTGGGAAATGACGTGTGTATTCACCTAGTTGTATTCACCTAGTTGTATTCACCTAGTTGTAATTTTTACAGGGCCTGGGTATTATACTCGTGTGGCCCCGTCTCCATATCTACACACATCCAACTTTCCTTTACAACTATGCACACTCCTCGCTGACACCACCTCCTCACTCAAACTATTCCACACCTCCACACATCTCTGTGGGAAACTATATTTCTTTACATCTTTTAAGCATATTCCCTTGGCTATCTTTTTACTATGCGATCTCGTAGTTCTATTTAAATTTTCCTCTCTCAACATCATTTGTTCATTATCCACTTCATCCAAACCGCTCAACAGTTTATAAACCTGTATTAAATCTCCTCTTTCTCTTCTTTGTTCCAAGGTAAGCAAATTATTTTTTTTTAATCTCTCCTCATAGGTCATTTCTGCCAATTCCGGAACCATTTTTGTTGCCATTCTCTGCAATCTCTCCAACTTCCTTATATGCTTCTTTTTATAAGGGGACCAAACCACCCCAGCATATTCCAATCTTGGTCTAATTACAGTACTAATTAATTTCTTCATCATATCTTTATCCATATAATGAAAGGCTAATCCAATATTTCTAATCAAATTATATATTTCTCCAAACATCTTGTCAATATGAGCCTCAAACTGCCCATGATCTTGTATTATCACTCCCAAATTCTTTTGCCTTTTCCACCTTTTTCAACACTACTCCTTCACCTATCTTATATGACCCTCTTGGCCGTCTTCCACTCTTCCCCATCTCCATTACATGACTTTTGCTCAGATTAAATTCCATCTCCCACCTCTTGCTCCACTCCCAAATCCTATCTAGATCTGCCTGTAAAATTTCACAATCTTTTTCACTCTTCACACACCTACACAATTTCGCATCATCCGCAAACAAATTAATATAACTTTTTACTCCCTCTGGCATATCATTAATATAGACAAGGAAAAGTATTGGTGCCAGCACTGAACCTTGTGGGACTCCACTCTCCACCACCAACCAGTCCGACTTTGCATCCCTTATTACCATTCTCATCTTCCATCTCAAGTAGTTTTCCATCCACTTTAACACTTTTCCCTTCAGTCAAAAGCTTTTTTCAAATCCAAATATACACAGTCCATCCATCCCTCTCTCTCTCTTGTATTTTGTCAACCACTCTCGAATAAAAGCTCAGTAGATTCGTTACACATGACCTCCATTTCCTAAAGCCAAATTGATGATCCGATAATAACTTATGATCCTCCAAGAACCGTATCTAATATTTCTTTATCACCCTCTCACAAATCTTACCGACCACACTTGTTAAAGACAC
Organism: Portunus trituberculatus; assembly: GCF_017591435.1. Taxonomy (NCBI): domain Eukaryota; kingdom Metazoa; phylum Arthropoda; class Malacostraca; order Decapoda; family Portunidae; genus Portunus; species Portunus trituberculatus. The sequence goes on from NC_059282.1 coordinate 10,443,229, forward strand.
AGGTCTATAGTTAAGAGGCTCTTCCTTACTGCCTCCCTTATAAATGGGCACCACTTCAGCTCTCTTCCACTCTACCGGTACTTCCCCGGTTTCTAATGAGCACCTTACAATATCATATAATGGATCTATCAATTCTTCTCTACACTCCTTCAATAATTTGCCTGAAACTTCATCTGGTCCCATCGCTTTATCATCTTTAAGTTCCTCCAACATTTTATATAACTCCTTTTTAGGTATCTTAATGTCATCCATGTACACATTTCCTTCTACATTCTGAGGCTTTACAAACATTGTTTCTTTAGTAAATACTTGTTGAAACCTATTATTTAGCAATTCCGCAATATTCTTAGGGTCATCTACTATCCCTTGCTCTCCTTTTAATGTTTCAATGGACACACTCTCTTTAAGTTTACCATTTATGAACCTGTAAAACAATTTTGGATGTTCCTTACTCTTGTCTACAATATCTTTTTCAAATTTTCTTTCTTCCTCCCTCCTTACCCTCACATACTCATTTCTTGCCACTCTATAATTCTCCTTATTTAGTATATTCCTGCTCTTTTTCCATCTTTTCCAAGCCACAAACTCTCTTTTCTTTAGCCTTAACACAAGTTGCATTAAACCAATCCTTTCTTCCTTCCTCTCTCGGTTTATACTTTGATACAAATTTCATAACTCCTCCTTTATAATATTTCATAAAAATCTCATATTTTTTTGCACTTCTCTGCTTTGTAACATCTCCTCCCAATGTAATGTTCTGAAATAGTTTTTCAAATTTTCTGTGTCCATCTTTCTATAATTCAATCTACCACTCCTGTATGTCTCATCTCTCCTTTGCTGTGTTATTGCCATCTGCATTTCCATAACCACATGATCACTCTTCCCCAATGGACAAGAATTTGTTTAAGGAGGTACATAGGTCACCATGATTATTAACTCTTTTCCATCACTTTTTAACCTTATGCTTATCACTTCTGCATTGTCCTTTCCATACCAAACTTTATCCACATTTATCTCCTTCTTCGTCATAATCATACCTCCTCCTCCACCTTTACCGTCTCTATCCTTTCTCCATATATTATATTTATTATCCAAATTTACCTTTGTTTTTTCATGTAATTTTGTCTGTCAAACACACTATATCAGGCTTCTCCACCATCATATAGTCTTGCAATTCCAATCTACTTGACAGTATCCCATCTATATTAGTATACATTACGGTCCACCCACTGCTCCCTCTAGGGCAGCGGTTCCCAACCTTATTTGTCCCGTTCCCCCTTTTCCAGTCATTGTTTCACCTGTGGACCCCCTACAACGAAATAGGTTAAGCCAAGAAAATTAATAAAAGATTTTTCTGCAAGAAATGAATATATTAATGTAAAATGCCTTCCATTGTTATGCTGATTAAGATGTAGGCCTATTTATATGAAATCAGAAAACATTCCGTTCAGCACTTTTGATTTAAGTAAAACACATAGGAAAAATGTTATGTTAATGTTGTTATAGTTGTAGGTATTGTGTGCAAAAACTATCTTTATAATATTTGCCCTTTTTTGAGCTTGCAAGCACATGTATGAATAAAAGAATCACAAAACTGTATGAATACAACAAAAATCACAAAACAGCAGTGAATGAAACTTTTCATTGGTTGCGAAAAAGTATGTCACTTTATATTTCTCAATGGGACTTTTGTGGTTGTTTTTGAGCAACCAGCTCATGAATCCTTGGCTCAGTGGCAGCCAGTGCACACCTCAAGTCATCTTCCACAGACAGCTTGTTCCTTGATTTTGTTTTTATTGCAAGTAATGAAGAAAACCCACTTTCGCACAGGTAGGTTGAAGCAAAAGGCAAAAGAACTCGAACTGCCAGATCACTTATTTTTGGATATGATTCCATCATTGAACACCAGAAGCTAGACAAGGAGTTTGACTGGAACACATTCTTGGCTGTTGAATCATGGAGAAGCTCAATGAACTCTTCTTGTGCGTCTTCTAACACATCATCAACCTGACATAAGAAAGGATTTTTTGCTAATCCTGCATGCTGAGGGCTCAAGTCAGGAAAGTAACGGCGAAATTCATCATCTAGCTGAGACAAGTGGTCCATGATTTCCTTGGACAAGGTACTTGAAAGCTGACCATCAGCAAGAACTTCATTCAATGATGGAAACATCATAAATTTTCCTACACTCACTCTCTTCTTATACAGCTCCAATTTGGCCAAAATGCATGTATTGAGTCACAGTGGCTGAGCAAGTTTGAATCCTTTCCTTGGAGTCTCAAGTTCAGCTGGTTGAAGATTTCAAATATGTCCACAAGATAAGCAAGGCGGAGTTCAAAGTGTTCTGATTTCAATATCTCCAACAGGTCACATTTTTCTGTACATCAAGAAACATTTCAACTTCCTGGCGAAGAGAGAAGCGGGACAAAATCTCCTGCAGAGTCTGCAGGAGATTTTGTCCCATGACCATCCCAAGGGCCAAATTTGTCACATGGACCGTGAGTTTGACACCGCTGATACTGTTAGCTAATGTAGAGCAATTCTAACATTTAAGCATTCAGTTTTAAGGATTGTGAACAGTAGTATAAATTTTATTCTGAGCCGCATGTCTCCTAATTCCAGTATAATAAATTTAAAAATAAGTAGAATCTCTATGGACCCCTTGAAATTCTTCCATGGACCCCTTGGGGTCCATGGACCCCTGGTTGGGAACCACTGCTCTAGGGGTACCTCCGCATTCCTTTTTTCCACATACCATTTTCTGACTCTCTCTCCTATAACTCTCCAAAAAAAACTTTTCCTTTTCCTCTTCAGACCGTTCATCATTTTTCCTTCTCGCCTCTTCCAACAATTCATTATATCTTCTCCTCTCTTCCTCATTTCTATTTTTCCTTACGTACACCTCTTTACAACCTTCTACCTCTCTTAATTTTGATGTTCTATATAAAATGTCCTCCGCAGATTGTTGTGACTTCAGTACTACTTTAATCGGTCTCCTTACTCCCTCCTTATACGGACCCAGTCTATGGATCTCTTCCACTTCTTCTTGTAGGTCTTTTTTTTCCCTCATCATTTAGATTTTTGAACAGATCTCTTACCGTTTTCAATTCTTCTTTAATTCTCTTAGGCTTATATGTTATATTTTGTTCTTTCATCCCAAATATTAACACACTCTTCTTCTTTTCTGCTATTTCTCTTATCAATGTTTCCTTATTCTTCATAACATTAACCAGTTCCTTGGACCTTTCTTTTTTGTCTTCATTCAACTGATCTTTAATTATTTCTTGTAATCCAACCATCTCAGCTTCCCTCGACTCAGTCCATTGTGTTTTCTTCAGTTCCCACTCTCTTTCAAACCTTTCACTTTGCTCACTGATCATTTCCTTAAAGTCATCTTTCTCCTTTACAACTTTCTCCATTTTCTCCTCCAACCGTCTCTTGTATTTTTCAACCTACTGTCTCAAGTGTGCATTCTCATCCACCAATCGTTTTTCATTTTCCTCCAGTCTCTTAACTCTTTCCTTCAAAGCCTTGCGGAATTCTCTATCCTGCTCCTCCTCACTCCTCTGAACTTTTAACTACTTCACCAACTCCTCAAATTTCTTCTCTAACATTACCAATCTACCTTGTATTGTTGCTCCTGTTGAAGATGGACTCATATTTTGAATGGCTACTTTTGGTTTTGCTCCCTGGGCCTCATCGGCATATTTTGAATTTGGTAACTTATTTCTTACGGGTCTATCCATTTCACTCTTCCTGGTAGCTTGTGCGTGTGTGGTGGGGTGCGTTGGCGGCTGTTTATGGGCTGGCCTTTGTTTGTTTCCAAGTGATTACTCCTGCGCTGTCGTTTGGAGTGCGTAGGTTCCAGCACCTCCGATCACTCTTATGTACACGCTTATGTACACGCCACCAGGCTACGTTCACTCTGTACACTCGTTCACTTGCTCTGGTTGCCCTTTTGGACTAGTGACGGTTTACACTCCAAGCACATTGTTTAGCGTGTGGAGTGTTTGGTAAACGAACTCTGAGCAAGGGGGCACATCCGCTCTCGACTCGAGTGCGGACGTGTGTGTGTGTGTGTGTGTGTGTGTGTGTATCGTTCAGTAATGAATGATACACATACACGCTAAAGTTTCCTGCTGGTCATCTGTCAAGACGGAATTGCATCTATTGAACGAAAGCGGAAATGACGGAATCAGCGTATCTGTCCTGGCTATTCACACACCCACACCCACGAATTCCAATACGTAAAGTACACTCCATCCATCACGTACGGCCCAAGTAGAGTGTATATAACCAGACGTAGTTCGGAGCTCCTTCATACCTTCTCCAACACTCTTAGCTGCCACACTACCCACTGCAGCCACCAGCCAGCCATGGGGCACCTCTCTTCCTTCACGGCGTTCATAGTGGTGGTGTCGTTGCAAACTCTACACGTCACTCACGCTACCTTCAACTTGACCGTGATAGACATGGCACTTCCAGCGTTCCTAGAGAAGTTTGGAGAGTACGTGGCCTGTCCATTCACCAATGATACGTCACTCAATATATGTGGCGTGGACCTACCCCAACTAAAGTGTGCCAGTTGTGATAGGAGCTGCCCTGGGGGTGGTCGGTGCGTTCAACTCACGGAAGAGATTAAGTACCGGTGTGACAAGTGTCCGGGTGAAGGAAGGCCATGTTTCCAGAAAAAGAAGACCTGGCTGAGGGGTTGTGTGTGCAAGAAAATCTCCACAAACTTCGGAATGTTTACCTTGGACGAGGAATGACTTTCGGAGCTGCCCTTCGCCAACACACGTGACACGACCCCGCACTACAACACAACCCTTGCCCACCTGAAAATTTGTGCTCGTATCACGCAAGGTAGAGTCTTGCTTACTAACCCAGTGTAGCGCATGTCTTAACCCACCGGGCATTGTAATTTCCTGTTGTTCAAGTAGAAGTATTTCACTACAGTTTCCCTTCTCTCTCCAGTGTGCTCTCTTCACCTCTACATCAAGAACCTAGAAAATTATACGCGAGTTTTTCTGCCTGTAATGAGTGACGCTCTACCAAACGTTATGTACTGTACACTGCCTGTCATTTATCTTTCACTTGTGTTGCTTCCAATACTAAAACAATGACTTTTCTAACGAGTTTTGCAATTTCCATCATTTCCTCAAACACCAAAAAGAAGTGTCGTGAGCTCACTTCTAGGTGTTTTTTTTTTTATTTATCTATTTTTTTTTTAAGCAGATGAGAAGCCAGCTAAGGGCGACAAAATATGTATAAAAAAAAAAAAATGGCCCACTTGAGTGCTGGTTCCCTAAGAGGAAACTGGCCCTGAGCAACAAAAAAATGAACATCACATCCTGGATAGCAGCACACAAAACAGGATCTAGACAAGGAAACTAAAGCAATCTTCAGATGGACATTAAAAGTGAAAGGAAAGATGTCTACTGTCACAACCACCACCATTATCACCACCACCACTACTACTACTACTACTACTACTACTACTACTACACCACCACCACCACCACCATTCTACATTCAGATTTACAGGTTGCCAGTGTCCAGAGTGTGCAGTGATAATGATAACAGTGTAAGGAATCTTGAGTTTATTGAGTCCTCAGGCCACACACAATGAGGAACACACTACAACATTAATGAAGGCACACATCACACACACACCACTAAGAAACACCAGTAATACACCACCAGTGCTAGATGTCCCCTAATAATGATGGAACACAGGCACTGCACATCTACTGTTTCTAAATCAAAGACTCTTAACCCCTTCAGTACCATGCTGTTTCTATATTCATTCTGGTGACTATTTGTTGATCTTATACACCTTCAAAAACTCATGTGGGGGGATTAAAATAGTGGAAGACTGTGACCATTAATCTTGCGACTCTTCCTAATGTCAATAAATAGGTCTAACTGTACACAAAACTCGCATTTCCATATTCATTATGGTGAATATTTAGTGATTTTATACAGCTTTAGAAACTCATGTGAGGGATTACATTAGTGAAGACTGTGGCCACTAATCTTCTGACCTTCATAGATACTTCCTAATGTCAATTAATTGGTCTAATTGTGCTAACATCTCAAGGTAAAAATTTGTCCAAGTATTGAAGGGGTTAATTAAGAGTTGGACTGGCTCATGACTTCTTCAATCTTGCACAGTGTTGGTGAGCAGTTTGCCTTCACATCCTCCAGTAGAAGACATGGTAAACTCCTATGATGGACCACAAACACTTAACTCTAGTCTTTTAAATCTTACATTCACTATTAAGTTCAGACTAGTGACTTAGCTCCTTCAGTACTGGGATGCATTTTTACCTTGAGTTTTGGGTATGCTTAGACAATTTCATTTGCATAAGGAAGGGTCAGAAGATTAATGGCCAGGGTCTTTACTATTCTAATACCTACATATGTTCCTGAAGCTGTATCAAATCACCAAATAGTAACCAAAATTAATATGGAAAGGTCTTAGTACTGAAGGCGTTAAACATTTAGACTAGTGATTTCTTCAACCCCTTCAGTGCTGGGACACACTTATACCCGAGTTTTGGTGAGACTGGACAATTTCATTTATATTAGGAAGGGTCTGTGGAGGTCAAAATATCAATGGTCAGTCTTTACTATTCTAATCCCAACATATGTTTCTGAAGCTGTATCAAATTACCAAATAGTCACCAGAATGAATATAAAAACACAAACTGGTACTGAAGGGGTTTAAACATTCATACTAGTGACTTCCTTAATCTTGTGCACTGCCAGGACACAGTTTGGCTCAACATGGTGCAATGGAAGGCATGGAAGGCATGGTGAGCTGCACTGATGGCCCAAAAACACTCAGTGGTCTTCCTCAGCCAGGCTCAGGACAAGGCCCTCTCCTCCCACCAAGGGCACAGCATTGAGGGGAACCACACACCTGCCGCAGGAAACAGTGGGAGGCTCACTATCTACAACTGTGCTATTGGGAGACCTTTAACCTGTCGAGTCTCACTGATGGAAATAAAAATCTGAGTGAGTTTTTTTTTTCTTACCTGAAGATTAATACTCCTTCCCAATAATACTTTGTCCCACCCTGTCTTAGGTCTGTATTCTAAAAATGCTCCACTCTCTCATCACAACTATTTTTGAATTCGAAGGCCACAGAGATAAGGCTGTGTTTCTAAGGATGTTTCTCCTTTGAATAATGAAGCAAACTTGTTCATTTGTCACTAGAATTATAAAAACACCCTTGAAAGTTTGCACCACTAGTACAGGAGGCTTTTGAAATAGTGGAGGTGCATTGCTGAAGTGTTTCTGAATAAGTATAGCCTTTAATGCTACAGAAAGGTTATATATATAGTTCATGCATATCACATTCCACCCAGGAAGGAACAATGCACAGTACTTCTCATATCAAATGTAACTGTATATATACCATGATAAATCAGACTATACATTCCACTCTAGTATAACCAAATTATTTTCCTTTTTTTCTACTTCCCATGTGCAAGAATTACTCATATAAAATTATTTTCTCTTCACTACTCCCAATCAAATATTTCTCTCTTCTACTCCCACACAAACTATTTTTCTCCTCTTCTCCCAATGAAGTGCTTCTCTTCTCTACTTCCCAGGCAACAATAACTCCCAATCAGAGGACCAGCCTTCTCTTTAACCCCTTCAGTACTGGGACGCATTTTTTACCATGGGTTTCGGTACAATTAGACCATTTTATTGACATTACGAAGATCAAAGCCAGAAAGTTAATGGCCAGAGTCTTTCACTGCTTCAATCCCCACATAAGCTATATAAAATCACCAAATAGTAACCAGAATGAATATGAAAACGTGTCATAGCACTGGGACGTATTTTTACCTTGAGTTTTGGATATGATTAGCCCATGTTAATGATATTATGAACAGTCTATGGAGACCAGAAGATTAACAGCCAGAGTCTTTACTATTTTAATCCCCACATAAGTTTCTGAAGCTGCATAAAATCACCAAAATAGTCACCAGAATTAATATGAAAGCGCGTCATAGCACTGAAGGGATTACCAGCATACCTCTGTGACTTGCTCTCCACACACCACAACAGTACAAAGCTACTCAACAGGTGAAGAGTGAAGCTGCAGCTCACCCTGGCTGTGTGGCAGAGGATGTGTCAGTGATGGAGCGGATCAGGACAGTTCCTTCCGCTGGCAGTGTCTGAGTGGTGTCTTTAAGGAGGTCCACTTTGATCTGCTCCTCTGAAGTGTTGATCACCACCAGGTAGCCATCCGACCCCTCAAGACTCCTGTGGGAAGTGGGATGGTAAGAGAAGGTAAAGGTACAAATGTCATGAAGATACAGTGTTATAAGAGAAGCTTATATAAAGGTACAATGTCATAAGGGATAAAGGCACAATGTTGTAAGAGGTTATATAACGGTACAATGTCGTAAGAGGTAAACGTACCATATCGTAAGAGGTTATATGAAGGTTCAATGTCATAAGAGAAGTTTATATGAAGCTACAATGTCGTCAGAGAAGGTTACATGAAGCTACAATGTCCTATTTAAGCTGACTCCTTCACCATTAGTCAGTATGCAATTTTCTACAATTTTGTCACCTCTTGTAAGAATTCAAGTGATAGGAAGAAAGAAATACAGCAGTAGGTGGGGAGTTCCAGAGCTAAATCCCTTCAGTACCATGATGCATTTCCATATTCATTCTGCTGACTATTTGAGGATTTTATACAGCTTCAGAAACTTGTGGGGATTCAAATAGTGAAGACTCTGGCCATTAATCTTCTAACTTCCATAGACCCTTCTTAATGTCATTAAAATGGTCATACCTTATACAAATTTAAAGTAAAAATGTGCCCCAGTACTGAAGAGATTAACAGTAAAAGGAATTAAAAGTGAAGACTAGTTCACACTGAAACTAGGAATTTTGTGCAAGGAGGCCACAGGAGGAGAGAAGACTTGCCTCATGAAGGTGAAGACATCCTTGGTGATGACTGGGAAGGTTGTGTTGCCCCGACTAAATGTGTCTTCCCTCCTCAGCTGTGCCAGGTGCTGGTACACCTTCAGGTGACTCGTCGCCGCCACTGTCTGCCTCGCCACGTTCACCTTAGTGTAGTTGGGGTTGACAGGAAGCCACGTTGTGTTGCTGCCGGTGAATCCTGGGGAGGTTGTTGGTGAATGGTGTGAAATGAGCAAGACAATGGGTGAATTTCCTCCTGACAATAACACTAAGTTTAAAACACTCAGAACATGCCTTCAGTAACACAACTGACCCTTTGCACATTCCCATACCTTCCTTTCAGATTACCTTATTGGCTATTGCAGTTTCTCAAGGTGACAGCAACAAGCTTCCACACACACCCACATCAACAGACCTGAGCAGACCACCTTGGCTCACCACTACACTCCAACATTGGCCACACAAGCAGCATTTTTTTTTTTTTTTTTTAAGGGAAAGCTGGCCAAGGGCAAAAAAAAAAAAATAAATAAATAAATAAATAAATAGCCCACTTAGTTGCCAATTCATTTACAGGTCTGAGAGAGTTAGCCAAAGGGACAAATGTCTTGAAACCTCTCTCATAAATAAAGTCAAGTCATAGGAAGTTGAAAATACAGAACCAGGGAGGAAGTTCCACAGTGTACCAGAGCTTGTTCCCTCACCTGCCCGGTCAGTGTCGTCCCACTGCATGGGTGTCCTGGCAGGGTCCCTGCTGTGCTCCTGGTAGAGGTCAGGCCCCCAGCGGCACCCCTGAGGGTCCATGGTGTCCTCCCAGCTGATGAAGGTGTCCTCCATACCTGTTGGGAGTTACCCTGGCTGAGGCAAAGCTGGACACACCCCACAGAGGGCAAGGGTGGGAGGGGAAGCAGGCAAGGCAGGGGTGGCAGGCCTCCCCAAGCAGGCCTCACCTATCTCTTCGCCATAGTAAGTGACAGGAGTTCCAGGCAGCAGCAGAACCATCATGTTCAGGGCGTCTATGAGGTCAGTCCCAAGGCGGCTCGACACACGGTTGTTGTCATGGTTCCCCAGCTGCAGGCAACAACCTCATCACCATCCAAGCAACTCACACATAATACAAGCACCAAGCTTTACTTTAGCCTTATGATGAATAGGTTCATTTTCTCAAACTCTTCTGTGCTTCACCTCCACTACACTGACAAGTTTTTAAGGTGTTTTTTACAGTTTTAGAAGCAGAGTCACAAGATTTCTATATCTGAGAGGGAAGAACAGAGGTGACGGGACAAGCACTGAGAGGGAAGAACAGAGGTGATGGGACAAGCTCTGAGAGGGAAGAACAGAGAACAGAGGTGACGGGACAAGCTCTGAGAGGGAAGAACAGAGGTGACGGGACAGGCACTGAGAGGCAAGAACAGAGGTGACGGAACAAGCACTGAGAGGAAGGCCAGGCACTTCTACAACACAGGAAAGATTCAGTGTCCTCACCACCCAGTTGGGCCACTTGCCAGCAGGGAGGTTGTCCAGCCAGAGGGACACCGTGGCCATCAGGGACTCTGCAGTGAAGTTCTCTCGGCCACAGAAGTTGTCAATCAGGAAGAAGTTGAAGGGAAAGTCAGCCAAAGGGTCTTCATCACTTCCATAGTACTTCATCACCTCTTCCACACTGTCACCAAACACTTCCACCATCATTACTCTGAAAAACAAGCATAACACTTAACATGTCTACTGTGTGTAAGATAAAAGTGATACGAAATTCCCTTCTTAATTCCTTCAGTACTGGGACACATTTTTATCTAAAGATTTGCGTACAATTAGACCATTTTATTGACATTAGGAAAGGTCTATGTAGGTCAGAAGATTAGTAGCCCCCACATGAGTTTCTGAAGCTGTATAAAATCACCAAATCGTAACCAATATGGAAATACATCATGGTACTCAAGGGGTTAAGGTGATATGAAATTGCATTCTTACCAGCAACTTTGTACTTTTGCAATGTATATATCATCAGTTCAAGCCAATACTTGTAGGCTCACAAGCGACATTTTCACCATGAAGTCTGCAAACCGTTAAGTTGGTGAACTTTATCTAAAACATACCTCTACCTCTGCATCACTACAATCTATAACCAACTTATTTCCACTACTACTACTACTACAACTACTACTATTATTACTACTACTACAACAACTACTACTACCACCACCACAACTACTACCACTACTTTTACTACAACAACTACTGGCTCGGCTCACTCACTTCTCAGAGCGTTTATCAAGAAGGGCACGCCACTCCCTCACCAAGTCCAGGTTCTGAGGCTGGTTGCTGTGTAGATGTGTTGTAGAGAGTTGTAGTCAATGGGGTCAAGGTGTCCTGGTGTCAGTGGCTCATCAAGGCTCAAGTCTGCAGGAAGGAGTGGCAATGAAGACAAACTGAGCTGTATTCTGAAAGGTTCTTTGGAGTGTCAGCTAGTGGACTGCTTTTAATAGGCTCTAGTGGAAGTTACTGGGGTTCTCAAGGAGGGTTTTATGGAAGTTACAGGGATTCTCAAGGAGGGTTTTATGGAAGTTACTAAGGTTTTAAGGAAGTTACTATGGTTACTGGATGTTTTTATGATGCTAGTGATAGGTTAAGGAAGTTACTAGGGTTAGTGGATGTTTTTACGATGCTAGTGATAGGTGAACAAGTTTTTATCAATTTTAGCAAGCTCTAGTGGAAATAATTGGGGTTCTTAAGGGTGTTTGTGATTTTACTGGCAGATCAACAAATATCAGTCTAAATAACTGGAGGTTCTCAAAGGTGTTTTTGTGATTCTAGTGATGGGTGAACAAATACTAATCTCACCTTGGACCTCAAACAAATGCTTCACGGCGTCCACCCGGAACCCATCCACTCCCTTGTCCATCCAGAAGGTCAAGACTTGCTGTGGGCAGATGGAAGGCAGCCACTCACACACCACACCATTAACACTAACACCACCAACCCATCACAAGCACTCTCTCTCATACACTACACCAACACCACTAACACCACTAACCCAGGGACTCAGCCACACACCACACCACCAACACTAACACCACAAACCCATCACATTCCCTCACACACCAGACCCCATCACTAACACATAACAGGCAGTCACTCACACACACACACACACCAACACTAACACCACTAACCCAGGCACTCACTCATACACTACACCACACCACTAACACATCACAGCTCCTTACTCACCACACCACACCAACACCACAAACCCATCACAAGCACTCACACACACACACCACCAACACCACTGATTCATCATAGACAGGGACAGGAACCAAGCAAATCACTCTACCCCACACCACCTTTAACAATCACCAATAATGCAAATGAACTAACAAGAACCACAACTAAGAAATTCATCAACTAACAATAACTGAATTTTCTGTGACTATAACCAATTTAATTATAAAATGAATATCAAGACCAGTATGTTCTCTTAGACATGAAACAATTGAGAGAAAAAAAAAAAGCATTCAAGTTATCTTATGTTTCTAGAGTTGATTCAACATACAGATCCCAAAACATCGCATTAAAAAGACAAATATTATATACAGACATATATTGACACTGCTTTTATAAGACACAAATATCATGAAGACATATTTGGAGACTGCTATTACAAGACACAAAAATATGATGAACACAGACATACATTCAGATACTTTGCTATTATAAGACAACAGTAAAGTGGAGAGAGCAACACAACACTTAACCTAACCTAACCTTCATTTCCCTCCTGACATCATCGCTTCGAAAGTTAAGGTCTGGCTGGGATTTGAGGAACTGGTGGTAGTAGAACTGGCCTCTCTCCTCACTCCACTCCCACGCTGAACCACGGAACACACTCAGCTGGCCAGGGAAACAGTGGATAAGTGGATGTGCATTTGTGGTTCCAGAGTAATCAAGTACTACCTATACTAACCTCATCAGTATTTGGATGCATTTTTACAAGTTTTGGGTGTGATTAGACCATTTTATTTACATTAGGAATAGGAAGGGTCTATGGAGGTCAGAATATTAATGGCTAAAGTCTTCACTATTTTAATTCCCACACAAGTTTCTGAAGCTGTGTAAAATTGCCAAATAGTAAGCAGAATAAATATGGAAATGCATTGTGGTACTGAAGGGGTTAATGGCTCCCAGTTTTTTTTTTTTTTTCTAGTTTCCCTTATCTAGTTTAATTTTTCTCTTGTCTCATTTAGTTTTAATGTTCTCTCTCCCTTTGTTCTAACTTCATTCAAACATTCTCATCCTTTCTCTGTTTTTAATTTTGTCTGACTCACCTCAACCCTCTTCCTCCTCCTCCACCATCACCTCCTCTTGTATCATCTAGCTAAACCCTTCTCTTCTTTCACTCTCACCAGTTTTAACACTCTTCTTCTCTCATCCACTTGTAACCTCCCCTTCCTCCTTTCTCATCTATCTAAATCCTTCTCTTTCTTTTATTCTTACATTTTAATCCTTTCCCTTCTTTCCCCTCACTCAATTTCAACCTTTTCTTCCTCTTCTCTCATACACCTTCCTTTTCTCATTCACCCAGTCACTCACCAGCAGAGAGAGAGAGAGAGAGAGAGAGAGAGAGAGAGAGAGAGAGAGAGAGAGAGAGAGAGAGAGAGAGAGAGAGAGAGAGAGAGAGAGAGAGAGAGAGAGAGAGAGAGAGAGAGAGAGAGAGTGTACAGACTATTATTAAGGGCTGGCAATCATCTTAAAGACAGAGTTAAAGAGGTAGAGATAGGGAGATGAGAGAGAGAAATAGGGAGATAAAAGCCATGTAATCTCCTCCTCCTCCTCCTCCTCCTCCTCCTCCTCCTCCTCCTCCTCCTCCTCCTCACTCACCCACCCAGTTGTTTGGTGGTACAGGAAAACCCTCCTCATCTGTTCCCTTAGCGTCAGCCCACACATAGTAGTCTGTATAAGGTTCCTCTCGCCTCTCAGACCTCTGGAACCACTCGTGTTGGTCGCTGGTGTGGTTTGGGACGAAATCCAACACTACTTTCAGACCTATGTGTTGTAAAGGGTAATTAAAGGGCTCTGGTGTGGTGGTTGGAAGTTTTTGTGGGTGGTGTGGGGTTATGTGGTCAATTTGAGGTTTTTTTTAACATTGTGGTAGTGGTTAGGGGTAAAAATATGGATAAGTATTATATAGCAAGATTGTGAAGTTATGGTGTTGGGTGTGATTGAGTTTGAATTAAATGTGTGTGTGTGTGTGTGTGTATTCACCTAGTTGTAATTTTACAGGGCCTGGGTATCATACTCGTGTGGCCCCGTCTCCATATCTACACACATCCAACTTTCCTTTAAAACTATGCACACTCCTTGCTGACACCACCTCCTCACTCAAACCATTCCACACCTCCACACATCTTTGTGGGAAACTATATTTTTTCACATCCTTCAAGCATATTCCCTTGGCTATCTTTTTACTATGCGATCTTGTAGTTCTATTTAAGTTTTCCTCTCTCAACATCATTTGCTCATTATCCACTTCATCCAGTCCATTCAACAGTTTATAAACCTGTATTAAATCTCCTCTTTCTCTTCTTTGTTCCAAGGTAGGCAAATTCATTTCTTTTAATCTCTCCTCATAGGTCATTTCTGCCAATTCCGGAACCATTTTTGTTGCCATTCTCTGCAATCTCTCCAACTTCCTTATATGCTTCTTTTTATAAGGGGACCAAACCACTCCAGCATATTCCAATCTTGGTCTAATTACCATACTAATTAATTTCTTCATCATATCTTTATCCATATAATGGAAGGCTAATCCAATATTTTTATCAAATTATACGTTTCTCCAAACATCTTATCAATATGAGCCTCAAACTGCCCATGGTCTTGTATTATCACTCCCAAATCCTTTTCCTTTTCCACCTTTTTCAACACTACTTCTTCACCCATCTTATATGACCCTCTTGGCCGTCTTCCACTCTTTCCCATCTCCATCACATGACTTTTGCTCAGATTAAATTCCATTTGCCACCTCTTGCTCCACTCCCAAATCTTATCCAGGTCTGCCTGTAAAATTTCACAATCTTCTTCACTCTTCACACACCTACACAACTTCGCATCATCCGCAAACAAATTAATATAACTGTTTACTCCCTCTGGCATGTCATTAATATATACCAGGAAAAGTATTGGTGCCAGCACTGAGCCTTGTGGGACTCCACTCTCCACCACCAACCAGTCCGACCTTGCATCCCTTATTACCGTTCTCACCTCCCTCCATCTCAAGTAGTTTTCCATCCACTTTAACTTTGTGTGTGTGTGTGTGTGTGTGTGTGTGTGTGTGT
The DNA here is from genome assembly GCF_017591435.1 of Portunus trituberculatus. Taxonomy (NCBI): domain Eukaryota; kingdom Metazoa; phylum Arthropoda; class Malacostraca; order Decapoda; family Portunidae; genus Portunus; species Portunus trituberculatus. Next base: position 10,458,516 of record NC_059282.1, read on the forward strand.
GTGTGTGTGTGTGTGTGTTTTTTGTGCTCACCACGTGTGTGGAGCTCCTGAACCATCTCTTGAAGTCTGCCATGGTGCCAAAGATGGGGTCAATGGCAGTGTAGTTGGAGATGTCATAGCCAAAGTCCTTCATGGGTGACTGGAAGAATGGACTGAGCCACACCGCCCCGACACCCAGACTGGCCATGTAGTCAGCCTTGGAAGTGATGCCTCAAGGAAGAGAAACATGCAGTGGTTAACTTCTTCAGTACCATGACATTTCTATATTCATTCTACTTACTATTTGGTGACTTTATGAAGCCTCAGGAATTTATTTAGACTTAAAATAGTGAAGAGTCTGGCCATTCATCTTCTGACCTCCATAGACACTTCCTAATGTCAATAAACTTGTACAACAAAATTCTATAAAAATGCATCTCAGTACTGAATGGATTAAAAATAAAAAGCCTATGACTCTTAGATACAATTTCATGACTAGAATTTGTACAAAATACTTCTAACCAACTGGGAAAAAATGAAAACCTAGCTAATCTCCTTAACCATAAAAAATACTTGTAGTCTTTAGAGAGCTCAGATTTCAAATACTTTAGACACCTCTGGGCCAAATGGATGTCACTTATATCATCATGAGTGTTTTCGTGATCATAGTAAGTTAACAATAAAGTGTATCAACAATAGGAAAAGAACGCCAAGTACCAATGAGAGTCAAGTCAACCAACCAACTAACTAACATCTGAGAGTCCTTAACCTCTTCAGTACCATGACACGTTCTCACATTCATTCTGGTTACTATTTGGTGATTTTATGCAGCTTCTGAAACTTACGTGGGAATTAAAAGTGAAAACTGGCCATTAATCTTCTGACCTCCATAGGCCCTTCCTAATGTAGATAAAACCGTCTAATCATACCCAAAACTCATGGTAAAAACGCGTCATGGTACTGAAGGGCTAGAAACATCCACTTTTACACGACCTTGCAATGGTACAGTGACCTTGGCGTGGGCAGCGGTGACATTAGCAACACAAACTTAGCAACACCATAACCTTCACAACACAACACCTCAGGCACATCATAGAAGCACCTGTACCTTTGAGATCCCCTGTGCCATTGCCGCTGGTGTCCCTGAAGGAGCGAGGGTACACCTGGTAAAGGATGCCGGTCTGCCACCACGGTATTTTCCGCCTTTTGGTCTTCGGTGGCACAGTGCATTTCCTTCCCTCCTCCTCCTGCTGCTGCTGCCGTTTGTAACTCGTTGCCATGACTGTCTAACTGAGCCAGTGGGTTATATCTGGCACTACTACACTTGCCACTTCACTTTTATTTTCTTTACTCAGATTTCGCGCTGCGCAGATGCCTTATTACCTACATCCTGTTCTGTTTTTTTCCGTCATTTTCCCTCTACGCCCATTCACGTTTTATCAACCCTGTCTGCAAATACTACGGTCACTAGTGTAATTATCATGCACATGCACCTTGGACCATGTGAAGTCGCAGTTACCATAAAGCAACAAGCAATTATCACTCCCGTCTTGATTTAGAAATGTATTATTACGTCCTTTCATGGTGTAGATTTCGGTGTGTTCATCAAGTCATATGTTTGCATCTAGTAGTAACGCATAGGTCTCTCTATGGACTCTAAAGATCAATACATTTCCTGAGAGAGAGAGAGAGAGAGAGAGAGAGAGAGAGAGATTAAAGGGGGAGTCTCGCAGGGGAGTGGGAGAAGGGGTGGGGAATGGATAGATGAGAAGGGAGGAGAGGAACCGAGGTGGGGGAGGCGAGTGTCTGCCTAAACCGCGGACTTTGAAAGACGTGGCATGTATTTCCACACAGATAATCAACAACAGTACACTTCCCACACAAAAGGAGGTGAAGCACATGTCACACAGTAATATCAAGGAGAAGTACAGCATACTTAAAAAGCCATGACAATATAGACGCCAGCACGGCAGCCACTATAAATAAAATTGTCTGCGCCACTAATTGGCGGAAGCTGAACAGCGCTTCCTACACACTCTTCAAGTTAGCCTACAGGCGCTATAGGCCTTACCGTAAAAAAAAAAAAAAAAAAACACCCGACTTCTTGGGAATTCTGGTAACCCCACACCAAGTAAAGACTTCCTTTAGCTAATTTAAGCCTCTCAAAACACCAATTATGCTCCACCCACTTCACTTTCCTTTCCTGTTTCATGCCCTGCCTCTCCCCGTGGTCAGAGTGCTACCACGTCATCTTTCTCACACACACACACACACACCACACACACACACACACACACACACACACACACACACACACACACACACACACACACACACAAGTATACCTACCCTGCAGGTCGCCGGTTCCGTCACGGCTTGCATCTTTGAGAGAGCGAGGATACACCTGGTAGATAATTCCTTCTGCCAGAACTCCAGCTTGTCATCTGAGCTTTCATTCCTACTGGGCCTTGAAACAACACGAGTATTAGGTTCCTATTCTTACACTTTCACGACGCACTTCCACTATTTCAAAAGGCTCTAGTTAAAGGTACACATGTTTGTCACGGTATTTTGATAGTTGTAGGGACAAATTAACGTGATTTCTACGTTATAAAAAGGAAATGCTGTCTTCAGAACCCGACCAGTCATTTCTGTGGTCTTAGAAGATAGTCGTGGTGAGAGAGTAAAGTGTTTCTGACTAAGACCCTTAAAACGTACATCTTATCAACAAACAAGTCAGATTAGAAACTACCCAACCATAATTATTATTCGTGTTCTGAAACTCTGCGTGAGGGATTAGTTGTAAAGTGAAGGGTGTGTCACGTTATTATTACCTGTCACGTTACTATTACCTTATCACCACGCAGACGACCACCACAATAGCGAGAGAGACGAGCAGAAGAGCCAGGCATAGAAAGTACACGAGTTTCTTCATCTCTTCCCTGTAACTACCTCGCGGCTCAGCTGGTCAGGCTGTTAACGTAAAAAGGTGAATTTAGTCATGTTTGCTTCACATAACACTCGGCTAAGTCTGTAATTGTAAATATAAGTGGTTTCTATAGTCAGTTATAAAGTTATCTATGCATTTGTCTACAACTTATTGAGACTATTAACTGGCGAGGTGTTGCTTACAAGTGAATGACGGTGAAAAAAGCAACAATAAAGCGTCATCTGTTATGTATCTGTAAATGTAAATGGTTTCTATAGTCGGTTCTAAAGTTACGTGTGGATTTGTTTACATCTTACTGAAACTATGAACAGGTGAAGTGTTGCTTGCAAGTCAGTGATGGAGAAAATAGTAAGAATAATGCATCAATTTGTTCTGTAAATGTTAATGGTTTCTATAGTCGTTTAGGATGTTATGTAAGGATTTGTTTCTATCTTACTGAAACAATTAACTGGCGAAGTGTTGCTTATATACAAGTGAGTAATGGTGAAAATAGTAACAATAATTCATCAATCTGTAACTCACCATTCTACACTTCCTGCATATACTCATTGCAATATACATGTAACTCTCATCACTGTATATTTTCTCTCTATATACATGTTTTTCAATCTGTCACATTCACCTACCTCAACTATCAATCAGCAAACAACACTTTCCCTCCACAACTGTTCAGCCACACGTTCACTTCTTGTCACCTATTGTTGTGTGTTGTGTATAAGGATGGCACTAAGAGGCGAGGACTGCTGATAATGGACGCAGATACCGATAAATGTGTGTGTTTGTATGTGTGTGCGTGTGTGTGTGGCTACCCATCTGCGTGTCCTCCCAGCATTCAAGTGTTCTATTATATCGTTTCTCAGGCTAACAGATAAACAAGAGTAGTAATTTCATTTTTATGCAAGACCTTCGCATCTCAAGTGCAAACAATAGGTAAGTAGCACACACTGGAGGCAGACAAATACATTCACACGTTCTATTATAAAAGTCTCTCTCTTATCAGGTATACGTAAAGACGCTCTCAACGCACACATCGATAAGATTCTAAATAGTTAACTCGAATTCAAGCATAATAAATACACGTAGCAGTCACACATGTAACTTCATAAGGCACATTTTCTAACGCACTCCACTTCACTATTTTTCAAAGACCTCAGAGAATACAAGACCACTTTTTCTTATGGATGGGTTCTTCTCTCTTTCCTTCCTTGAAAACTCGACTAAAATATGCTTCATTCTCTCACAATAGATGATTTACACAGTCTACGCAAAGTGTTAATTAATTTTTCACAAGTGTTTCTCTCCCCGGTGATGCAATTCTTGTTAAACTCTTCAGTACCATGACACGTTTATCATATTCATTCTGGTGACTATTTATTGGTATAATACAGCTTCACAAACTTATGCGGTGATTAAAACAGTGAAGACTGTGGCCTTTAATCTTCTGACATCCATAGACCTTTCCTATTGTAAATATCGTCTAATCACATCCAAAACTCGTGGTAAAAAAATGCGTCCTAATACTGAAGGGGTTAAACTGCATATAAATAGAATCACAATCACGAAAACACTTTAAAGAAATTCGTAAGAGCTTCCACTAGCGTTTACCGCATTGAGACTTAAAAACATTAGAAAGAAGCTTGTGAATGCCACGTGGAGGTTTGACACTTTCCTGCACCTTACCTATCGTCTTGAACAGCATTCGTAAGGCACTAAAACGTTTCAGATTCCATATCTCTGACACCTATATTCAGAAACGCCTTGTTCTCTCACCACGACAGTTTTGCAAGAGACCAAGGACGATTAGCCGGGTTTTCAAGACTGATATTTTGTCAACCCATCATCAGAATCATAAAACACCCCTGAAAACAAAAAGATCTTCAACTAAAGCCCTTGGAAATTAGTGATGGTGAGAGCAGGATTACATAATATGGTCTTTAACCCCTTCAGTACGTTTCCAAATTCATTCTGGTGACTATTTGGTGATTTCATACAGCTTCAGAAACTAATGTAAGGATTAAGATAGTAAAGACTGGCTATTAATCTTTTTACCTCCATATACCTTTCTTAATGTCAGTAAAATCATCTAAACGTCCCCAAAACTCAAGGTAGAAATGCGCCCCAGTACTGAGGAGATTAAAAACACGAGTATTTTCAACTAGACCCTTTGGAAAGTAGTGATGGTGAGGGCGCAGTGTTTCAGAATACGGACCTTAAACTAACAATCTCAAAGTAACAATGGAATGGAATGGAATGTCACTAGAAACAAAAGTCGCTCTGAGATTCTACGAGTTAATTGTGGTGGGATAGGAACTCATGATGTAGTGATGGTGGATGTGACAGGTGGAGGCAGCGTGGAGGTGGATGTGTTGAGGCCCGGGGGCTGGAGGTCTCTGTGGATGTTGAGACGATACAATAGCGTCTCCAGCACCCACATCATGCGAGGGTCGATGTTGTGGAAGGAGATAATGTGGCGGCTGCAGCAGTCTGGCCCCTGGGAGGACACGAGAAGCCTTGTCAAACTACCTCTACTACTACAACTAATACTACAACCCTGAAATATCTCCATGAACCTGTTGAACCTGTTAAAGTGTTAATACTGCCGCTAGTATAATAAAAAAATAAATAATAAAATAAATAAAACAAATAAAAAAAAATTACTACTACAGGTAATACTACAACACTGCAATACCTCCTGGAACCTGTCAAAGTGTCAATACTGTTGCTACTGCTAATACCACAAAACTGCAACACCACACAATCTATCAAAATACTAAAAAGATGTTAAATTTCACTACTTCCACTATTACCACTACCACCACCACCACCTACCACAGTGTGCGGGTGCCAGATGTAGTGCCAGTACCAGTGTAGCCTGTTGATGAGAGGCTGCTTGAAGAACAAAGACTGCGGCCCGTGGGAGAAGAACCTGGAGCGTCCCGTCTCGTCCAGGCTGTCCCCCGCTGCTACCCCGACGCTCTCCAAGCACTTACCTGGGGGGAAAACGGGAGGAAGGTGAAGAAAACGTGAAGAGACACAGATGATACGTCAAACGAATGACATTATTCATTAGTACATTCTTCCCTTATATAGCAACTTCTCCCCCTATGTCCAATCACCCTAATATCCTTAACTTACCTCTTTAATACTGATACGCACTTTTAACCTGATTTAACCTGATACTTTTATTTGCATTATGGAGGTCAGAAGATTAATAGCCAATCTTTACTATTCTAACCCCAAATATGTTTCTGAAGCTGTACACATCACCAAAACAGTAACCAGAATGAATATGAAGACGCGTCCTGCTACTGAAGAGATTAACCTATTCGCTGCAGTGAGGTATGGCAGACAGGGCGAGGAAAGGTGATTCCCTCAATGCACCATTATCACTGTCTAATTTTTTCTCCAACTCCACTCAACCTACGTAACCTCTGCCTGTCTTTCTTTCTCTGTTTATGTCTCTATATAAATTGGTGTATTTATCAAATTATTTCCAGAATTATTAAAACTTTAGTTCCACATCACTATTGAGGTAAAAATCAAAGGGTGTTTTCTGTCTCAAGGTTTTGTTTCTCCCAGTCGTAAAACGTGGCATATGAGCGGGTGAGGGTTATATAACCGCTTCCTTCGGACCTTCACCACTTCGTCAGACACACGTTCTCGCTATGGATCATTCCTCTGCTTCAAGCTCGCCATGTGGCCACCTTCATAGGCAAGCTAAGGCAGTTATTTACAACATCAACAGGTACTGCTTGGAAAAGGCAAACGGAGCACCTATACTGGCGGTGATCTGTGATGTGGCAACACTGGGGGAGTCCCTATAGTTTATTAGTTCGACACCCTATCGGCCATTTCTCATTGCGGCGAGTATAACCATATCAACCTTCCCTTCCTTCTCTACCCTCGTCACTTACCCAGCTGAAGATCCTCGGAGCCTTTCACGGAGTTTGTGGCGCACTTATCCTGGTCAGTGATTACCAAGGCCTCCGTCACGAACCTACGCAGGGCCTCTCGACTTAACACGTAGCCTCCGCCACCAGACATGTACCCCTGCAACAAGAGATGGAGTGAGGGAGCGCGAGACAGGAGAAAGGAGAGGGAGGGTCATTGTTACGTTTATCAAGGGTTACTAAGGAGAGAGGGAGAGGGATATAAGACTGGGTGGGGGGATTACAAGGAAGGGAGCAGGAGAGGATGGGCATAAGATATAGGGGAAAAGTAGGTGGATTGTTATGTAATATAGATAAAAAAAAAAATAAAGGAAAAGAAAACGGAGAAGGGCGACGACAACAATAACAAACAGTCTCTCTCTCTCTCTCTCTCTCTCTCTCTCTCTCTCTCTCTCTCTCTCACCTGCTTCACAAAACGACGAAACTTCACCCCGTAGTAAACAGGCACGTTCGGGTCGCGCCCCTGGAGAAAGTAGCGAAGGTTCTCGATGATAACGTAGGTGTCATCATCAGCCTTCAGGTACCAGTGATAGTCAGGGTAGTTCTCGTGAAGGTGTGTTAGTCCTGCCTTCGTCTTCGCCCACAAGTACCCATAACCCTCAGGTACATCCAACACGTCTGGTTGAAGGCTGGTGTCATTTGAAGAGCTGTTTACGGTAAGGAGTTAGGAGTGTAATGGAATGGTGGTCGTGGTAGCAGGTTTTGTAATTTAATCCCTTCACCACTGAGACGCATTTCTACCATGAGTTTTGGGTGTGATTTGACATTTTATTTACATTAGAAAGGGTCTATAGAGGTCAGAAGATTAATGGCCACAGTCTTCGCTATTTTAATTCCCTACATAAGTTTCTGACGCTGTATAAAATCATCAAAAAGTAAGCCGAATGAATATTAAAACATGTCATGGTACTGAAGAGGCTAAAAGAATCAGTGGTGTGTGTGTGTGTGTGTGTGTGTGTGTGTGTGTGTGTGTGTGTGTGTGTGTGTGTGTGTGTTCTACTTTTGATTCTGTTGTTGTTCTTCATATACAGAAAAGTTCCCTTATATTTTCACTACTGTTACTATTATTACTATTCCTACTGCACACCTACCTGAAGAAGACGAGGCGGTCACATCTCTGCCCCCAAGTGTTCTTCACGTGGATGGCGGTGCGGTGCGTGCTCGGCCCCACCAGGATGTAGCACAGCACACGGGGAGACTCAGGGTTCTCTCCTGAAAGACTTGGATTCTTAAACACTGTTGCGCTTCACCTCCGCAACTTCAAAAGGCTTTATTTAAATTTATACGAGTTTAAAGTGTTTTTACTGTTCTAGAGGAAGAGTGACAAGATTTTTATATTATTAAATGGAGAAACCACTAATCATCTCTCTGGGCTTGGAAAACAGTCGTGGTGAGAGAGCAAGGCGTTTCTGAATACTGGCCTTAAAATCTGACGTTAATACCTCGTTCACTCATGCCAGGACACTGCAAGACACTAACTAATCTATCAATGCTCATACAAAACGAAATTTCATGTAGGTTACTCTCTTACACGTGGGAAGTTCCTCAGTCTACACCACCTTTTTTCTTAAGTTTCACGTTAGTTCCTCGCTCACTCACACAAGGAAACTGTTAGAGGAGCCTTTATCAGCTATTCTATTAACTCTAGGTTACTTGGTATATTCACAAAAAAAAAAAAAGGATTCATCGTCAATTATTTGCTCACTCTAGGAAATTTTCTGAGGAGTAAACGGAATCATGGCGACTTGTCAAACTTGATATAAGAACAAAAGAATTTCATGTTTACGAAGTCTAGATGTTTTGAGAAGTTGTATATGTATCTAACAACGCGCCAATGTGACACGAGTTGCAATTACACACACACACTATCTCTCTCTCTCTCTCTCTCTCTCTCTCTCTCTCTCTCTCTCTCTTACATGATTACAGCTAGCGCGTATGTCAGTAGGTGTAGCGCGCATGTCAGTAGGTGTAGAGCGCATGTCAGTAGGTGTATGGTGTGAGCTTACCGGGTTTTAGTAATGATAGCGGTGGCGATGGTAGTGTCTGCTGCCTCTCAAGTAATTCCCCCATGCGTGGAGTCTCCCCCTGTAGCACATCCTGGAGATCAGACACTGGGTTATGGAGAGGAAGATCACTGGTTTAGTCTGAGACAGGAAGTGAAGTGGTTAGAAGATTATTGAGGTGTTTTGTTTATCTTATTACTATTACTTTTCACTAGACTATCGGCAGTAGTAGTAGTAGTAGTAGTAGTAGTAGTAGTAGTAATTTTATTCTTAACAGACTCGAGTGCTCCTGACAACACGCTTACCTGGATATCAGCCCCACCCGGGCCAGCGGCGGGTGACGAGTAGTGGTGGACCGGTAAGGAGGCACTGAGTAGCAAATTGAAGACTCCGCCAATAGTGAATCCGAGGAGGAAGATCGCGACAGTACGAGCACAAGACAGCAACAGCATGCGCCTCCCCATGACGCCGCACCGTGCCGCTCCTGAGACGAGTCAGGAATGAGTGGTGGAGGAAAGGGACAGCCCGAACTTCACATGCACATACGCGCACTCCATAACTGCTGATTGTTACGGCGCCTTCAAGCAATCAGTCAATCAATCAGGGAGTTGTGAAAGAATGAAGGCAAGACAGGACTTGGGTGTTATGGGACAGTACTTCACGTGTGTGTGTGTGTGTGTGTGTGTGTGTGTGTGTGTGTGTGTGTGTGTGTGTGTGTGTGTGTGTGTGTTTCACTGTCACTTTGATTGACTTACATCTGCTGGAGTATGAGTGACAGGTTAGTCCGACACGCGTCAGTCTAAACACCGTATATTCCTGCGGTTTGCTGCCTCACCTTTTACTACTTTCAAAAAGACTCTAGTTGAAGTAATTTGTTTTTAAGTGTTTTTTTTTTTTTTTATTTGGTGATATATGAACAAAATTTATGCATTATTAACATGGCAAACACTCGTGAAAATCCGTCCAATCAATCAAAAGGCCTTTGAAAATAGTCGTGGTGAGAGAACACAGTTTCTGAGCACTGGCTTGACACATGAAGAGGCACACTCACTTATAACATCTTCCCCGATCAGCGGCTACCCTCCACTGATGCCAATGCACGCCACACACACCTGTATACTAGCTAGCAGAAGATTTTTCTACACACCTGCACCGCACACAGATGTTTTCATGCCACACCTGTCCTGCCGCACCGCACACACTTGCGCACACTACTACTCACACTGAAGACAAGGGTTTGGTTCAGAGGGATGCCGTTACGTATATTCCATTCAGCAGGGTGTTAACCAGCTCCGATGCCGTTAGAAGTCGCTCACGGCAGCTTCAGCGCACCACTGCTCCCTCTGCACAGCGCTGCCACAGCGGGGCGGTGGAGGGAACAGGGAAGGGGGAACGCTGGGGTGAGCGGCGAACCTCCACGCTCGTCGCCTCCCATTCCCTCGCCGCCTCCTGCTTGTAATGATAACAGAGCGTGTAAGATGTATCCTCCATGCTTCACGTCACTAGTTATGATACAGTTATGGTTATTGCAAGCCAGATGCTCAATGCTGCTGCCTCTCATGACCTGTACATAGGGCTGCTGGCCGCTGGGTGACTGGGTACAGTCTAGGCTACTTCACCCAGCCCACTCCCGCCCTCCCTGGGCCACCCAACTGTTACAATAGAGTGTCACGTCACATCCACACTTACACAACATTCCCAACTTTTACAAGACCTGACACTTTTAAACAAACGAGAAGTAAATAAGAGGCAAGTACTCTTTAAAATTCAATGCTCAAATTTTTGTTTTCTGATAATGTTTTGATGTTCGACAACGCTTCATTTCATATACAAGCTCTTTTTAAATTCCTTTTCATTATTCCATAAGATCATTCCCCCTTCGTACTTATAAATGTCTCGTCCTCTTCTCCTTCCCGCCTGTTCTGTGATCTCGTCGGGGGGAAGAGGAGTAGGAGGAGGAAAAGGAGGAAGAAGTGTCCTAATCTTTTTATTTATTTTTTAAACATCATTTCCTATAACCAGAGAGAGAGAGAGAGAGATCAGCGCCCAAATTCACCATATAACCTAACTACACATAAGCCAAGAGGAATTTTAGAGTCCAACACAAAACATTTCATTATCAGTACTCGTTTTTGGTGCCCGTGGGAATATCCTGTGGGCGGTGGCACCCTGCAGCAGGTGGGCGCCATGTGAGGGAAGGGTGTTTGAGAAATGTAAACAAAAACAGAATTATGTCAACAGTCTCGAGATGGTTCATAAGCAAGTGGGTAATGCAACACGGCCGTCTTCTCATTCTAAGTCTTGTAAGTTTGTAACAATTTGATGTATATTTCAGCCTCGGAATGCCTTCAGAGTGAATTATTGTCTTCCTGATTTAATGCATTTTTTAACGATGATCACCACATTTCACCATCCACGCATTTCGTCTCTGTGACTCGCCACTCTCCACTCATAACTCGCAACCCCAGAGTTGCTTTGAATGCTTCACGACAGTATGTCCTTTTCCGCTCCTGTTGGTCCTAAAGTTTTCCTGAATAAAGGACAGTCAAAATATTCCCATTTTGTCTTTTCTCAGTAACGTTTATTATTGTTAGTTTAAGTCACGAGTCTTAATGATTACATTAGAAAACCATTATAATTAGTGAATTATCTTTGCTTTAGTGGAGATTATGTGAAAAAAGTCTGCCATCGGAATCTTATGGTGAGTGAGTGAGATTGGTGAGGTACTAGCGGTGGGAAGGGAATCCTGGGATTCTCAAGTGCCGAGATAATCTTGCTGCCGCCAGCTAATCCTGCACCTGCCGCCGCCTGGCAGTCGATTACTGGCTGCTGGGAGAATCTAGACTGCAGTGGTTCCCAAACTGGGGGAAAATTTAAACTAGCAGGGGAGAAATAATTACACTACCTACTAACTAAAAAAATATCAAGTCAAAAGTCCTTTTATTTGTTAGTAACCGCTCTCTATGGCTATGCTTAGTTGTTGATAACTGCTCTCTATCCACTTTACTCTGTAACTATAAGTTTATCAGTATATTTGTACATTTGAAAAATAAATTATTAGTAAGTAGTCTCAGTGTGTTTAACTACTCTTTCTCTCATACACATGAAGGGAAATCTGGATGGTTGAACTGGGTGCACGGGGAAATGACAAAAAAATGTTTGGGAACCACTGAATTCTAGAGACTCAGAGTATGGTACCAGTACTCAGCATTCGAGAAAGATTCGAATCCCACGAATCCACCAGGGCAAGTTATCGGATTCGCGATTACTCAGGCTAGCAAATCCTTCCACCCCTCATTGTAAGGTGGAAGAAACGTGATGGGGACACGGAACGGGGGGAGGGGGGAGACAGGGAGGAGAGATACGCGTCCCGTTCTTGTCCAGCGTGGCTCGAAAGTGTCTGTTACCAGACTGCTGAAAATTATATTTTTCACCCATACATAACGTTATTATACAAAGAATTCTGAATCATGCAAAATATAGTTGAAAACTGCATGACATTTCACATACGAAAAAAGTTATGACAATGCTCTGTAAGTCTTGGGTGAGTGACAAACTGGTAATTTTATTAAATAGGTGTGGCAACGCGTTCCAGCTAGCCAGTTATCGTAGGACAAGGAGACGCCAGACTGGCCCAAACATGGATATACTCCCAAGTGACCCACACAAAGCTCTGTCCCTCCGCAACGAAGTCATCTTTGGAAGGTTTGTTTATTTGAATTATTTCATCAGTGAATTTTGTTTGTAGATTATTGATTATGTGAAAGGGTGAAAATCTATTTTCGAGTCTCAGTGTTTCGACTTAGTTCTAAAAGCATGTGCTCGCTCTCTCTCTCTCTCTCTCTCTCTCTCTCTCTCTCTCTCTCATATCCTGCTGCTACAAAGGCTAGACATGGCAGTCAGAGGGAGGTAGGCAGGCAGATTGACGGAGGGGTATGATACCAAAGGGGGATGAGCGTCCACACACGAGGCAGGATTGTATTTTGTCTATAAAGCTTGTGTCAATCACGGGCAGTTTTTCTGCGACACCGTGTCATGCGACATTTTCGACGAGATGTCACAGAAGTACTGAGATTTCGCTCGAGGCGGTCTCTACGGAAACTACCGAAAATCGCGGGTTTCGTGCGATTAGAAGAAAGTCGTTGAAAGTCTTTGGTGAATATACTGTATGAAATATTATACTGTAGTATATGTTATTAATTGGTGTTGAGTATCACTATTTTTTTTTTTTTTTTTTATCATATAGAACATATTGCGAATTTAACGGTTAAATATGATCACGTAGCTTTGATTTGATTTTGTGGTTTGTTTACTTCCTGCTTTCGCCTACCACGGCAGTACTGCCTCGAATAAATCAAGAGATCATTGGCATCTGCATTATGACTCATTTGCATAGCGAAAACAACTTGATACCTTGGTATCACAACTTGGTACTACAGGTACAGTACCATAGCCCTACTAGAGGCTGGTACGTACAAGTCCTCTACCTGCTCCTAACTCCTACAGTGCTTTCGTCTCCTTCCTAAACTGACGTGTGTGTAGTTTCTTAAGATCGTCTTGGGTTTTACAACACCGTTCGTGGCTTCATTGAATTCCTTCACAACATCATTGAGCTTTGCAGTTATTACTATTTTATTTTTGTAATAATTGATTTTGGTTTGCCACAAGCATGGATGCTACCTACTGTAAGAGGTCTGAAGTAGGTGTCTTCAGCAATGACGAAGTTTCTCCCAGCAAATTAGCAACTTTGCATCTTGAAGTTATAGAGTAAGCATTCCTTTAATCCCTTCCTTTCCGCTTCACAGAATCCAAATGGAGGAGATTTATGAAATAGCCGACGAACCTCTTGGTGAGCAGGTGGATGACCAAGAAGAGGTGGCATCCAATGAAGCAGAGCCTGTTCTTGAGTAAGTGTTCATTGAGTTTTAATCACATTTTTCTTTTTCTTCTAGAAGTGGCTTAAGATTAGGTTGTAGTGGCTTTTGTTTTATCAGTTTTTTTTTTCAGTCTTTTCCGATTTTGTAGCATCTACTCAGACCGTAATTAATACAGCACACCATGGAAGGGTGGTTGTGTATGGAGTGCATTAAGATACATTGATGCCCATCTGAGGAAATGTAGCATATATATATATATATATATATATATATATATATATATATATATATATATATATATATATATATATATATATATATATACTATTGAAGTCAACAGCGAGGTCTGCATTATTCTTTTGTACAGCGTATTTTGTGTCTTTCGCACAAGGGTGCGTTCGTCCGGTTTTAGTTGGTAGAGTAGTGTGCCAAAGTCCATTTTCTCTAGACGTCTTTCGGTCTTGATCAGACCATCTTCAGGATCTGATCAGGGTCTGATCAAGACCGAAAGACGTCTAGAGAAAATGGACTTTGGCACACTACCAACTAAACCGGACGAACGCACCCTTGTGCGAAAGACACAAAATACGCTGTACAAAAAGAATAATGCAGACCTCGCTGTTGACTTCAATAGTACATGCATTCAAAATGGTCTACTCCCGAAATATATATATATATATATATATATATATATATATATATATATATATATATATATATATATATATATATATATATATATATATATATATATATATATATATATACATACATATACATACATACATGCATACATACTGATAATCTAGAAAAGTTGTCTTGCTAATTTCATCTTTCTGGTCGTACACAGGAGCTCAGAGAGGAGTGATGAAAAAAAGTTCCGCTTCCGCACTAAGAGGAATGCGAAGCGGCGCCGCCGCACTCCCAGGTACTGTACGTAGTGTGCACGTAGCGGCTTGTGTTACCCGGTGCTGCAAGTTAATCTTTCAGTACCATGGCGCGTGGACATATTGTTTCTGGTGTCTATTTGGTGATTTTATACATTTTTAGAAACTCCTGTGGGAGGTTAAAATAGTGAAGACTATGGCCATTAATCCTACGATCTCCACGGAGTCTTCCTAATGTCAAATGGTCAATCGTACACAAATCTTAGGTAAAGATTTATTCCAATACTGAAGGAGTTAAATTAACACGACAAAGAAATTATACATATATATATATATATATATATATATATATATATATATATATATATATATATATATATATATATATATATATATATATATATATATATATATATATATATATATATATATATATGCACGCACGCATTTGCCATCTGTATATTGGCCATAACTCATGATGTCTCCCCTATTACAGCCGATCCTACACCCACTGGGAGGAACTTAAGACGCTGGAGTACATAAAGGAAAGCTGCTCCTACCACAAGCTGAAAGGTGTTGCCTTCTGGAAGAAGATGGAAGCAAAAAATGTAGGTAATTCTGATATTTTTGACACAGATTTTGCTGCTTTGTAGTTGTTTTTTTTCCTGTTTTCTTTTTCTGTAATTATAAGACATTTTCTGTAATATAAGATTTTTAAGTTTCCTAGCTGTGGGTGTAGTTTGTACAGGCTTTGTAGGCTCTATATAGGTTTAATTAGGCTTAACCCCTTCAGTATTGGGACATATTTCTACCATGAGTTTTGGGTGTGATTAAACAATTTTATTTTCATTAGGAGGGGTTTATGGTCAGAAGATAAATGGCGAGAGTCTTCATTATTTTAGTCCAACAAGTAAGTTTCTGAAGCTGTTTAAAATCACCAAATAATAATCAGAATGAATATGGAAATATGTCATGGTACTGAATGGGTTAATGGCCAGTCTTCACTATTTTAATCCCCAACATAAGTTTCTGAATCTATAAAATCACCAAATAGTGAATATGGAAACGTAATACTAGTTGAAGGGGTTAAGAGACATCATGGAACTCGCCACACATTTTTACTGACCATTTTCATTTTTCTTGTCCTGAAGTGCCTTTGTACACCAATGAATGTGCCTGTGTCATTCCATGTATATACTTCCTGTGTTCCAGATTGTACCGGAGAGAACCTGGCAGTCACTAAAGGAACACTTCAGGCGACAAATTATGCCAAAGCTGAACAAATTCCCTGCCCATCTTACAAAAGAATTCAACCTGTAGTCTCTCTCTCTCTCTCTCTCTCTCTCTCTCTCTCTCTCTCTCTCTCTCTCTCTCTCTCTCTCTCTCTCTCTCTCTCTCTCTCTCTCTCTCTCTCTCTCTCTCTCTCTCTCTCTCTCTCTCTCTCTCTCTCTCTCTCTCTCTCTCTCTCTCTCTCTCTCTCTCTCTCTCTCTCTCTCTCTCTCTCTCTCTCTCTCTCTCAATAATAATGATAATGTAAGAAAACTTGTAATAACTTCTTGATCATTAAATTCTACCATCACCAGTAATAACGACAATTGATAAAATATGGTTTGCAATATCCCACTTGTTAATTAAATAGTCAAACTCAATGACTTTTTTCACTCCACTTTTCCAGCAATGACAGTGACGCAATCCACTTGAGCCATGAATGAGCGGGTAGATAAGTTAGGTAAGGGTAAGTGAAGCATGGATAGATTATATAACACCCTTCAGTACTGAGACTCATTTTAATCCACGAGTTTTCGGTATGATTAGACGGTTATATTTGCATTAGGAAGGGTCTATGGAGGTCAAAAAAAAAAATAATGGCCAGACTCTTTACTATTCTTAATCCCAACGTAAGTTTCTGAAGCTGTATAGAATCGCCAAAATGAATATGAAAATGGTACGGAAGGGGTAAAAGGTGTAAGTTAAGGTACAGTGGATCGTAGGTGAGGTGGATGAGCCTGTAAGTAATGTGTGGATAGAAGTGGACTAATTGAAGAGTGTTAGTGTGAGTCCGGAAGATATATTTCTGAAACGTTTAGCGCTCATCATCATTGCTTTCTAAAGGTTCCAGTTGAAGATTTTTCTTTTTTATGGTTTTGGTGATAATTGACAATATTTAAAGTTCAAAAGGAGAATTCTTGAAAACCCCGCTATTATCTGGCATTGAAAAATTATAGTGAGAGAACGCGTTTCTAAATTCGGGTCACAGATCAACTCTCAATAAAGCCATGAGGATAATTTTGTGATGCCCCAGGACTGCACGGATTGGGGTCCTCAGAGCTGAACTGCATCTGCCGAGTATTATGTGTAGGATACAGGAAATTATTTGTCCTACTGTTGATCGGATGCTATGCACGGGCTCTGACTCTCTAAAGGGATCACTGACCCCTCCTGTATCATGATCCTCGAACTCCTACAACCCCATACCTCTAGAAGCCCTTAGGAGTACTGACAAGTGTAGGTGTAGCCTAGGCATGCATTACCGCTGTTGTCACCACTCCAACCCGCCTGGAACCCTCACCGTGTCAGTGTTGATATTCACTCACTGCATCAGCACAAGAGGGACTCCATGGCTTCCTCATGTGCTGCAAGACATGTTCATGACTAAATTGTCCAAGTACCCACACGTTCAGACTATAACTGTTTATTGTGATGGGTCAGTCAATGGCAGCAGGTCTGCATGTGGGCTGTTCATCCGTGACTACATCTCTGCCAGTCACTGCACTGACAATGAGGTTTCCAGGCGGCTCCCTGCACACACGTCTTCCACTAGGGCAGAACTGTATGTTGTACTGGAGGCGCTCCATATTGTGGCGCCTCTCCATTAAGAATGTTTATTTCTTTGTTGACAGTCAGGCTGCATTGTATGCTCTTCAATCCATCTCCCCCATAGACTGTGGTCTTGTTAATGAGTGTCTTGATCTCATCCACGCTCTAGAAAGGTGTTGGTGCCACGGTCCATTTCACCTGGATACTCTCTCATGTGGGTATCCCGCTAAATGAAAAGGCAGACCGTCTTGTTGAGTGTGCCCCCCAAGACAACAGTGGACCCTGGCACTGAGTACACTCTGGGTTAGGTTAAGAGTAGCATTAAGGACAATTGTACATAGGAGCATTAGTGATTAGTTGGAACTTTGTTGCCATACAGGCTCAGATTAGACTATAAATACTTTTGGGAAGTCAATGCTTCTCCTGGTGTGTGCTGTGTGCTACACCAAGAGGACACATTCTGCATCATTATGTCATGGAATGCCATCTCATTGTTAAATTTAGCAGGGTCAACATGACTTGTATAGCCTCATTGACCATCTAGACTCGGCCATTCTCAGAGATATATTCAAGGAATATCTTCAGTTTGCTCTAAGACTGTAGGATATTTATGCAATAAGGTGTGCAATACCTGTATTTATTTATTTACTTATATTCATGTAATGTATGCTATCTATTTTTATACTTTTTGATATTCTATCCTTATGTCTTTGTCCAGGGGAAGGGTGGCAAGGTTCATCCTCCTCCTTTGTTGTATTTAATCATTAATGCAGCAATAAATGTATCAATTAATCAACTCTCAGTACACAGAATAAGTGCTCTCTCTCTCTCTCTCTCTCTCTCTCTCTCTCTCTCTCTCTCTCTCTCTCTCTCTCAATACTACGCTTCACAATCTTTATACTGCTCGCACGACCTTCTGTGTTATCTTCCTCCTCGCGATAAGGAAGAGAGGGGGAGGGGCCGGGGAGATAGTAAGCACAAAACTCATCCCCAAGCACGTGTTTCTCCAACAGTGGGCGTCGTGTGTGGTGTTTGGGGAGGCAGGCCGCAGGGGAGACGAGGACACAGGCCCGGGTGGCAATGATCGCTTGGAATGCTTTTATCTTAGGATCATAATCTTTTATCGGGTACTTTTAATAGGATCAAATTAATATTATTGGGATTCCGTACGTGTGTTATTGGAGTTCAGTATGTTTGTTTTTTTTTTTTTTTCATGTATTGTGGAAGTTATGTGGGTTTCATTACTTTAACCCCTTCAGTACTGGGACACAGTTTTACTTAAGTTTTGTTTACAATTAGATCACTTTATTGACATTAGCAAGGGTCTATGGAGGTCAGAAGATTAGTGGCCACAGTCTTCACAATTTTAATCTCCACTGAGTTTCTAAAATAGTGTAAAATCACCAAATAGTAAGCAGAGTGAATATAGAAACGCGTCATGGTATTGAAGGGGTTAATCAGATTCATCATGGAAGTTATTTGGATCCATCAGTCCCTCTAACACTCTAACAGGTTCTAGTGGAAGTGAACATGATAATTTGCCATTTCTGCAGGATCCAGTGCTTCTAACGGTGTCAAGTGGAAATATAATGAGATTCAACGCTTTTAACCGCTTCAGTACCATGACGCGTTTCCATATTAATTCTTCCTATTTGGCGATTTTTTACAGCTTCAGAAACTTATGAGGGGATTAAAATAGTAAAGACTGTGACCATTAATCTTCTGACCTCCATAGACCTTTCCTAATGTCAATAAAATAGTCTAATTGTCCACAAATCTCAAGGTAAAAATGTGTCCCAATACTTAAAATAGGTTAATAGACTGTAGTGGAAATTTTAAGATCTGAAGGAGACTCATGATTGGCTTAAATGATCTGAAATATTTAAGACGTCACAACAGTAAGGTCACGGTGCATCTGGGTGGAGAAGAACACTTAACAACACCAATTTACTAATGAAAGCCGCTTGAGTATCCAGTAGTAGGAGATTAAAACCCCAAGACTTCTGAGGCGGCAACAGATGCTGGGGTGTTTGGAGATAGCCTGAGAAGATGTGTGGTTGTATGTTGGGGCGTCTGCGATCGGGAGAAAGGTCAGAAGATAAAAGGACTGAAAGAAGCAGAAAGAGAACCATGGCAACGGAAAACATAAGCTGGAATGTCAAGTGAGGTGTATATCAGGAGGGGAAAAAGAGAAGAGAGAGAAGCATATGATGAGAAAACTTGATTAAAAGGAGAAACTATCATGAAAACCCGATTAGTCATCTCTGTTGCCTTGTAGTGGTGAGAGAGCCAAGCGTTTATGAGTATAGCCGGCGCAACCCTTCCTTTGTGGCTATGAGTTACTGAGCTTAACATTGACACGTATCCCTCTGACTTTCTCTCACCGCCACTTAACTATTCAGCTCATCCCTAGCCTCTTCTGCATCTTCCTTATATTGCAACGCTTCTCTCTTCTCCCCAGCATCTGTGTCTTGCTGTTAATGTTTTCCCAAGGTTCACACAGTCCTCGTTTCCTTCACAGTTCTCTCATTAGCCTCCCTCAACCACACGAGTTTGTTTTCTGTTCATATGCTTCTCTCTCCTTCCTTGAGTCTTCTATCTCTTCTTCCCCAGCATTTGTGTCCCGCTGTTACTGTTTTCCTAAGGTTCATACAGTCATAGTTCTTTTCTCAGCCTCAACCACGCTAGTTTAAGTAGAAATCCTGTCAATCCATTACCAGAATCATAGAAATTCTCTTAAAAACACGAGTATCTTCAACTGCGAGTGTGTTGGCGAGTTGGTAAGACTGAGGTAACGCTGGGGAAGTGTTGCATCACCTCGGAACTGACGCCAGTATGGGATGTCTTTGTTGTGTTACCCGCCGAACTTAGACAAACTTCCTCTTCTCTTTATTCCGTTTTCTTTTCTTTCTATTTTTTAGGAGACGGAATGATATTTTGTCTTTCTCCTAGTCTTGTCTATCTCTCTATCCTCCTAATTCCTCCTTCTTCCTCTTATTTTTTCTTATGCACGGTACTCTCTCTCTCTCTCTCTCTCTCTCTCTCTCTCTCTCTCTCTCTCTCATTTTTCGTCCCTTTAACAAAACAATGTCCTCGTGAATCTTAGTTACGTATCAGTGCCAGCTGGCTGCGTCACTGACAACCTGTACTAGTGTCCTTCAACCCACCTTTTATCTACAATATAGTAGTAATAGTAGTAGTAGTAGTAGTAGTAATGGTGGTAGTAGTAGTAGTAGTAGTAGTAGTAGTAGTAGTAGTAGTAGTAGTAGTAGTAGTAGTAGTAGTAGTAGTAGTAGTAGTAGTAGTAGTAGTGGTGGTGGTGGTGGTAGTAGTAATAGTAGTAGTAGAAGTGGTAATGGTGGTAGTAGTTATAGGAGTAGTAGTAGTAGTAGTAGTAGTAATAGTAGTAGTAGTAGTAATAGTAGTAGTAATAGTAGCGGAAGTAGTAATGATAGTAGTAGTTATAGGACTAGTAGTAGTAATAGTAGTAGTAGTAATAGTAATAGTAGTAGTAATAGTAACGGAAGTAGTAATGATAGTAGTAGTTATAGGAGTAGTAGTAGTAAGCAGCAGTAGTAGTAGTAGTAAGTGTGGCAAAGACACCATCCATCTCTCTCTCTCTCTCTCTCTCTCTCTCTCTCTCTGCTACTACGTGGGAGAACTGAACTCGGCTAGCAACAGAGGGAGGGAGAGAGGAGAGAGTGGAGGGAGGGAGGGAGAGGAGGAGAGACGGGGAGACAAACCAGCTGATGGAGGCGGAGGAGGAGGAGGAGGAGGAGGGAGTGCTTCTTGACCGGAGTGTAAATCGCTTTGTGTTAGAGAGAGAGAGAGAGAGAGAGAGAGAGAGAGAGAGAGAGAGAGAGAGAGAGCACATGCCACCATTGAACACATATATGGCTAATGGAAACCTTATGACGGTGAAAAAGTGAATAAACGAGAAAAGAAGGTTAAAAGAAGAAAAAAAGAGGGAAACAACACGAAGGAAACAAATAAGTAATAGACATGTTTAGGTCCGTGTTAAGAAACACTCTGCTCTCTCACCTCAGCTATTTTCCAAGGCCACAGAGATGATTAGCGGGGTTTTTAAGAGTGTTTCTCCAGTTAATAATGAAGAAATCTTGTCACTGCCTCTAGAACCATAAAAAGATACCTTACTACTTTAACTATAACCTTTTAAAAGAGTGTTTATCCAGTTAATACTATAGAAATCATGTCATGCCTTTAAAACCATGAAAATCTTCTTGAAACTATTTGCTTTCTCATCAAGACTGTTTTGCAAGGCCACAGAGATGACTAGCGGGGTTTTCAAGAGTATTTCTCCAGTTAATAATTTAGAAATCTTGTTATTCTGCCTCTAGAACTGTAAAATACCTTAAAAAAAACTCGTGTAACTTGAAATAAACCCTCTTGAAATAGTGGAGGCGAAGTACTTAAGTGTTTGAGAATACGAACCTCAATGTCATCATCGCTGCTTTGTTTACAAGTGTGTGGATGAACGATAAGTATTGAATTATTGTCATGAAATCCGGGAAGGCTGTTTGTGAGTTTCAGAAGATAAATATCCTGTGATCATTACTGTACTTGAATTTAATGAAGGAAAGTACGATATTTACCAGTATATACTCAATATCCTAGTGGAAGAATATTAACCCTTTCAGCATTTGGACGCAACTTTACCATGAGTTTTGGGTGTGATTAGACGATTTTATTGACATTACGAAGGGTTTATAGAAGTCAGAAGATTAATGGTCACAGTTTTCATTCCCCACATAAGTTTCTGACGCTGTTTGAAATCCTTTAATAGTAACAGGAATAGATATGGAAACGCGTCATGGTAGTGAAGGGAGGGATAAAGTTGCAAGCACGGCAGTTCTACATTCAAGAGTGAGCAAGAGCATGAGGCGATATAGGATAGAGTACAGACTGGAGACATCAGTGTTATATTTAGGCGCTGATAAGGCAGTACACACACACACACACACACACACACACACACACACACACACACACACACACACACACACACACACACTCTCACGAACACACACACACACATCTTATCTCGACGTTATATAAATGAAAAAAAAAAATTAGAAAAACAAAACAAATGGATCAAATACGTAATGCGGCAATGTTCCTGTGTTTGTTATTTCTTAGAGTGAACAGTACAATCTTTCTTTAACTCCTTCAATACTGGGACACATTGTTACCTTGAGATTTGTGTACGGTTAGACCATTTCATTGATATTACCAAGGATCTGTGGAGGTCAAATGATTAATAGCCAGAATCTTCACTATTTTAATTCCCCACATAAGTTTCTGAATCTGTATAAGATAGCCAAATGGTCACCAGAATAAATATAAAAACGTGTCCTGGTACTGAAGGGGTTAAACACGCCCTGCTCTATTTCCTCGCTTCTCCTGGGATCCATTTCACAAGTTTGCATTTTTTATCAAGGCGAAGGGACATTATTCACTGCAAGACATGAATTTAAGCGAAAACAAATTCTGATGCTTCTCTTTGTTGATCTATTTCTGTTACTGTCCACGAAATTCAAAACAAGGGTTAAGAAAAAATGAAAAAAAAAAAATATATATATATATTAAAAAAAAACATGCCTATCATTCTTTATACCTAAAAAAATGACAGAGAAAATAAAAGAGAAAAGAGAAGGAGAAGAGGTAAAAGAAACACATGCCTATCTTATTTACTGAAGCCGGGGAATGACAAAAAGGGAAAAAAACACATATATTGTCCTACCTTTCATTAGTGAGGCCGGAGAATGGCATACCAGAGGGAGTGCCATGAAGGAGTGCCAGAGTGCCGCCGCCTGGTGCGCATCCCGCCACTCGCACAGCTGTACCCGAGCTAGAAAGAAGTAAAGGCAAGTCACGTGAGAGGGCCAAGGTGCCAGACTCAACTGTGTGTGTGTCAGTGTGTGCGTGTGTGTTAAGTAATCCTTGTCTCACTCACATAAGAAGCATTAGACCTACACGTGGCAGTCTCTATATTGAACACGCTTACCTGTTCCCACCTGTCCTTTATTGGTTTAATCTCTTCAGTACCAGCGTTTTATATTCATTCTGGTGACTATTTGGTGATGTGATACAGCTTCAGAAACTTATGTTGGGATTAGAATAGTAAAGATTCTGGCCACTCATCTTTTGACCTCCATGTACCCTTCCCAGCGCAAACAAAATCGTCTAATCATATCCAAAAATCGAGGTAAAAAAGGCGTCCCAGTACTGAAGAGATTAAACATGCTTACCTGTTTCTACCTGCCATCTATTAGTCTATCTCTTCAGTACCAGCGTCTACATATTCATTCTGGTGACTATTTGGTGATTTGATACGGCTTCAGAAACTTATGTTGGGATCAGAATAGTAAACACTTTGGCCATCAATCTTCTGACCTCCATAAACTCTTGTTAATGTAAATAAAATGGCCTAATCATACATAAAAATAAAGGTAAAAATGTGTCTCAGTATTGAAAGGGTTAATCTTCTTTCAAAGCACTCCTGAGTACTGAGTCCATTCTATTCACTTCCAATTTCTTCCTGTCTCTTTTTTTTTTTTTTCTCTCTCTCTTTTTTCTTCTATATTTCAAGCGTGAAGGAAAAAATGAAAGGTCAGGGCTAGGTGTGTTGTCATTCTGGTTTCTCTCTGGTGTGTAAGTACGTGAGGAAAAGAAAGGAAATATATGGTCAAGTGTGTTGGGTATACTTTTTGTTTCATATACGTGAGGAAAAGAAAAGAGACAAAGAAAGATGAGGTAGAGAACTGAGGCGAGTGTCAGTGAATGATAAACAACAACAGACCTTCATGTTGTAAATTAAGTGTTTGTCTCGACTACGGAACGTCATACTAACTATTATATTACAGGGAACTAGCCAGCTACTGTTGCTGTGGGGGATGAGGTCTGGGAAAAGAAAGTAGGAGGAGAGTTTGGGCAGAGGGCACGACGAACAATAAAGATGAAGAGAATTTGCCGGGAAGAACAAGTAGAGGTGAAAAGAATATTTAATTTAAGGCTTCTTTTGCTGTGTAAATGACAACTGTGAGGAGAAAGTAACAGGTATGAACACTGAACAGAGGAACACTGAACAGAGGGCACGCTGAATAATGAGGGCGAGGAAAAAGAGTTACCGGGAGGAACAGAGTCCAAAAATAGCTAGAGAACCTGCTTGAGCAAACGTAAAGAGCAGGCCGGGGTGTTGCCAGGCGGGACTAGGGGAGGTCCTCGGAAGCACATGCCCTCATCACACCCTTCGCTTCAGGGTCCCAGTAGTGCTCCACGTTGGGGTTCATGAGGGAGAGGAAGGGGGGAGAGGGGAAGAACTGCTAGTGCATGGAGACAAGTGGCGTGGCATTGTCTCGACCAATCAGTGAGCTGCCTGGTGTGGGCTGGGCTCTCGAGACAACCAATCACCTTCCACACGTGACTGGTGCACTGTTTAGAACTCCCCCTGTCCTATGGGTGTTTCCTGTCAACCTGTCGAGCTCTAGCTGAAGGCATAAAAAAAACACACAACTTGCACGTGTTGGTGTGTTTCTAAGAGGGGAAGCCACGGGGGGCGCCTGGCACGGAAAGGATTCGCGTCATCGGGGTTGCGGGGCGCTGCTGGGGAGGGGGGTGCTGATCAAAGTCACCCCGGGAAAGCGAGGCGTCATCTCGGGCAATATAAGGCAGCGGAGAAGATGTTGAAGTCACTCAGCGTCTTGAAGGCGAGTGAGTCACACGGCAAGCTGTGCCCCAGGAAGACACGCCTGGACATCATCACCGTCATCACCATCCCCATCATCACAACCCTCTACTAGACAAAATGGTGCTCAACAACAACACCTCCGCCAACTCGGCCAACAATATCATGACCGACACAATGTGAGTTCAGTATTTGCCTTTTCTCGTTTGTATTCAAGTCACTCTCGCTAATGAGTGCCAGCAAATACTTATATTGAGACCCAACTTGTCTCACTGCACGCCTCATAACTAGTAACTCTTACATAGTCTGCATACTCCTGAAGAGCCAGTAAACTGTGCAGTATCCTTAGTAATATTCCTGATCTTTCTGCAATGCATTTCATATCTCTTGGTGATGCATATTTGGGTGGAGTTCATATTAGATTTGTTGAAGGGAAATGTGGTGTGAGTTGTGGCGATGTGTTTGGGATCGAACCAAGGCACACACCACACAAGCTACACACCAAACACAACGTTAGTCTTTAATTGCTAGAACTTAGAAGTGATAGATACAACATAACGCATGTCAGTTGTCAGACCAGCCAATGTAACACGCCGACTCTTCCTCCACAGGACGCCCAGCTTCATCAAGAATGCTGCCAACGTCGCTGCCGAGGAGGCCAAGAAGAGTCTTAACTTCCAGCCATACTCTATCTCTGTCAGCTACGGAAAGATCACAAGTCTCAAGCCTAAGGTGAGTTCATCAACCCTTTATCCTTCCTTCCCAAACATTTTACAGCCGCTATCGGCCGTTATGTTCACTCTTGTGACATATTGTTGAAAGAATTAAGTGTTTCCTCACAAGTCTCCCTCACTGACTCCATGTGTGTGTTGCAGGTGCGGACGTTCGTGGAGGACAGCGCCCGCCTGTGCCAGCCAGAGAAGGTGCACATCTGTGACGGCAGCGAGCGGGAGCTACGCCACCTGCTGAACGTGATGCAGCAGGCGGGCATGATCGAGCCGCTACCCAAATACAAGAACTGCTGGCTGGCGCGCACCGACCCTGGCGACGTGGCCCGCGTGGAGAGCAAGACGTTCATCGTGACGCGCGAGCGCCGCGACACCATCCCCACCCCCAAGGAGGGCGTGCGCGGTCTGCTGGGCAACTGGATGTCCACCGAGGACCTGAAGGGCGCCGTGCAGGAGCGCTTCCCCGGCTGCATGGCCGGCCGCACCATGTACGTGGTGCCGTACTCCATGGGGCCCGTGGGCTCCCCGCTGTCCAAGATCGGCGTGCAGGTGACCGACTCGCCGTACGTGGTGGCGTCCATGCGCACCATGACGCGCATGGGCGGCCGCGTGATGGAGGTGCTCAACGAGGACGACTTCGTGCGCTGCCTGCACTCCGTGGGCTGCCCGCTGCCCGTGACGCGGCCGCTGGTCAACAACTGGCCGTGTGACCCCGCACGCACCATAGTCACCCACGTGCCCGAGAACAACGAGATCATCTCCTTCGGCTCCGGCTACGGCGGCAACTCCCTGCTGGGCAAGAAGTGCTTCGCGCTGCGCCTGGGCTCCGCGCTGGCGCGCCGCGAGGGCTGGCTGGCGGAACACATGCTCATCCTGGGCATCACCAACCCGCAGGGCGAGAAACGCTACATCGCAGCCGCCTTCCCCTCCGCCTGCGGCAAGACCAACCTGGCCATGATGACGCCCTCGCTGCCAGGCTACAAGGTGGAGTGCGTGGGCGACGACATCGCCTGGATGAAGTTCGACTCGGAGGGCGTGCTGCGCGCCATCAACCCCGAGAACGGATTCTTCGGCGTGGCGCCCGGCACCTCCATGCACACCAACCCCGTGGCCATGCAGACCGTGTTGTCCAACACCATCTTCACCAACGTGGCCAAGACCAGCGACGGCGGCGTCTTCTGGGAGGGCCTGGAGAAGGAGACGCCCAACGACATATCCATCACCTCCTGGAAGGGCGAGGCCAACTGGAGCCCCGAGCTGGGCACGCCCGCCGCTCACCCCAACTCCCGCTTCTGCACGCCCGCCTCCCAGTGCCCCATCATCGACCCCGCCTGGGAGGATCCCGAGGGCGTGCCCATCTCCGCCATCCTGTTCGGCGGCCGCAGACCACAGGGCGTGCCGCTCATCTACGAGGCCAACGACTGGAAGCACGGCGTGCTGGTTGGCGCCGCCATGCGCTCCGAGGCCACGGCCGCCGCCGAGCACCGCGGCAAGGTCATCATGAACGACCCTTCGCCATGCGCCCTTCTTCGGCTACAACTTCGGCCACTACCTGCAGCACTGGCTCTCCATGGAGGGCCGCACCACCCGCGCCATGCCCAAGATCTTCCACGTCAACTGGTTCCGCAAGAACGAGAAGGGCCGCTTCATCTGGCCCGGCTTCGGCGAGAACGTGCGCGTGCTTGATTGGATCCTGCAGCGCGTGGAGGGCCAAGACGTGGCCGAGGAGAGCGCCATCGGCCTGCTGCCCAAGCCCGGCTCCCTCAACCTGGCCGGCCTCGAGGACCAAAACATCGACATGGACGAACTCTTCAGGCTGCCCAAGGACTTCTGGACCCAAGAGGTGCGCGACATCGCCACCTACTTCGACAATCAAGTGGGCGACGACCTGCCCAACGAGGTGCGCGAGCAGCTCAAGATGCTCGAGAAGAGAGTAGAGAAGATGTAAACACTTGTACCACGTAACGACACATTCCCAAGCCAATGGCAACACTCGAGCATCTCTGCTCGTCACCCTCATCCTCATCAGCACCATTCCTGTCATCACCAGCATCACTACCTCATCTCTTGTTCATCACGTTTCTCTCTCATCACTGTCAATTCTGTCTATTTCCCAGCTTTCAACGTGTCTCTTCCTTTTTTTTTTTTTTTTTTTGACGGTATGATGGATCTTTTCGTCACCCTCGTGTGAATGAATGGATGGCACAGTTTGTGATACTAGATTATATAAACAAATATATGCAATATTATACCTTAATGAAGCGGTTTTCTTTGTTCCTGGAGAGAGCTGAATGGAGAGGGAGTAGAAAATAACAGAGGGAATGTTGAGAAGGAAAGAAGAAGGATGGCACGACAAGAATTTGGATAAACACACACGTAACTGGCGCCTCATTGCGTGCACTGTAATACTTGTGTCTGATTATAAAACATCAAAACAAGACACACACACACACACACACACACACACACACACACACACACACACACACACACACACACACACACACACACACAAGACTCATCACCATGATATTTCACTTCCTGCTCTTTAACACTAACTTTGATCACTCTCACGGAAGCACCAGCCTTAATTCAGCAGGTGATCCCTCGAATTTACCGCCAAGTTCAACAACGACACTAAAATAAAGTACTGATAATAAAAACAGATAAATTAATAAATATAATACAAATGAACCCTGTGACCTTTGAAATTAATTGATTCTCGAATAGAGTTGTAGATGAATTAAATAGATTATCACAAGATTATTAGTCTTCAGGGATTTAGAAGCTTTATAAGACTATTCAAATTCATAAACGAGTAGGAGAGAAGGACACAGGTACTACAGGGACTGCTACGTATATTAATTTTCTCACCTGTAAATGAACACCAATGAAAAAGGAAAACTACAGAACATAAACCCTAAATTCCACGATCTTGGTAGGTGGAAATAGGCAGGTATATTTTGTACAGAGACCATCATGTTTACACCAACCCTTTGTTCCTACCTAGGTCTGATCCTTACGACAGAAAAAAGTGAATCCCTTCAGTACCATGACATGTTTCCATATTCATTCTGCTTACTATTTGGTGATTCTATACATCTTCAGAAACTCACGGGGGGAGGGAGGGATTAGAATAGTAAAGACTCTGGCAAACTGTCTTAAAATGCCCTGAAAACATGTTAAACTGTCTTTAAATGGCCCCCCAAAAAAAAAAAAAAAAAAAATAAAATAAAAAAATACATGCCAAACTACTTTAAAATATCCGAAAAACAAGAATCTCCATATTCATTCTGCTTACTATTTGGCGACTTTATACAGCTTCAGAAACTCATGTGGGATTAAAATAGTGAAGACTGGCCATTAATCATCTGACCTCCATAGAGCTTTCCTAATGTAAGTAAAATCATCTAATCGTACATAAATCTCATGATAAGAAGATAAGAAGGGGCTGAAAATGTAAACCCTCATCTATAATCTCCTTGTCCTTGTCAGCCCGCCGCCCACAACCAGCCAAGCGCCGCACAGCACACACCCTGGCCGGAGTGAGCCTGAGTGAGCATACTGAAAGGCCATGGGTCACCTCGAGCGTAGTAACCATGCGCACTATCCAGCCAGGCCTTGGAGCACGACGTCACCAACTGGTCTAAGCAGCTTCCATATTGCATGAGCTTTACTTACTTGTATAATTCCATCACCAAAAAATAGATGCAGGAATAGATAAATGAAGAAAAATACCTCAGAAAAATTGCATGAACTCTCCTTACTTACTCCATCAGCAAAAAATAAATGAAGATATAGATTAAAAGAAGAAAAATACCTCATAATTTTTCCTATCTCTTCTTTTCTTTCATTTCTTTCATACATGTAAACTCAAACGATGCGCCTTCATAATGATAACACTGGTACTTAATATCTTCACTACGGGGACGTGTTTTTATATTCATTCTGCTTATCATTACTATTTGGCGATTTTATACGGCTTTCAAAACATATGTGGGGGGATTAAAATAGTAAAGACTCTGGCCATTAATCTTCTGACCTCCATAGACCTTTCCTAATGTCAATAAACTCATCTAATCACACCAAACACTCATGACAAAAATGCCTTCCAGTATTGAAGGGGTTAAAGATACAATAAAGGACATGATGTAAGCAAAACACAACGATAAACCTCGTAAAAAAAACCTTTAATATCTTTACACCTTACTCAGCTAAATCACCATTATCACAACCAGCATTGTAAACCCGTATCAAGTAATGTATGTAGAGGCAACACAACACTTAACCCCATTACATCGTTTGAAAGACTCACAAACAACAAACAAGACTCAAGTGCTCCATTAACCTGAAGGAGGAACATGGACGTCACAGTGAAGTGCCTTATGAAATATATACAAATCCATTTAGCCTTATCACTAACCCTTATCTTATCACAGAGCGACGGCGACTTTGCAGGTGGTGGTGGTGGTGGTGGTCTGTAGATGGCGGCGGTGGTGGTGGTGATGGAACTGGCATGAGGGAAGAGAAGAGGAGGGAGAGACTGGGGTGGGGTATACAAAGGATGGACTGAGGTGAGGAGGGGGGTGTATCTCTGACGTAAGTGCTGATGTGTAGGGGTGTTGAATGCTTCAATGCTGAGGAACACTGGCTTGACTTTTGGTGTGAAAGGTGAAGGACAGACAGTTGGGATAGAACAGGTGCGACAGGTTAGACAGGTAGCGAACAGACAGACTTAGGCCACAGAAAACCTAGGTGGAACTTGTTACGGGTACTTCTCAGGTCAAGGATCTACAGACAGGATAAAGGAAGGAAATAAGAGGAAAGATTAGGGAGACGCAGTGACCAGTAAGCTTGTAACTGTGAAACTGAGGAATAAGCAGAAGACTGAGTGAACTGGAGGAGCTCAGAGGAAAGGAAAGGTATCGTCAGAAAGGTTTTACTGTGTTAATGAATGGATGAAGGTCGAAACAGCGAGACAGTGATAGGAATATGAAAAAAAGGCCATACAAGACTAATGATTCCTCTGCACGTGTGGCGACCCGTGATAGGAGGCAAAGGGAGAAAGAAAATGTTTAGTTAGGAAGGTGATAGTGTGTTTGTTAAGGCTGGGTGGGATAGGACAGAAAGATCGTTATGTAAAAGATGGTGAAGGTTAATCTGCTGCGGCGACAGTGATAGGAGCCAAAAGAAGGTAAGACAAGGTACATGTGGTTAGGGAGGTCATGGTGTTTGTTGTGACTAGGAGGGGGGAAAAACAGTGACGAGACAGACTGGTTAGGATCGTTATGTAAGTGAGTGACTGGGAAGAGCAGTTTGAGTGTGTCGAGAGCGAGTCAGCGCTAAATTCATCCTCATGTCACCCTATACAAGGATTTACCGTGTCATCCTCACTCTTCTCCGCTTCCTCTCTCTCTTTCTCTTCAACCGTATCTTTTAGTACACTTCTTTGTTTCCTGTCTCTCCTAGATCAATAATTGGCTCTTGTCTTAGGTTTCTACTCTATTAATCTCATTTCTTTCAGCTTCTTCCCTCCCCGCTACCCCGCAAAACTCTCTCTCTCTCTCTCTGCTTTCTCGCTCTCCTTCACCCGTTTTCTTTACTACTCTTCTTTATTTCCTGTCTCTCTCAAGTCATTATTTCTCTCTTGTTCTAGGCTTCCTCTCTCCACTAACCTCATCTTTCTCAGCTTCACTCACCGCTACCTTGCAACACTCACTCTAACCTGACAACCCGACATTCCTCTCCTGAAAGTGCCGGAGAGTTGCACCTGTATCTTACCACCCACCTTCATTCGGAAAGGTGATTAAGGAACTGTAGAATCCTTCAGGACTCCACGACGACCTGGATCAAGAAGGAGCATAGCAGGAGCCTTTCATCAGGAGGAAAATAAGATCGAAAGGTTGATTTTGCGTCATTGATGAAAGAAAGACAGTTTTTTTTAGGCGTTAGACTTGTGCGAATCGAATTAATCTCGTACCGTTAGTGAGAGTGACATTTATGTATGTGTGTCTGTTGCAGAGTGACTGATTGCAAAACAGGAAGCTTGGACAAAGGTGGCGAGGTGGCGGGGCTCACACAGGTCACAGGTGTCTGGGTGGTGAATCGGTGAGCGGTGGTGGGGGTGTTAGACTGTGGACGTGGTGAGGTGAGGCGGTGAAGCTTCGTAATCTGAATTTGAAGTATGAAAAGTATTACAACACGGTGAAAGATGCAAGTGTGTGTGTGTTTCACTGTTTGATCTGCTGCAGTCTCTGACGAGACAGCCAGACGTTACCCTACGGAACGAGCTCAGAGCTCATTATTTTCGATCTTCGGATAGGCCTGAGACCAGGCACACACCACACACCGGGACAACAAGGTCACAACTCCTCGATTTACATCCCGTACATACTCACTGCTAGGTGCTAGGTGAACAGGAGCTACACGTGAAAGGAGACACATCCAAATATCTCCATCCGGCCGGGGAATCGAACCCGGTCCTCTGGCTTGTGAAGCCAGCGCTCTAACCACTGAGCTACCGTCTGTGTGTGTGTGTGTGTGTGTGTGTGTGTGTGTGTGTGTGTGTGTGTGTGTAGTTACGTAATCCATGTCGAAAATTTCTTTAAAGACAAGTACTGATGATGTAAGACACGAAGATAACGTGACTTGTACCATTTCGGACGCTACATGACAGATAAGCAAACCTCCCATTGTCTGCAAATTAAGTTAAGGGCGACGTGTGGAATTCTTTCAGTTAACAACACAAGAGAAGCTTTGGAATGACGTGAGGCGCCGCTGTAGTCCTGGAGAGAACCAGTGACACGATTCCTCCTGGTGAAATACTTGAGTACCCTCCCTTAGTGGCTTGTTGGTTCACGCTCCTTATCTCTCTTATCTCAACTCTTGACCTGAAGGGAAGCACGTGGCGGTGGGAATGGAGATCAGCTGCAGGCTCTTCCTTCCCTCAGCCTGCAAGTATGCCAGGTCCCGGGTGTGGCGCTACAGGCTACAGTCTCAGCCTCAGGGGTCTGTGATGGTGCGGAGAAGTACTGAATGCAGAGTTCCTCAGTCTAGTGTTCGCTGCGCCGCCTGCCCACGTGTCCTGTGGTTACTGTATTATATCTGGTCAATGTAAGGTTTGCAACTGTTCACCAAGCTGTACCAAGCCTCCGCACCGTGACATGAGTCCTACTAGACACACCGCTGGTCTGATTGACTGGAACTGAGTGTGACTGGTGCTGCCGCTGTGACGTGCTAGTACTGTTAATGAATGCTAGGGTGTTGTCTCCACTCAGCACTTGCATCGCCCGGGCACCTCCCTTCCCTGGCTTACTCCTTCACGCTGCCCTTGTGACGTAAAACACTGATTGGCATGTATAAAAAATATTTATTATTTAGGTTCCCTCAAGGGAGCATACTATCACATATGCAAATCAGGAGACGCAGTAAAACCCGCGCATGTAACGCCCAGCCCAGCTGGGACGGAAAGCTTGCATTGATGAATGAGACCGTGAAGGTGAGGCCTTGGCACGCGCCCTCCAGGCAGGGGGGCGCCGCCCGGCCAGGGCCTCTCACGAAGGATATGGAGGGGACGGGCGGCAAGTGTCGTCATTAATTCCTCGGTTCATAGGAAAGGTTTACATCTTCTCTACTCTCTTCTCGAGCATCTTGAGCTGCTCGCGCACCTCGTTGGGCAGGTCGTCGCCCACCTGGTTGTCGAAGTAGGTGGCGATGTCGCGCACCTCTTGGGTCCAGAAGTCCTTGGGCAGCCTGAAGAGTTCGTCCATGTCGATGTTTTGGTCCTCGAGGCCGGCCAGGTTGAGGGAGCCGGGCTTGGGCAGCAGGCCAATGGCGCTCTCCTCGGCCACGTCTTGGCCCTCCACGCGCTGCAGGATCCAATCAAGCACGCGCACGTTCTCGCCGAAGCCGGGCCAGATGAAGCGGCCCTTCTCGTTCTTGCGGAACCAGTTGACGTGGAAGATCTTGGGCATGGCGCGGGTGGTGCGGCCCTCCATGGAGAGCCAGTGCTGCAGGTAGTGGCCGAAGTTGTAGCCGAAGAAGGGGCGCATGGCGAAGGGGTCGTTCATGATGACCTTGCCGCGGTGCTCGGCGGCGGCCGTGGCCTCGGAGCGCATGGCGGCGCCCACCAGCACGCCGTGCTTCCAGTCGTTGGCCTCGTAGATGAGCGGCACGCCCTGTGGTCTGCGGCCGCCGAACAAGATGGCGGAGATGGGCACGCCCTCGGGATCCTCCCAGGCGGGGTCGATGATGGGGCACTGGGAGGCGGGCGTGCAGAAGCGGGAGTTGGGGTGAGCGGCGGGCGTGCCCAGCTCGGGGCTCCAGTTGGCCTCGCCCTTCCAGGAGGTGATGGATACGTCGTTGGGCGTCTCCTTCTCCAGGCCCTCCCAGAAGACGCCGCCGTCGCTGGTCTTGGCCACGTTGGTGAAGATGGTGTTGGACAGCACGGTCTGCATGGCCACGGGGTTGGTGTGCATGGAGGTGCCGGGCGCCACGCCGAAGAATCCGTTCTCGGGGTTGATGGCGCGCAGCACGCCCTCCGAATCGAACTTCATCCAGGCGATGTCGTCGCCCACGCACTCCACCTTGTAGCCTGGCAGCGAGGGCGTCATCATGGCCAGATTGGTCTTGCCGCAGGCGGAGGGGAAGGCGGCGGCGATGTAGCGTTTCTCGCCCTGCGGGTTGGTGATGCCCAGGATGAGCATGTGTTCCGCCAGCCAGCCCTCGCGGCGCGCCAGCGCGGAGCCCAGGCGCAGCGCGAAACACTTCTTGCCCAGCAGGGAGTTGCCGCCGTAGCCGGAGCCGAAGGAGATGATCTCGTTGTTCTCGGGCACGTGGGTGACTATGGTGCGTGCGGGGTCACACGGCCAGTTGTTGACCAGCGGCCGCGTCACGGGCAGCGGGCAGCCCACGGAGTGCAGGCAGCGCACGAAGTCGTCCTCGTTGAGCACCTCCATCACGCGGCCGCCCATGCGCGTCATGGTGCGCATGGACGCCACCACGTACGGCGAGTCGGTCACCTGCACGCCGATCTTGGACAGCGGGGAGCCCACGGGCCCCATGGAGTACGGCACCACATACATGGTGCGGCCGGCCATGCAGCCGGGGAAGCGCTCCTGCACGGCACCCTTCAGGTCCTCGGGGGACATCCAGTTGCCCAGCAGACCGCGCACGCCCTCCTTGGGGGTGGGGATGGTTTCGCGGCGGTCGCGCGTCACGATGAAAGTCTTGCTCTCCACGCGGGCCACGTCGCCAGGGTCGGTGCGCGCCAGCCAGCAGTTCTTGTACTTGGGCAGGGGCTCGATCATGCCCGCCTGCTGCATCACGTTCAGCAGGTGGCGTAGCTCCCGCTCGCTGCCGTCACAGATGTGCACCTTCTCCGGCTGGCACAGGCGGGCGCTGTCCTCCACGAACGTCCGCACCTGCAACACACACATGGAGTCAGTGAGGGAAACTAAAGCACCAGTGCATGGTGTTATGGCTCACACCTCTCCTCTAAACAAACCAAAGGCATGAATGATGAAGCTTCTCTCCAAGTTTCATAGTTGTGTTGAGATCAAACACACACACACACACACACACACACACACACACAGCTGAGTCAGGCAAGGCACTGCATGCCTGACCATGTGATGGCAGGTTCACAGAGCAAGGCACACACTGCTGGTGGCAGCAGGTTGTCACTGTGGTCTCACCTTGGGCTTGAGGTCCGTGATCTTGCCATAGGTGACGGAGAGGGCGCGAGTTTGGATCTTCAAGTCCCTCTTGGCTGCCTCTGCGGCCACACGAGCTGCCTCGCTGATCACGCCGCCCACCCTGAGGAGAGACATCCACCAGTTAGACACCACTGCTCACACCCACACACTAAAAGCTGCTCCGCCACTCAATGCACACCGGGACACACTAAGTACCTGACGCAGAACACGGAACGGGCGCGGAGGAGGAAAATCATGTTGTCTGTTTAGCGCACTTGTCCAGATTGACGGAGCTTCCCGATCACGCGGCGACACAACACACTCCTTCCGGGTGAAACTTGAAGCGAAAGTTCGTTAACTGACCGTGAGACGAGGACGAGAAGACGAGGTCGGGGAAGGTTAAAGGTAAGATGCAGAGAAAACGCAACTGAATTGAGGCAACGACGGAAGAAATGGGAGTGTTGTAAAAGCAAGAAGCCAGCAAGACAAGTGTATAGTGAAGCTAAGAACGAGGGATGTGTTAGGAGAGGAAGCCTACAGTGAAGTGGAGATAGAGGTGTTGAGTGATGGTGGGACAGGCAGTGGGACGTGACTGATAAAACCTCGGCCCCATCAAATCACTTACATCTCCTCCCTCTCGGTTGCTCTCTCATGTATACAGTTACCAGTCACTCACTCGTAGTTCCTATCAGTCAATCAACTAAAGCCTCTCTTCACTCTCTGTACAAAGGTCGGAATGCTTTGCTCTAACAACGTCATGTCTCCCGTACTGAGTTATACAGGAAAGCACACAAGAGATTACGTATTGATAAGTGAAAGAAAGGGAGGGCCATGTAATAATAATAATGTGATAGTAATAATAATGTAATAATGTTAATAATAATGATAAGAAAGAGAGAAAAAAAGTAAGTGTTTATATGTGTGTGTGTGTGTGTGTGTGTGTGTGTGTGTGTGTGTGTGTGTGTGTGTGTGTGTGTGTGTGTGTGTGTTCTAATCTCTGCATGATCAGTTATAGCGGTCAAGTATCGATCTAAAGGGGGTAGAAGAGGGAGAGGTGAGAGGGAGTGCATGGGAGAGGCAGTAATGGGGATGGGAGAAGTGAGATGATGGGAGCACTGGTGATATAAAAGTACGTGTATTTATTATCATTATTATTATTATTATTATTATTATTATTAGTTGTTGTTGTTGTTGTTGTTGTTGTTGTTATTGTTGTTGTTAAAGAAAATATAAAAATAAATAAATCTACACAAGTGCACAAGTTAATGATAAAGTGCAAGTGTTAGTCTCTCTCTCTCTCTCTCTCTCTCTCTCTCTCTCTCTCTCTCTCTCCGGTACAGCATATCCAAGTGTGTGTGTGTGTGTGTGTGTGTGTGTGTGTGTGTGTGTGTAGGTGTGGGCGCGCGCAGGAGCCTGAAAACCGGCTTATTTCGTGGAACTTCCCACTGCACCAATCGCCACCCCCAAACGCACGACCCCGGCCAACCACCACCCACCTCTTGCCCCGGCCCGCTCCCCTTCCTTGCCGTCCTTGCGCCTCACTTGCTTCCTTCCCCCCCACCATCTCTCTCTCTCTCTCTCTCTCTCTCTCTCTCTCTCTCTCTCTCTCTCTCTCTCTCTCTCTCTGTTGCTATCTCTCTCTTCTCTGTCTCTCTCTCTCTCTCTCTCTCTCTCTCTCTCTCTCTCTCTCTCTCTCTCTCTCTCTCTTCTGTTGCTATCGCCTACTTCTTTGTCTCTCTCTCTCTCTCTCTCTCTCTCTCTCTCTCTCTCTCTCTCTCTCTCTCTCTCTCTCTAGACCTCAACATTATTTGAGTCTACCTTATTTTCACTCTAGTTTTCTCTGATATCACACCTGAGCTTCAATTACCTGTGTTATTAAATCCCTCACTAATTTATCCATATATCACCCACTGACAATCCATCCACACTACCTAATCCTACATCCTATC
>NC_059282.1:10501055-10503555 GCF_017591435.1 Portunus trituberculatus
GCATGTCCAGTGTTTGGAGGAGGAGGAGGAGGAGGAGGAGGAGGAGGAGGAGGAGGAGGAGGAGGAGGAAAACGAGGACGAGGACAAGGAAGACTAGAAGAAAGAAGAGAAGGACATGGAGAAGAAAGAAGACGAAAAATAAGGAGGAGGAGGAGGAGGAGGAGGAGGAGGAGGAGGAGGAGGAGGAGGAGGAGGAGGAGGAGGAGGACACAGTGAACAACCTATAACTGTTTAGTATTCATCGTTGTTGTTGTTGTTGTTGTTGTTAGCGATCATGTTTGTCTTCCCTTCCTGATTTGTATATTGTTAGTGCAAATATGTCCAGTGTGTGTGTGTGTGTGTGTGTGTGTGTGTGTGTGTGTGTGTGTGTGTGTGTGTGTGTGTGTGTGTGTGTGTGTGTGTCCATAGCACTTCCCGTTCAACACACACACACACACAAAGACAAAAGGCAAACATCAAATGGGAAACACACAAATGACATCAGTTTCCCTTCACATTGTCAGAATTTTGGGAAGCTTGTCCATTCAGTGATCACGTGAAGCAAAACAATAGTGTGTGTGTGTGTGTGTGTGTGTGTGTGTGTGTGTGTGTGTGTGTGTGTGTGTGTGTGTGTGTGTGTGTGTGTGTGTGTGTGTGTGTGTACGTATCCTGGCATTGCTACAGTTTCATTGTGTAATACTCCTATCTCTCTCTCTCTCTCTCTCTCTCTGGCAACGTGTAGCCCTTCAGGTGAGTCAGTCGTTCACCTGAATTCTTCTATTGATTACACGATGCATGCGTGACTCGTGACTAGGGCAAACCGGATCAGACAGGTGGGGAGCTGACTCAGCTAAGCTCCGGATACTCGTGGTGTAACGAGGAAGCGTATGGAGGACAGGGGGGGAGTGAGTGTGTGGGAGTGTGAACATGTGGAGTATAGCTGGTGATGACTGGGTGAAGTTCTATACCA
Source organism: Portunus trituberculatus (assembly GCF_017591435.1). NCBI lineage: Eukaryota > Metazoa > Arthropoda > Malacostraca > Decapoda > Portunidae > Portunus > Portunus trituberculatus. The sequence continues at coordinate 10,502,005 of NC_059282.1, forward strand.
TGTGAATGTGTGTGGGTGAGTTTAGAAAGGTGTGGAGAACATGTGGATAGCAGGTGGAAGGGTGTGGATGGGCGTGGGTGGGTTTAGGAAGGTGTGGGTGTGTGTAGTATTATGTGGAGTGACTGGGAGCGTGGAGTACATGTGGAGTATATTTGGCGGTGACTGGGTAAAGTTAGATAGCAGGTGGATGTATGTGGATGGGTTTAGAAAGGCGCAGAGTTGGTGTACAATTGTGTGGATGGCGATAAGGAGATGTGGTTGCAGTCAATGGCTATGGAAGGGCGTGGATAGTTTATGTGGAACGCTGCATGGGTGTGGTTGAGTGTGGATGGAGATAGATGGATACAGATGAGTGTGGAAGAAGAGCAAAAACGAAAACAAGAAAGCAAAAACTAATGTGGATGAAAAGAAGTGAACCAGAGCCAGCAGTGTGGACACGTGTAGGTAACCAGGTGGAAGGGACGCGGTTCACACAATTAGCAGGTCTGGGCAGGTGAGGGAGGCCAAGTGGAGCAAGGTGGAGGGCGTGGCTCGGGGCACAACCCTACTAAGACAGGTTTGTGAAGGGAACAACCCGGGCGAGGCAGGGAATTCTGACTTAGAGATCCTTATTAACTGTAGCCTCACATAGACAAAGGTTTCAGACAAAACAAAGATGATTATTCGTGTTTCTTTTGTTATTTTCATCTCGTGATTCAGAATTCAGGTTTATATATCATGTTTAACCCCTTCATTACCATGACACGTTTCCATATTCATTCTGGTGACTATCTAGTGATTTCAAATAGCTTCAGATACTTATGTGGGGGATTAAAATAGTGAAGACTGTGGCCATTAATCTTCTGATCTCCATAGACTCTTCCTAATGTCAATAAAATGGTCTAATCGTACACAAATCTCAAGGTAAAAAAGTGTCCCAGTATTGAAGGAGTTAAGATTACTGACTTTCGTTACTTGGCAGAGAACACACCAGGGAATTCTAAATAACCGTGGTATGTGTATCTATGTAACTGTGTGTGTATTTATAACCTTCTTGAGTCAGTTGAGGGTAGCAGAGATAAGACTATGAAACGTGTGAGATTCATGAGCTTAGTAACTGCGGTAGAGACAGAAACAGGAGTGAATGCCATGGTCTGTGTATCTACGTAACTCTATTCAGCTTCCACGAGAGATAAGACCATGAAATGTTCGAGATATATGACATTGGTAACCGTGCATAAGACAGGCGGCCAGCAGTATTCTGAAAAGTTTTGCTGTAGTTGAAGATACTCGTGCTTTTATAACTATTTTCATGGTTCTGGTGATGGGTTAGCAAGATTTCTAGTTTATCAAAAGGAGCAACTGTCTTGAAACTCGGGTAGTTGTCTCTGTGGCCTTAGAAAATAGTCGTGGTTAGGTTAGGTTAGGTTAGGTTAGGTTAGGTAGTTGTCTCTGTGGCCTTAGAAAATAGTCGTGGTGAGAGAGCAAAACGCTTCTGAATACGGATCCATGTTAACTATATCTATATTTAACTTTCACGAGAGATAAAACAATGGAACGTTTGAGATGAAT
>NC_059282.1:10513555-10526055 GCF_017591435.1 Portunus trituberculatus
GTGTGTGTGTGTGTGTGTGTGTGTGTGTGTGTGTGTGTGTGTGTGTGTGTGTGTGTGTGTGTGTGTGTGTGTGTGTGTGTGTGTGTGTGTGAGAGAGAGAGAGAGAGAGAGAGTTCAAGGTTAAAATATAATCACTAAAGGAGAAAAGAGAAAGGAAGGAGAGAGAGAGAGAGAGAGTGTGTGTGTGTAAGCAGTGAAGTATTGCATCAGCTAGGTGTGTGTGTGTGTGTGTGTGTGTGTTTCAGTGTTTGATCTGCTGCAGTCTCTGACGAGACAGCCAGACGTTACCCTACGGAACGAGCTCAGAGCTCATTATTTCCGATCTTCGGATAGGGCTGAGACCAGACACACACCACACACCGGGACAACAAGGTCACAACTCCTCGATTTACATCCTGTACCTACTCACTGCTAGGTGAACAGTGAACAGTGAACAGGGGCTACACATGAAAGGAGACACACCCAAATATCTCCACCCGGCCTGGGAATCGAACCCCGGTTCTCTGGCTTATGAAGCCAGCGTTCTAACCACTGAGCTACCGGGCGTGTGTGTGTGTGTGTGTGTGTGTGTGTGTGTGTGTGTGTGTGTGTGTGTGTGTATATAAATGCAGTTATGTGATGTTTGTGTCTTTACCACCACCACCACCACCACCACCATCACCACCACCACCATTACATCACCACCTCTCCTTTAATGGCCATCAGACACCACCAAATATTTTTCTCCCCAGTGACAGAAAAAAGGAAAAAAAAATGGTATGTAGTTTTGGAGAATTCTGAAGCGCTTATGTAATTATTCAAGATTTTTATTAACTTTTTTTATTTGTCTATCTATTTACTGGAGATTATTTATTTCCTAACTTTATACACTAAGGTACTTGGGACCAATTTTTTTTTTTTTTTTTTTTTTTTTACACTGCACAAGTATATATGGTGCGCGTTTCTATATTCATAACACACACACACACACACACACACACACACACACACACACACGTAAGCACTTCTTAGGTTAATTCTTTCCTAGATCACTTTTTTTTCTTTTTCTCCCTAAATTCTTCGGAGGAACGACTCTCTCTCTCTCTCTCTCTCTCTCTCTCTCTCTCTCTCTCTCAGTTCCTTCTTTCTTTCCTAGTTCACTTTTTATTTCTTTTTTTTTTCTCCTTCATCTCTTCGTTTGTTTCTTCTTCACCGTCAGTAATTAGTCCCTTCAGTCCCATGACACGTTTCCATATTCATTCTGGTGACTATTTGGTGATTTTATACAGCTTCAGAAACTCATGTGAGGACTCAAAATAATGAAGACTTTGGCCATTAATCTTCTGACCTCCACAGACCTTTCCTAATGTCAATAAAATGATCTAATCGTACAAAAATTTCAAGGTAAAAATGTGTCCCAGTATTGCAGGGGTTAACACGAATGATCATCTTTTTCTTCCTTTGCTTCCTATCTCAGTGTTGTGCAACGCGTACCCACAACAAAATGCTGAATATTATGTAACGTCCTGTACCAATGAGACTTTCTTAACATGGGTAACTGGACACACACACACACACGCATACACACTTGATCTCTCTCTCTCTCTCTCTCTCTCTCTCTCTCTCTCTCAAAACCAACGACGGTATCACAGTCTCATGATCTTAATAACAGTTGGATTAAAAAAAAAATTCGTAAATTTCGACTACAAGAAAGCAAGAAAGCAACAGGTGTGCTTGCTCTCTCTCTCTCTCTCTCTCTCTCTCTCTCTCTCTCTCTCTCCACATAACACAGTATAACAGTCACCATCCCGGCGTCACTGTTATCACTCATCCACGTCACGACTTCACCAAACACGAGTGGAAAGATAAAGAGATAAATGAAAACGTTGTGGCTTTCTTACCTAGTGCACATTGCCAGATGTCTCCAAGCGGTGTACATGGTGAGGTGTAGGGGTGTAGGAGTGTTGGTGTATGGAGGTCTGTGTAGTACGGAAGAGACACGTGTACGGCACGGTGCGGCAAACAGCCTGGGTCCACCACCGCCGTCACTCCCACCTGTCGGGATGACCTGGAGTTGCCAGTTATCTTCCAGCCAAACCATCACTAACTTCAATTCCAACCGTGAAAAATGACACTTGTTTGATCACCCACATTATTCCTTCCATCTGGCATAAATTTTCGTGGTTTTCGAGTCTCAGTAAGTGCATTAGACCACTCAATCCTATGTTTGTAGGATTAAATACCATTTGTCTTCTACCGGCGAGTGTTTGAACTCCCACTATCGCACGTAATGGAAAGGAACGGTACTTTATCCCTACTAAATAGTATGACCCGTGTTCTGAAACGCTTTGCTCTCACCACAATCATTTCCAAAATTTAAAGATGATCACCTGGATTCTCAAGACTGTTTATGGTGTTAACAGTAAAAACCTTGTTCATCTGTCACTAGAACTGTAAAAACACTCTTAAAAACCACAAGTCACTTCAATTAATCGGTGAAATGACAAGTCACTTATCCACGCTAGCCTCATATCACCAAACTAACTGACAGGATGGCAGAGAATAGCTTGAAACCCTGGGAAAGAAAGTAAGAAGAGGCTGGGTTACAAAAGTATGCAGAGGGAAGGCAGCGCGGTCAGCGAGATGGGGGGGATGGGACGCGAGGAAGAGCAGGGCGAGGGAGGGATCTGGGAAGGAAGGAGTGGGTGTGCCTGGGAGGAAGGGAGGTAGTGGAGGTGGATATACAAGGGACACAGGTGGCCTACGTGACTTACCTGAATTCACGGCCACAATGCAGTAGGATGAGGTGCGCAAGTTTATAATAAATCCGTTTAATCTTCCCTGGTTCTGTGACAATACTTACTTGGTGTTTTCAGAGCTCGTATTCTCAAACTCTTCTGCGCTTCACTCCACTATTTCAAGACTTTATCTAAATTTACGATTTTATAAGGTGTTTTCATGGTTCTAGAGGCAGAATGTCAAGATTTCTATATCATTAACTGAAGAAACACTCATGAAAACCCGGTTAATCATCTCTATGGTTCTTGAAAACAGTCGTGGTGAGAGAACAAAGCTGTTCTGAATATGGACCCCAGAGCTTAGGAATCAACGTTAGTCTTATCTATCTCTTAAAGGACAATATAAAACACGTCCTACAGAGGTTGCTAAAAATAGAATATCTTTTTTTATCAATACATATGCCCTACAGGTAACTATATGCTCCTTTTATGGAGCATAATCCTTTAATCCCTTCAGTACCATGCCGCGTTTTCATATTCATTTTGGTTACTATTTAGCAATTTTAGGCAAATTCAGAAACTTATTTGGGGATTAAAATAGTAAAGATTGTGGCTATTAATCTTTTGATCTCCATAGACCCTTCATAATGCAAATAAAATTGTCTAATCATACCCAAAAATCCATGGTAAAAATGCCTCTCTGTATTGAAGGGTTAAAGATCAGCTATGCAGCCAGTCGTTTAATTTCCCATGATTTCTCCTCTCTTTCTGTGGCACCAAAAACTTCCCTCGCAAATATACATTCTCTATTTGTCTAAGCCAGTGCTATTCAACCTGGGTGGACAGTCCCCCTTATAGTGGACAAGATTAAGTGAGGGGTGAACAGCTGTCTAAGGGTGGACTACTGGGTGGACGTGATCCTCACCTGCACGTGTCTCTATAATATACAAGAGACTCTCTCTCTTTTCTCTCTCCTATATTTCTTAAAGTACATACTACATATTACATAGTCATAGAATTGAGATCTGAAACAGATTTTAAATATTAAAAACGTAAGATTTTTAATGAAATTTTTTCGGGGTGGGGTGGACAGCTTCTACTTAATCACCACTAGGGGTGGACGACATTAAAAAGGTTGAAGACCACTGGTCTAAGCCATTCATCTCTTGTACATACATTTGCTTCCTTTACCACCTCTCCTCTGCTCATCACCACATTCCCCGAGGTAAGGGTTTGGGGTCTGTCAGTATTCATCACCATCATTTATGTTTAACGTCACCACTTTCCCATTTAGCGTGGGCTTGGACAATAGATATCTGCTTTCCACAACTGGCGATCTTGTACCTTATGTTCTATTCCCAACAGGTCTTTCAATATTGCTAGTGTGGTGTGTGGTCTTGTGTGTAGGGGTACCAGCCTGAGGTAGACAAGAATTTTCTGAAGTTCAACATGTAAGAGAAAGCAAATTGTCCTCTAAACCTCATTGTTCTAATGGAAAACAACAAATTAGATAAAAAACAAAGGCTACTACGTATGTTTTAATTCTTATTCTCGTAACATTTTGTTGAAACATCTCCCCTAAACTGACCGTCTTCAACCTCTCTCTTCACACCACACTATTTTCAGTAGGTTTCTTTTTCCATTTCTTTTTTGTAGCCATAAGCTAGTGCACCTCCTACATAAAGAAAGTGAAACCTTGTCTTCCCTTCACATAATGGATGAAGACAAATAATTGTAAGAGCAATTCATATTTTATTACAAAAGCTTGAGGAGGAAGTACCGGCGTCCTTGGTCTGGCAAACCAATTCGTTACAAAATTTAATTTGTTCCAATAAACGTACGTCTTTCTCAAGGAGATAAACTCTGGCCTATCACAGCTAACCAAAGCTATTCCTCACATCATCATCATCATCACACACAAACACACACACGCACACAATGCCCTCATATCTTAACCTCTAGAGCAGGGGTTCCTAACCTTTTCCAGAGTACTCTTGAAGGTCCAGTACAGTACCTGTGTACCGCCTGGTTCCAGAAAATTTCAATTACAGCAAATATCAATTTCTTTACAAGTAAAACACACAAATGAACTAACAGCAATGAACACAACTCATTTTAATGTGAGGGATGAATCTGTTTCTTCTTCACCAGCTGATCAATGCCAGATTATCTTGTGTAAGGCAATACTTTACTCTTCTGAGAAATAAATTGATTTAATTTGACTAAAAATTGCATATAATCCTGAAAGTGCTCCTGTACCAGCTGGAAGGCCTTCACATACCACTAGTGGCACATGTACCACAGATTAGGAACCACTACTCTAGTGGGAGAGAACTCATCTTTACTAATATATCTTCACATATAAAAATCTCCAAGATTCATAACGAGCAGCATATGCAAGAGATCATTAAGACTGACACAACACTGACATGTAGGACAGATCACCTTCCCTGTGCAATCAGTGTGACACTTGGACACAGGACTGAGTTAACCTCACAGTGGTGCCAATGAAATGGTTTGGTCCTGACCTGAGGCAACTGAGTAACTAATAACCTTTGTTTGTCCTCTATTAAAAAAGCTTCTATAACCATTTTTCCAAGTGTTATTTACTGAACTGTGAACTGAATGCATGGCTTACTAGCTGTGTCCTGAGCAGAAGCAACCAAGAGTGAACAATGGGTTATCTTTGTCCTCTACTAAAAGCAACCAAGATTATTTTTCCAGGGGTTATTTGCTATAAGCAATGCTCTTTGTACTGTGTCATTTTCACTTCATTTAGACTGGAGTGTTCATGAGAGACACTGGTGTGACCACTACATTGTCTCCTGTCAGGCATGTATAAAAATTGAGAGCATTAAAAGAATAATTTGTCTGTAACATAGAGAAACCATCTCTACTTGTACCTGTTCTAATGTTATCCATGTGGTAATTACACCTCCCAAATGAGAAGCCTCCGTCCTGGCTAACTATGCACAGAATCACCTCAGCAGTGGGAAATTATTGGATTCAGTCGTCAGCGTCATCAAACTGGCCAGTCTCCATGGCCTCCTCTGTATCAACGTCCGCCTCTTGCTCAAGGTGGCCGGGTCCGGTGCTCCTGCCCCCAACTCTGGCCATGTCGTCCACTCCTGCTGGCATTACAAAACAATCTTATCCACTGCCATTATTTTTTCTTCTAAGCTGAGGCAGAGTGTGAGTGTGAAAGTTGTGTGCCTTGTTGCCATAATAAAACTCTGCAATACAGTGACTTTAGTCTGTCTAATCTTAAGTAGCTCTTGGATCCAAAACATATTGTAACTTATTGATAATATAATTGTTTTCATGTGAATAATACCCATTTTCTGTTGATCACCACACTTATCACGAGGAAAGCTTACGGATTTCCTCAAGACCTGACAACCACACATTACTCCAGGACACCATTCAGACCAAGACCCAGAAGGCACTTTAGAGCAGACAGACAATAGTATGCTGGTTAGTGTGCACTGTAGTTCATTAGTAAATGGTCAAATCTTTACTCCATATTGTAATGTTGTAATGTATCTAATAGTAAAATAAATAAACCTCATTATTGTCTTTCTACTGTGAGCCAACAAGCTTGGAGTAAATGATGCAAGTGGGCCTTTTTTTTTCTTCTAATTAATGCACTTTTTTTTTTTTTTTGTTGCCCTTGGCCAGTTTCACACTCTTACATAAAAAAAAAGTGTGTGGTGCCTTGTTGGGGCCACCTTGTGTGATATTGCTAAAACAATATAGGTAGAGCATTACTATCATCTCTCTTATTTCCCTTAAGAGTTCATGGATATAATTCACGGTCTAGAGAGCCAATGCTTACTTTACCACAGTTATCACACAATGGGAATCTGAGAAACACGAGGCACAGCACAGCAGCCAGTCGGCCATTTTCAGAAATGCCTTGTTCTCTCACCATAACAATTTTCCAAGGCCACAGAGACAACTAATTGGATTTTCAAGACAGTTTCTCCTTATGATAAACTAGAAATCTTGCCAATCTATAACCAGAACCATAAAAATATCCTGAGAACATAAGTATCTCCAACTAAAGCCTTTGGAAAGTAGCGATGGTGAAAGAGCAAAACGTTTCGGATTACAGGTCAGTGTCTTACCATCCATGTCGTCTTCATAGGGCACATGGTAGCCATTCTCATTCACTTCATACTCGCCCTCATCCAGGTTTTCCTCGTCATCTGTAAGGCAATAGCAAGTCAAGATTAATAAACTATCATCATTACTCTCATCAATGTTCCTTTCCCCTCACTCGTATTTTGACATTCATTCTCTTTCTCTCATCAAAATCTGCCTTAACTATAAAGAGATTCTGAGTAACTATTCATACACACACACACATCATTCACACACTTAGCCACACCAGGAGAGGAAGAGTCTCATTGGTGCTGAATCAATGGGGAGCTTTAAAAGATTAGACAAATTTATAGATGGTGATGATAGATGAAATTAACCACTTCAATACTGGGACACTTTTTTACTATAAGTCTTGGGTGTGACTAGACCATTTTATTGACATTAGGAAGGGTCTATGGAGGTCAGAAGATGGATGGCCACAGTCCTCCCTATTCTAATACCCACCTAAGTTTCTGAAACTGCATAAAACCACCAAACAGTCACCAGAATGAATATGAAAAACACATCATAGTACTGAAGGGGTTAAAAGAAGATTACACAAATTTATAAATGTGGATGATGGATGAAATTAAGTAGATTTGCTCATACAGGGACTGCCACATGTAGGCCTGACAGAACAGCCTCTTGCAGCTTCCTTCATTGTATTACCTAAGTTCTTATGTTCTCGTAGCAGACCTCACTACACCACAGGACCTCAGCCACCACACAGCTGGCCACTCCTACCCAAAGCATGCACGGATCTATAAATTACATAAAAAAAAATAAACAAAAAAACTAAGCTACTGAGAGAGAGAGAGAGAGAGAGAGAGAGAGAGAGAGAGAGAGAGAGAGAGAGAGAGAGAGAGAGAGAGAGAGAGAGAGAGAGAGAGAGAGAGAGGAGAGAGAGAGGAGAGAGGAGAGGAGAGAGAGGAGAGAGGAGAGGAGGAGGAGAGGAGAGGAGGAGAGAGAGAGGAGAGGAGAGGAGAGGAGAGGAGAGGAGAGGAGAGAGAGAGAGGAGAGAAGAGGAGAAGAGGAGACAAAGACCAAGACCAAGACAAAGACAAAGACAAAGACAGAGACAGAGACACAGACACAGAGACAGAAAACAGAAGACAGAGACACTGAAAGAGAGACAAAAGAGAGAGAGAATTACCGTCACCTTCTGGCCATGCGTCATCATCAGACTGGTCCTGTGGGTCGGGGTGCAGCGCCTGGCACTCGTTCAGGGCCTGGTACATGGGCTCCAGGGACATCGGGTCTGTGGGGATGAACTTGAGCTCTGTGCAGGCCGTCTCCTCGTCATCCTCATCATCCGAGTCTGTTCCTACTGTGATGTTTGGCGTGCCGGCTGAAATAAAGGTTTGTGGTGTACAGAGGGAGATGGTGGCATAGTGGATGAGGTGATGAACGTGGGATCGGGCAGATGTCCACGTGTAGGTTCGAATCCCACCACATACCGCTTTGAAGCTATGCCATTTCTCAAGTGGTTTAAAGTTACCTACATGTCACCATGATACCCAGGTTCTAGGTGGTTACACTAAAGATGTGCTTGGGTGGTGATATGGACCCTAATATGAGCACCACTATAAATAAAATTGCCAGCGTCACTAATGGGTGAAAGCCGAACAGCGCTTCCCACATATACTCTTCAAGTATGCCTACAGGCGCTATAGGCCATAACATAAAAAATTAAAAAAAGCCATAACAAAAAATAAATAAATAAATACTACTATGTCATGCATCTATTAATTATCATTTCTCTAATAGTAAGCCTCATTCTAGCATTTATAAGAATATACAGGATAAGAATTATTAAATCTTAGAATAAAATAACTTGAATTCTTCAGTTATAACAAAATTCTTCTATTTGTGACCCTTCAGTACTGGGATGCTTTTTAATGAGTTTGTGGTGTGATTAGATGATTTTATTGACATCAGGAAGGATCTACATAGGTAAAATAATGGCTGAGTTTTCCCTATTTTAATTCTTACACAAGTTTCTGAACCTGTACAATGTTGCCAAATAGCAAATAGAATAAACCTGAAAACGTGTCACGGTACTGAAAGGCTTAAAGTAAAGGAATCTATCTACACAAAGACATCCAGAAATATCCACCAAAAAGTTAAGTTTGTTGGCAATGGTAATGATTAATTGTCTGTTTGTAAAAGAAAAAGAAACAAAGGCACCTGCTCACTATACTAAGTAGCCTCTTTAGTACCAGGACACATTTCCATATTCATTCATTCATTTGGTAATTTTATACAGCTTCAGAAACTTATGTAAGGATTAAAATAGTGAAGACTGCAGCCATCAATCTTCTAACCTCCACAGACCCTTCCTAATATCAATAAAATGGTCTAATCGTACACAAATCTCAAGGTAAAAATGTGTTCCAGAACTGAAGGAGTTAAAAAAATCTATGCATGAAAGCCCTGATGTCACCAGTTTGTATCTAAAGGTGGATGGAAGGTAATGTAAGGTAATGGGAGGTAATGGAAGGTTGGCGTGGCAGAGTGTTACCCCAGGGCAGGTTGATGGTGGTGTCGACGATGAGGCAGAGACACGGTTGGTTCTGGTTGGATGTGTCCCGGCTCACAGCGTGGATGGCGATGTGTGGGTATGCAAGGGAGAGTGTGTGTTGCTCTGAGCCGTCCTTCACCCACGACACATGGCTGTCAAGGGGATAGTCATGAGAATGCTATGTGTGTGTGTATATCAAAAATCTAAAAAATAATGACTCCTATACCAGCTGAGGAGTCCCATTTCCTTTTTACTTTTCAGGGACAGGCATTGTTGTGGGCCTTTTTCTTTGAAAACATTTGTGTTGACTTTGGCCAATTGTCCCTCTTACATAAAGAAATATATATTCAACAGATGATTAAAATAATATCAGTATTTTCAATATTCTGACAGATTTTTTTTTATGGAAGAGGGGCTGGCCAAGGGCAACAATAAATAAAAAGAAAAAAAAGGCCCACTTGATTGCCAGGTAAGAAATCCAGGTAAGACATACACTGTAGAATCTCAGACACACACCACTCATCTCCCTCTCATTCTCACAGACACACACCACTCATCTCCCTCTCATTTCAGCCTCTTTACTCAATGTTATTACACTCAAAGGAACAAACAATCCTCACATCACCATTACACACTCAAGCTTATAGCATGAACAAGGCAAACAGCAAAAGTCGCTACCTTCAGTTTGCCTTAAATTCTAGCCCCCCTCCCTGCCCCCTCCTTCTCGTAGTCCACATAACCTTAAAAACTAACAAAAACACTGTCATACATCACTGTAAGTCACCAGCCAGTGATAAACAACAAACAGTCACCTCTCAGCTATGTAGAGAGTGCCCGGGCCATACACCTCCTCATGGATCCACAGCTTGGTGTTCTCCTGACGGTGCTTGATTCCCTCGACGGGCGGCGGCAGGTTCAGCAGCAGCATGTCTCCCTTGCTGAACGCGGCTGCTAATGCTTCAATACGGCGAATTGAGGCCTACACTTGCTTCTGTGGCGTGGGGGAGTCAGGAGAAGCTAGCCGCCATGTGTGTCGTGTCGTTTCCCGGGAAAATTATCATTGAGTCGTGGCAACTGAATCAGAGATAAGGATGCCATTGCCTGCCAGTCACACTCGCGCGGTATTCAAATGTGAAAGACTATTGCACTCTCTCTCTCTCTCTCTCTCTCTCTCTCTCTCTCTCTCTCTCTCTCTCTCTCCATGGCTATTTTCAAAGGCCATATAGATGACACACACACACACACACACGCGCGCGCGCCCGGTAGCTCAGTGGTTAGAACGCTGGCTTCACAAGCCAGAGGACCGGGGTTCGATTCCTCGGCCGGGTGGAGATATTTGGGTGTGTCTCCTTTCACGTGTAGCCCCTGTTCACCTAGCAGTGAGTAGGTACGGGATGTAAATCAAGGAGTTGTGACCTTGTTGTCCTGGTGTGTGGTGTGTGCCTGGTCTCAGGCCTACCCCAAGATCGGAAATAATGAGCTCTGAGCTCGTTCCGTAGGGTAACGTCTGGCTGTCTCGTCAGAGACTGCAGCAGATCAAACAGTGAAACACACACACACAAACAGTAATCTTTTCATTGGAAAACCCCAAGACTTACTTACACCTCCACAAAAACCTTGAAACATTCACGCTAACTCTCTATACTAATTCTGGCTTACGACTGCACCTCCTTTAACCATCACCGCGCTACACCCTAACTGCTCTCCTATTATCAGATCACACATGCACACCACACGCCCTTGACACACACACACACACACACACACACACACACACACACACACCGAGGTCACGTTGAAAAGGGGTATATTTAGAAATGAAAAACGGTGTAAGTCTCGCTGCATTGTTCACGGCTGCCTCCAGTTAATAAAGTGAAACGCGGAGGTGTGAAGGACTGCCAGCCAACACGATACTCAATTCGACACTCGAGACACGCCCTTATACATAATGCCACTGTCACCTCAGACCTCCTTTCCACTGTCCACACTAGCCAATACTCCCAATTAATCCTCTTTACGTGTTTGAAGTTTCGTATTCTCAAACACTTCTGTGCTTTACCTCTACCATTTCAAAAGGCTCCATTTAAATTTACACGAGTTTTCTAAGGTGTTTTTATGGTCCTCGAGGCAGAGTGACAAGTATTCTACATTATTAACTGGCGAAATACTCTTGGAAACCTCGATAATCATCTTTATGACCCTTAAAAACAGTCGTGGTAGGAGAGCAAAACGTTTTTGAATACGGGCTGTTTCCTATATAGGCCACCTGCACTTCTAACCCTTCTTATTAATACATTTCCATCCCTCCCATGCAAAGGTTTTAGGATTCTATTAATTCATTCAGTACTGGGACGCTTTTTTTATCTTGAGATTTGTGTACGATTAGACCATTTTATTGACCTTAGGATGGATCAGAAGATTAATGGACACAGTCTTCCCTATTTCAATCCCCCACATAAATTTCTGAAGCTGTATAAAATCACCAAATCGTAAGCAGAATGAATATGGAAACGCATCATGGTACTGAAAGGGTTAATAAAGCATTCATACGTGGTACCTCCTCTATTTTCCAAAGGCTGTTATTGAAGTGACACGGGTTTATACGGTTCTCGAGACCGATTAACATGATTTCTGTTCTATGGACTGGAAAACACTTGAGAACCATGCAGGCTAATGATGGCTGTGGCTTTACTCATGGGCCAGGTTCTCACACAGTTTCTCCAGTTGATAATGTAGAAATATATATAATCTGTCATTTGAAGAATAGAAATACCCTTAAAAACACGTGTCACTTCAACTACAGCCTTTGGGAAGTGGTGGTGGTGTGACGCAGTGTTGTTTCTCCACACCCTAATCACTGCAAAAGCTCCCACTCTCACTAACAACTCTGTCTCGCCAATTCCCATCACTCAACACAAGTCAGAACGCGACACAACTTGAGAAAAGAAAAGCTATAAATTTACCAGAGAGAGAGAGAGAGAGAGAGAGAGAGAGAGAGCATATCCAGGTCACAATTTCAAAAGTAGCACCTGTTATTTTCTCTCTTTCTATATTTCATGTAAGAAGGACAGTGACTAAGCGCTGCAGAATATTAAACAGAGGAGGAGGAGGAGGAGGAG
>NC_059282.1:10528555-10531055 GCF_017591435.1 Portunus trituberculatus
GAACAAACAACAACAACAACAACAACAATAAACTAAAAGAATGACCACCACCACCACCACCACCACCACGAGGCCACGATAACAGCACTAATAACTACACCAGGTGACATAAAAACCCTGAAACAAATTTACCTGAACGCAAATTACAGGTGTGTGTGTATTACTTCTCGCGCTACGGCCAGGTGCGATTTGTCTGGAGGAGGAGGAGGAGGAGGAAGAAGAGGAGGAGGTGTTGAAATGGAATGAGAAGGAAATAGATGTGCAGAGAGAGAGAGAGAGAGAGAGAGAGAGAGAGAGAGAGAGAGGCAGGCACAGAATAGGTGGAGACAGAAAGAGGGAGAGAGGAGGTAAGGAAAGGTGAGGGGAGGTGAGGGGAGATTAGGGAGGTAAAACGAGCGTGTGGGAGGTTGAGGCTAAGTTGAGGGTGGGTGGAGGGCGGCAAGGCAAGGAGGGAATAGCGACTCAGCGTGCAGGCAACAGTCAGGCCACGCTGCCTCACCTGGACACAACTACCGTCCCCCGCACCGCATTACCTTTCCTAACATGCACTGTGTCCCTGCTAAGCCCAGTATAGCTCACCTGGTCCTATCACCTGGGAGGACTAATTAAGTGTGGTTTGCGATACCTTGTTCACCTGAGAATATTCGTTACCTGTGGTGATTTAATTAACGGGAATGGACTGATTACTTCACCTGAAGAAACGAAGAGGACTAAGGGAAAGGGAAGGTAACTGCTGGTGTTATTACAAGGCAGGTAAAATGTTCAACCCTTTTAGTGCTATGACGCGTTTCCATATTCAATCTGGTGACTATTTGGTGATTCTATACAGCTTCAGAAACTCACGTGGGGATTAGAATAGTGAAAACTGTGGACCATTAATCTTTTGACCTCCATAGACCCTTGCTAATGTCAATAAAACGGTCTAATCATGCCCAAAACTCAAGATAAAAATGATGTTTTTTTTTCATATTCATTCTGCTTACTATTTGGTGATTTTATACAGGTTCAAAAACTTATGTGGGGATTAAAATAGTGAAGACTCTGGACCATTAATCTGACCCCCATAGACTCTTCCTAATGTAAATAGAATGGTTTAATCACATCCAAACTCATGGTAAAAGAGCGTCCCAGTACTGAAGGGGTCAAGAGGGAAACAAGAAAAGACGAAAGCAAAATCAATTAAAGCAGGCAATACGTAAAATAAGAAGAGACAAGAGGAATGGAAAGGAAGTAAAAGAAAATGTATCTTATTAATCCAGGAAGTATTGGAAATATTACAACCTGAAAAGACGAAGACGAGGAAAGGAAAAACAGAAGAAAGCATGAATGAATAAACTGGGAAATGTTACAAACTAAGAGAGAAAAACGAGACATGAAAAATAATGAGATATTGACAAAAATAATGGAAGAAAACACCACTTGAGAGAAAAAGAAAGAATGACGTAAAGAAAACTGGAAGAGAGAGAGAGAGAGAGAGAGAGAGAGAGAGAGAGAGAGAGAGAGAGAGACTTGACAAAAAGAAAATATGACAAAAAATATCACGCAAACTCAAGTAATGATAACAATAATGATAGTAATAATATAAATGAGTAAATAGATGAACAATAAGCATAAAAATTAGAAAACACACACAAAAAAAAAATCAAATTAGAACAGTGAAGAAAAATATATAAGTAAAAGCAAAGCAAATAGACACTAAAAACACGAAATAAATAAGAAAAAAAAAAAGTGAAACAGGAGAAGCAATTAAAAACAGAAGGTACCTGAGCTCACCTGATTGAGTCACCTGGAAGAGGCAATAACCTGGCTGAGACACCGACAGACTTCACCAAACACCACACCACCACACACCTACCTGCCCTCCAGCCACACCAGTCCCGCTCACACAGGTAAGGAACACACCTGAAGCCCATCGCCTGCTCACTCACTCCTCTACTTATCATTGTATTTAAACCCTTCAGTACCATGACGTGTTTCCATATTCATTCTGGTGACTATTTGGTGATTCTATAAAGCTTCAGAGACTCACGTGGGGATTAGAATAGTGAAGACTGTGGACCATTAATTTTTTTTACCTCCATAGACCCTTCCTAATGTCAATAAAATGGTCTAATCGTACACAAAACTCGCATTTCCATATTCATTCTGGTGACTATTTGGTGATTTTATAAAGCTTCAGAGACTCACGTGGGGATTAGAATAGTGAAGACTGTGGACCATTAATTTTTTTACCTCCATAGACCTTCCTAATGTCAATAAAATGGTCTAATCGTACACAATTCTCAAGATAAAAATGTGTCCCATTACTGAAGGCGTTAATGAAGAAGTAAGTAGTGGTAATATCAATCTAGTTTTGTTGTTGTTGTTGTTGTTGCTGTTGTTATTTCTGTTTTTCTGTTGAGGTTTATGAGGGAAGGGAAAAAAAATTAGACAGATTAGTGAAAAAAAAGTGGCAAAAATTTGTGAGTTTTAGTAATGATAATCTAGGTAAGTATCATAT
>NC_059282.1:10536055-10628555 GCF_017591435.1 Portunus trituberculatus
AGAGAGAGAGAGAGAGAGAGAGAGAGAGAGAGAGAGAGAGAGAGAGAGAGAGAGAGTTGATGGATAAGCCGTGCCCCTATCATACATAACGACCCCTATGTATCATAACCGTCAGGGTAGAAATTGCATGAAACTGGTGATTGTGGTGTGCTGACAACACACACACACACACACACACACACACACACACACACACACACACACACACAGTTATTCTTTATGGTTATATTAAAAGAAAAGTTGCAGAGATAAGCATTCTTGTCACGTATTCTAAAATCGCTCTGCCCTCTCACTCACTCACGACTATTTTCTAAGGCCACAGTGATAAATAACCACTTCACAAGCTTACTTTCCCAGATTACTAGTGTAGAAAATCACGTTAACTCCTTCAGTATATACCAGGACGCGTTTCCATATTCATTCTGCTTACTATTTGGTGATTTTATACAGCTTCAGAAACTAATGTCGGGATTAGAATACTGAAGACTGGCCATTATTCTTCTGATCTCCATAGACTCTTCATAATGCCAATAAAATGGTCTAATCATACCCAAAAATTAAGGTAAAAAATAAGTCCTGGTATTGAAGAGATCAAAGTTAGAATTAAGTTAGTTTTGGTTATCATATTTTCATGCAGACGTCATGTTAGACTGAAAGAATTGCAAAAGGGATTCGGAAATTGAGGAAAACTGGATGGTTCGCTATTCTTGGTCTCTGGAAAGGAGCGGAGGTGTGGCGGGGGTGTGAGAAAAGAGAGTTTCAATATGATCTTCTCTCTCTCAAGCACTCGCAAGCCACCAGAGGACGTGACCAGCAGCTTAGGCCGTCTATCTCTCCACCGGCGTAAGGAGAGGAGTGACAGCCTCCCGGAGAAGCGAGCCAACTACAGGAGGAACGGAGACGCAGTAGGAGACGCTGCAGAAGGGAGAGGAGCAGGTCATTCGAACAAGGGTAATTTCGTGCCCTTCCAGCGGGTACTGCACAGACGAAGGAAGAACTCTCTGCCACAAGCCTCGCCTTTACCTGAGCCACGCCGCTACAGGTAAGAGTGGTGGTAGTTGTAGTAGTAGTAGTATAAAGTAGTATAGCTTTTTTTTCGTGTGTGTGTGTGTGTGTGTGTGTGTGTGTGTGTGTGTGTGTGTGTGTGTGTGTGTGTGTGCTAGTACCTATCCCTCTCACCTAACAACAAAACCTAAGCTGATCTTCCCTTTCCTTCCCTTACCTAACCTTACTTCCTTCCTTCCTCTCCTCCCTTTCCTTTCCGCCACCCTCTCTAACCTGGCCACCAACACACACAGGGACCGCCTTGATTGGGAACACCAGAAACCACATGCGCTGATCTTCGACCCTCACCACAAACAGGACGCTAGACGGAGACAACACAGGCCAAGGAAAAACGATTCACATCTCAACAACCTCTTCGAGAACCACCGCGCGGAGGAACATAACGGAGAGGTGGAAGACGGCGGTGTGGAGTCCCCCAGAGGAATAGGAACAGGGCATTCTGATGGGGGATCTGATGCTGCTTCTATCGCCTCTGTTAAGCTTCCTCAGATCCACGGCTCCCCTCCTAATGCGCCAGAAAGTGCTCGATCAGGTAGGACCTCTGAGCTGGCTACCGCGTCCTCCTCCGCGTTAACCACAAGACTGGAACCTCTCGACTCCTAGCCTCCGTCGCCACCTTCGTCTGTGGTTTTGTGACTTTTTTTTCCAATTTTGCCGTCCTAAAACTGTGATTCTTTCCAGTTTCTCCTCCTTCATTGCCTTCTTCGGTGTAGTTCTCTAGTTTCGTCTTCGTCTCCGTCTCCCGCCTGCTTCAAAATGTGATTCTAGAAGATTTCTCCCAAGTCGTAGCCACAAAACCCACGATTCTTTTTAGTTTCTCCTTCATCGCTTTCAATTTTAACGTCTTTATTTTCCTAACTGTGTTTCTCTAGTTTTTTTTTTTTTTTTTTTGTCAACACTGGAAAATCACTCAAGTTCATCCTTCAACGCCTCCTTCGCCATCACCTCCGAACACTAACTCTCCTTAACTCCGCCAAAAACCAAACGCATCTCACTCCCTAACAGGCTCCTACCTTACCACTGAGCCTCTGCGTGAAGGTCAATGCCCCAGCACGCCTCCTGAAGGGCTTGGCAGGGCTTCATTTCCCCACCCCCTACCCTCTGAGCCCAAGACACGGAATCTCAAGACCTCCTAACACTATCACGCCGGTGTCTTGTATAATTTACTACCGCAGATACGTATCTCATAATTGCTCTGACGAAGGGGTGAAGGAGGCGGAAGAGGCTAACGAGAGAGTGAAGGAGAGCTAGCGGGAAGTGTAGGAGACTAAAGTGAAGGAGAACATGTAGAAGACGTTGAGAATTAAGGGGTATAGGAAGAATAGATGAAGGAGAGAGATGAAGGAAGGAAACAAGAGGCGCAAGGAATAATAGGAATGAAGGAGGTAGGAAGAATTGGATGGAGAGGGATGAAGGAAGGAAACAGAGGCGCAAGGAAGAATAGGAGTGTAGGAGGATGGATATAGGAAACAGGTGAAGGACGAGGAGGAAAGAAGGAGGATAAGGAAGAAGTGAAGGAGGCAATAAAGAGACGAAGAATGGATAGGAAAGCGGTGAAGGACGAGGAGGAAAGAAAGAGGATAAGGAAGAAGTGAAAAAGACAATAAAGGAACGGAGAATGGATATGAAATGATAAAGGACGAGGAGGAATGAAGGAGGGTAAGGAAGAAGTGAAGGAGGATTTATAAAAGGAAGGATAACAGATAACAAGCCTTACTCTTCCAGCCTGTTCCCACTGGTACACTTTTATCATCGTCCCATCGCCGTGTTGGTCCCAGGAGAGTGATACGATACCCCCCCTTCGCCCTCAGACACACTCGTTCACCCTCGGGCCCCGTCAATACTCCCCACTCCCCCCCTTCCCGCACCTCTGACCGGGAAGGGAAGGACGAGAAGGGGAGTTATGAAAGAAATGGCTACAAGGTTCAAGGTTCAGAAATTATCGTGTTTTTTTTTTCTCTCTCTCTTTTTTTTTTTTTTGTTTAAATGAATAGCGTTCGTGATTTTTTTTTTTTATCTATTCTGTTTATTTATTATTTCTTTCGTTTTCTGTTCATTAAATATTATTAATCCCCTTCAGTACACCATGGCGCGTTTTCCATATGCATTCTGGTTACTATTTGGTGATTCTATACAGCTTCAGAACCTCATGTGGGGGATTAAGATAATGAAGATTCCGGCCATTAATCTTCTGACCTCCATGTACATAAAATCGTCCAATTGTACCCAAGACTCATGGTACAAAGGCATCCCAGTAGTGAAGTGCCAGACGTCCCACACTCACCACCTCTGCAGACTCCCCAGCAAAACATTTTAGATCACATTTATAAACCTTTCGGCCTCTCTATTGCCAGTATTCAGAAACGCATCGCTCTTTTATCACAGCGACTAATTTCAGAGGCCACAGATCATTATTCGGGTTCTCAAGCTTGTTTTTCTCGTTATTAATGTGGAAATCTTGTTAATCTGTCACTATAACCGTAAAAACACCCCTAAAAACCCGTACCACTTCACCACGACTATTTTCAAAGGCCACAGTCATGATTAGCCGGGTTAATATTGAAGGAATCTGTTAATCTGTCACTATAACCGTAAAAACACCCCTAAAAACCCGTGCCACTTCACCACGACTATTTTCAAAGGCCACAGATATGATAAATCGGGTTCTCAAGAGTGTTTCTCCCGTTAACATCGAAGGAATCTTGTTCATCTGTCACTAAGACCTTAAAACACCATTAAAAACACGTGTCACTTCACAGATATGATAAATCGGGTTCTTAAGAGTGTTTCTCCGGTTAATATTGAAGAAATCTTGTTAATCTGTCACTAAAAACCCGTGTCACTTCAACTAGAGCCTTTGGAAAGTAGTGAAGATGCAGAGATGAGGTTTCAAAAATATGGTTTCAGAATCTCTCGTCACTATTGCTTACAAAGACTACAGAAACTACTAATGGAGTTCTCAAGAGTGTTCTTTTTTCATATTAATACGCAATTCTTTTTCAACTATTACTAGAATCATAAAAAAAACACCCTTGAGACTTCTGGTAATGAAAGCAAAAGCAAAATAGAAATAAAAATGGAAATAATGAAGGAAAACAAAAATTAGACAACAATATCTCTCACTACAGTCTATCAATCGAGACAAGATGAGGGAATGTTTAGGAAATTTGACTCGTTACCCATCACTCGTATTTTCTGATCTCTGAAAACATCTCCACCTTTCCTGTATCGCTAACAGTACGTGACTCACCCGCAACTATTCTTATATACGAGTTATTGTGTGTATGAGACAAATATAATCCTACTCCACATTTGTTGTTTCTCTCTCTCTCTCTCTCTCTGGGTTCGTGAATAGCAGGCATTAAAATGTAAACAGATCATCTTTAACACACACACACACACACACACACACACACACACACACACAGTCATTGCCCTCACCAGGTAAAACTCAATACAAAAAATCGCAAAACAAAACAAAAGCAGTAGAAAGTAGCAGAAGGAGGAGGAGGAGGAGGAGGAAGAAATACAAATAAAAAGATAAAGAAGAAAAATAAAAGCTAAACAAACAAGACAACAAAAACAACACCAACACCACAACTTCACAACCTGACGAAGTAGCAGAAGGAGGAACCAACGAGAACAAAGGAAAAGAACATTACTTTCTGGACAACCTCGATCTGGAAGGGCAAGAGGGAGACACAGGGCGTTAAGGAGCCTCGTGTCCAGCTTAACTCGGTCTGTGTAGGAGACGGGCACAGTTTTCATCACCGCCTTTATCGCCTGCAGGAGAAGATGAGGTAAGGTTACTGAATGAGAGAGAGAGAGAGAGAGAGAGAGAGAGAGAGAGAGAGAGAGAGAGAGAGAGAGAGAGAGAGAGAGATTTCAACATTTTATTACGCCTTAGAGGAAGAGAGAGAGAGGGGGCGGGGAAGGAAGGAAAGGAAAAAGGGAGATAAAAAAGAGAACGGGTAATGAGAGAGAAAGAGAGAGAGAGAGAGAGAGAGAGAGAGAACGAGAATGAAAGATAAACAGAATGCATAGATGAATGAATGAATAAACGAAAATAATGAGACAAATAAGACAGAAAACGAAAGAAAGGAAGGCAAAAAAACAAACTTAATTCATATCTCGACAAAAAATAATGATAAATAAATAAATAAATGAAATAGAAAAAGGGAGAAACGAAAGCAAAAGGAAAGGTACAAACTCTATTGATTATCACACACACACACACACACACACACACCTAAACACATCCCATAGACATCATTATTTACTTATTCATCCCTCTCTCAATAACTTCCTCTGTATACCTTCCCGTCACTCCTAAACCACTCTCTTATCGACCCTCCTACCTCCTCGTGGCTGAACGGGAGAACTGTCACTATACCCAAACACTGACTGACTGAACGGGGGAACTGTCACTATACCCAAACACTGACTGACTGAACGAAGGACTGTGACTTATTTTTTTTTTCTTTCTTTACGTAGGGAAGAGGACAGGCCAAGGGCAATAAAAAAAAGGCCCACTTGAGTGCTGGCTCTCTAAAAAGCGGAAAAGCGTCAGTCGAAATTCACACACTGACTGACTGAATCTCTATATCTAATTACTGACTTACTGATTGACTGACCGACTGAATGAATGACTGACTGACTGACTGATTGGCTAACTGACTGATCGACCAGCTGACTGACTGACCAGCTATCTCTTCACTTTCTCTATCTATCTATTCATACATTAATCTATTTCATCCCTCCCTTCTTATTGTTTGCTTATCTCTGTTCTTAGTCTCTCTCTCTCTCTCTCTCTCTCTCGAGTTAGCCCCGTTGCTAAATGACGTTGTACTAAGCTATGCATAGTAAACAAAGAAACTCAGCGTATATATTCGTGCTAAATTGTTCCTGCTAGTTTAAATATGTCGAACAAAAACACGAGAGAACACACACACACACACACACAACCTCTTAGTGTGTGTGTGTGTGTAAGTCGATGCACTGTAGTACTTTCAACACACACACACACACACACATTCTGAAGACCAGAATTAGATTAACGTGATCGAACGCAGTTATCGTTTTGAAGAGAGAGAGAGAGAGAGAGAGAGAGAGAGAGAGAGAGAGAGAGAGAGAGAGAGCATGCATTCGCGAAATAAAGCAACTAAGAAAATGGAAGAAAAAGCAAAAACAAACATTGTATCTATAACTACCGAGAGAGAGAGAGAGAGAGAGAGAGAGAGAGAGAGAGAGAGCTACAGCCCCCCCTCCCACAATTCGATCCAGGTTCCTCCAGAAAGCGTTGGAGTAAACAGGAGCTGGAGTCCGTAATAATTGTGATCAGGAAACATAATGAGAGAGTGGCGCGCTGCTCGGCTCCAAGGCCACTGTGGAGGAGGAGGAGGAGGAGGAGGAAGAGTTGGAAGAGGAGGAGGAGAAGGAGGAGGAGGAAGGATTGGTACATGAGTAGAGAAGAAAGGTTGAAAAGGAAAAGTACGAAAATTTTGCAGAGAGAGAGAGAGAGAGGTAAGGAAAAAGTGCAAAAAAGTGACAAGGAGAGAGAGAGAGAGAGAGAGAGAGAGAGAGAGAGAGAGAGAGAGAGAACTTTCCTACATCATTAGTCTCCAAAAAGTAAGCAAATATAAGACAGCATAGCAAGAGATAAAAATAAGCAACAACATCCTGCATGGTCACCACATTATGTTTCCAAGAGTACTAAACAAAACGATCCCTTCAAGTTTATTAACAACTATTTACACAATTATAACCTTAGCAGCACATGGCACTATTTACAACCTCCAACCACTGCTACTAATTGACAGACGTTATTTACAACCTCCAACTAATACATCTGATTGAGTGGCACCTTCTCATTTAGCACTCCATGAAATAAGTGACTAGCTAGGCCGACTTATGTGGCAAATTGTAAAAGTATAAAACTGTCACTCTTTCCAGATACACACATAATAAAAAGTAGATAAAAAAATAATCACACGCTTTAAAAATCAAGGCAAATTTTTGGTAAGGTCTTTCACTTCATGAGGGACATTACTAGTTTTATATTACACAAATTTTGATGTGTTTTGAGTTGATGCTAATTTTTTGTCCTACTGATACTACTAATACTACATGGCTTCAGTTACTCTATCATTCCTACACAAACTACCAGTGTTCTTATCTATCCCTGCCAGACATGAAATCTTGGGGACATATCTGCTCTTATACACAAATTTTGATGTGTTTTTTGAGTCGAGAATGCTCATTTTTGTTTGTCCTAGTACTACTCGTATAATGTCACCTCAATTACTCAACGATTCCTTCACAAATCACAAGTGTTTTAGGGATGGAATATCACACTATCGTGAATATAAACTTGTCAGTAAACCCACAGTTATAGACTTTGTCTATAATTGTGGGTTTACCGACAAGTGTTTTTCTTATCTATCCCTGCCAGACATGAAATCTTGAGGACATAACTACTCTTATCCCTAAATTTTGATGCGTTTTGAGTTGAGAATTCTCATTTTTGTCCTACTACTACAATGTGACCTCAATTATTCTACCATTTCTTCACCAATCATGTGTTTTCTTGCTATCCTTACCAGACATGAAATATTGGGGACATAACAGCTCTTATAATCTACAAATTTTGATGTTTTGAGTTTAGAAGGTTAATTTTTTGTCTTTCTAATACAGTGTGGCTTCAATTACTCTACCATTCCTTCACAAATCACCAGTATTTTTCTGATCTATCCTTGCCAGACATGAAATCTTGCACCACTACACACCAGGCCACACCAAGACCCTCCTTCACCTTGCATGTCCTGTTGCTTCCCACTAGGTAGCCTTTACCAGTCGCTCACTCCAGAAAGCCAGCACCGCCTGCACCCTGAGAGTGAAGCCCAGGCCTGCCAGCACACTAAGCAGGGTCACAATGAAGCCCACCGCCTCAAAGATAAAATGAGGCGCAAATATCTTCCACAGCATGAGGTGTCTGCGCAGAACAAACGCCGCCACTGATGTGCAGAACACCTGGGGGAGGAGGCACTCATTAATGGGTTCCTTCTGATTCACCTGTTCTTAAGCCTGTATTCAGAAACACTGCTCTTTCACCATGACTATTTTCCAAGGCTACAGAGATGATTAATGGGGTTTTCAAGAGTATTTCTCCAGTAATAATATAGAAATCTTGATAATCTGCCTCTGCAACCATAAAAAAAATCTTGTGTAAATAGTGAAATAGTGGAGGTGAAGCACAGAAGTGTTTGAGAATACAAGGCTTAGTCATAAGCTGAAGTATTCAAGTATTAATGTTCATTGTCTGCTCCCCAAGGGCCAACTGAGGAGTGTGAGTGAGTGGTGCCTTCCTTTGTAGGAGTGCCAGTGAGGTACATCTATAAACATACCAGTCAGTCTTCATGTACTGGATCACAGCTGAGTGAGTGAGCTAACCTTGGCTGCATGAAGAAAGATGTAGCAAAGGCCAGTGGACATTAGGGACTCCCTCAGCACATCAGGCTCCTCCACCAACAGGAATTCTCCCCGGCCTATCTCGTCGCCTTCCAGACTGTTGATGGAACATGAGTTACCAAGTGAACACACAATGGGAGTTCAGCAGAGATGGTGAAAGCAGGATGTGACAGTGAAGGTTTGCTCACCGGCTGCCTCGAAGACTGGGAAAGACAACACTGATAGCAAGAGGAGCCATCACCACCAGTGGCAGAGCCAGGCCAAGCAGGAGGTGGGAGGAGTAGGTGTTGAGGCCCACCAGGAGAGCCGGGGCCCAGTTCCCCACACTGTGTGCCCCCTCCAACCCCACAAAGGCAGCGGACCAGTGGAGGGCTGGGAAGGTTGGCTGGTGGCCCGTTGAGTAGAAGCCATGAAGGCTGAGAGTGAACCACAGGCACGCCGCCGCCCACCCAGGCCGCACCAACTCCTCTGTGGAAGGGAGGCAGCCTTGGGTCACTGGTGAACTGACAGCTTTACAGCATCTAGAGAAATCTAAGGAAACTATATCTGATTTACAACAACAGACTGGATAGACATAAAAAATGGACTTACTTCTATTACAACAAGCAATCTGAAAGTAAAGACATCTATGTTGATATAAAAATGAAGAAATCAACCGACAGAAACAAGCTTCTTCATGAATAAATGAGCTGAAGGCAAATGTGGAGCAGAACAAATACTTACTGAAGTTATGGCACGTTTTCAACTTCCACAGTGCTTGCAGCAGGAGTGAAGCAGCAGCCAGCAGCAGCAGCAGCAGAATTGCCCCACTCAGCCCATCCCCAGCCACCAGCACCACCACCACCACCACCACCATTAGCACTGCCACTGTGGGGGCTGACAAGGCAGTGGCCAAGCCATACACCACAGGGATGGCAGGACCCTTGCTGTCCTGCCTCCTGTACTGTTCCATAAGAGTGTGGCACAGGTGAGGTATCAAGGTGTTGGGGTTGTCAGACACCGGCGGCCGGCTCTTCCTGCCGGTGGTGGAAGGCACTGTATATGAGGAGAGGCATACAGGCCAGCATGGCCATGTGGACCACAGTGGCAGCATATATCACCCGTGGGGGAATGACGTGGCCCCAGATGTCCAAGTTGTGGGCAGATATGACAGCCTGGATGGCCCACCACACGGCCACCAGCACGCCGCACACCACGGGCACTATCCTGGCCAGCAGCACGCTTGCCCTGCCACCATTGAGGTTGCCGCACAGCAGCAACCAGCGTCGGGGCAGCCACACAGCCACCGCCAGCAGCAGCACGCTAGTGAAGTAACGCCAGTTGTGCAAATGCTGAGGCAGGCCAGAGAGTGGCACCTGTGCCTGGCCTGGGATGCACCAATGCTGCTCCTCGCGGCATCGCCAGAACCAACCACTGCACCGTACACACACCACTGCCGCTGCCCACCCGCCACCACACGCCACACTGAACACACTGCCAAACACCTTCACCCCCTTCCCACTGCAGCTCTTCTTACCCACAATCTCAAACATCAACAACAACAAGTACAAAGTCATGCATGACACCAAAACAAAACCAACAACATAATTCTCCACCACTACAAAACTGTTTGAGAAACTTCCTAACAATAAGAAACCAACAAGTAACAAGGAAATGCAATCTACTGTCTTAAATTTTAACTGTAACACTGTCAGATCCTGCCTGTGTGCATACACCCATGATAATAACAAAACACTTGCAGCATAGGTTAAAATAACAAAACCAAACCACTGAGACAATGCAAGCAACAAGTTAACAACAACAGTGAGTATCAGCATTCTTTTGACCATGTGAGTTTTGATGTTTGTTAGTGTAGTGGAGTGGATGAACAGTGCAGCCATGACCAGCGCACTGAGCATCAAGCACAGGCCACTCAGCATCTGCTGGACATCAAAGCGTGCCCAGATCTCCTCACACATCACCTTGGCCAGACTCAAGTACTCTGAGAAGGCCGTCCTCTCACCACCAACCGATGACTTCTCCTGCGCCTTCCCCTCCAGGAGTTCCAGGCTGTGCCACAGGTCCTGAGGGTAGGTGTTCCCCAGCTCCCTGTAGGCTGTGAGGTACCTCTTCACCTGCTGCACATTGAGGTGTAGCCCACGGTGCCTCTGCTTCTCTGCCTCCTCAGCACTCATTCCTGCTGTCACCAGCGCACTCTCCATCACCTTACCCAGGCTGGAGAAAGGCACAGGCACGCCAAGGCACAGGGCCAGTGTGGGCACCAAATCAACCTGTGCCACGGGCAGGGTGTGGACTGGTGGGAATGGCAGGTGGAGGGCAGGGCTGTACACAAAGAGGGCAGCCTCCACCTCTTCCCTGGAGTCACCACCATGGTCCCCTGTCTGGGTCATGCCGTGGTCCCCAAGCACCAACAGAAGGGTGTTGTTGTCCATGCCAGCAATGATTTGCCTGCCAGACAGTAATCATTCATTATTATCCATTACATCATTGTTCAAGTCAACAACACAGTGACACACAACTCAAGACATTGACATACTACATCTTCACTCTTAAGGAGAAGCAAGGAGTGACACAAGATAAGAGGTGCCTCTCTACACACACCTCTGACACACAAGTTGAGATACACACAACGAAAGGCAATACACAAACCAAGACTGCCCTGCTGTCACACACACAACCTTACAGACACACACACACTCAAAACAAAACACACAAGTCCTCACGAGACAGCTTTGTTCATCTGGGTGAGCTTGGCGGCCATCTGGGGATGGTTGGGGCCGTACCGGTGTCCACAGTGGTCCACCCCAAGGAAGTGTGCAACAATCACCTCCCAGTCATCTCGGCCCATCTCTTCCCCCAGGTGACTCAGCACCCCACGGTCCACAGTGTGCAGGTCCATCACGTTGAAGGATGAGTACAGATGAGAACGGTTGAACCTGAAGAGTTACAACATGGTGAGTAACGACACTTTTAGCAAACTGACAATCAAGCGGGCCTTTTCTTTTTACTTTTGTGCCCTTGGCTGGCTTCTCCTCTTGCATAAAAAAAAAGAAGACAAATGCCATGATATCAAAGAAGAGGAAACAAGAGTGTCAGCGCAAGGCAGCAAGTGTTCTCACCGTCCAGGGAAGAGTCCACCCCATGTGTCGTCGCCAAGGACAGTGACATGCCGGCCATGCCTCACCAGTTGGTCCACAATGTTGTCCTCCTCTATCTCCTCACTGTGGCATGGGGCAAACACATATCAGTCACCACTCACACTCTCCATTCCCCCTTCAAGTGTGACAAAGCTCATAAGGGAATAACATTACATAAAAAGCTCTTTAAAAATTGTCAAAAAGTATTAAAGCTGGATAATTGAGTTTTGAAGCTATTTACATCCACTGATATGCAGATCATCTTCTCCTTCTGATATCAAGCACTATAATTCAATATTCTACTCATTTGCATCATCCTTAGTTCAACTCAAAAATTTAATGACTGCTATATCAGTGGGCTTTCTTTTACATTACATTTCAATCTCCTTGGCTGGTACCTTGACCCCTTCAGCACTATAATGCATTTTCATTTAATTCTGGTTACTATTTGGTGATTTTATAGAGTTTCAGAAAGTTATGTGAGGGATTAAAATAGTGAAGACTCTGGCCATTAATCCTCTGACCTCCCTTCCTAATGTCAATAAAATTGTCTAATCACATCAAAAACTCATGGCAAAAATACATCCCAGTGCTGAAGAGGATAAGCATATAAAACTCAGTTTTAGCAACATGTCATTATACAAAGCTGGACAACACAGAGTCAATGAATAGAGAGTGGCAGTGAGGTCTTGGCTGCACCTGAATAACACTGAGTCAATGAACAGAGAGCAGTGGTGAGGTTTTGGCTGGACCTGGCAAAGTTATGGCTGGCATCAATGAAGGTGGGTAGGCTTCCTGTGGTGAGTCCCTTGAGGCGCTGCATGGTGGTGGTTGGGGGGTCTGCCATGAAGGGGCTGAGCTGGGCCTGACGCGGATATTGCTTCACCATCTCCCCAAACACCGGCATCTTGTTCTGGTAAGGCAAAGCGTCTTCATCCTTGAGGGAGGCATTGTAGTGTGCAAAGTCATACCTTAAAGCGTCAATTATCACAATTATAGCCTTTTTGAATGGTGGGGTCATCCAGCAGCCCTCCCTTGTGTGTGGTGCACTGCCTGTCTCTCCCTTGTGATCTGCCTCTGCATCTCTGAAGTCATCACAGGTGGAGTTTGAGGGAATAACTTGTCTGGTGAGGAGAAAGCCATGACTGAAGAGCAAGAGTCCCACCGTCAGAAGTTCACTCAAGCAGAAGATGACGACCAGCACCTCACAATTTTGATGTCTTGTCTTCCACATGTTCAAAGCATCTGTAATAATAATAATAATAATAATAATAATAATAATAATAATAATAATAATAATAATAATAATAATAATAATAATAATAATAATAATAATAATAATAATAATAATAATAATAATAATAATAATAATAATAATAATAATAATAATAATGAAAAAAATTAGATAAATATTAAATATGTGTTTCTCTTCCTTACGGTAGCATGTTTCATTATCACGCTAAAGTTTACAAGTTTTGTAATTTAGCACAGGTGTACCAGGGAAAAAAAAGTCAATTTGCTGTTTTACCCAGCCATGGTCTATTTGATGTGACTCATGTTTTTCTGGTGAGAAATGTAGTGAATTAACTAATGGTATGTGTCATTTCCATTGCAAATTAATACTTTTGAGTTTTGATTGTTTTTTCAACTTCTACTTTTGTCTACCTCTTATTTCCACTGATCTTGGGGACCCGTGGGAAATTGCATTTTTTTTGGGGGGGAGCATTACATCAAGTAATTGTGTTGCAAAAGAGGTCAGAAATCAGCAAACCCACATAAAAATACATGAAAATACTCTGATGATGGCAGTGGTGGTGGCAGCCAAGCTGTGACGAGCACTGTTTTATTATTATTGAGCAGCATTGCCAACAATTTGCTACCATTGGATTTGGGTCCACTGCAAAGGCTGCCCTCAATATTATATATCTGGATCATCCCCAAGGATCATCCAGATATATAATGATGACATTATAACCTCAATTAAATGCTCGTCACTAATCAAATCTAACATTATAACCATCTAGCTGGGGCGGAGGCACCCCACAGACACACCCCAGGATTACTAACCATATCCAATATTCAATATCTCAATTTAATGCATGTCAAAAATTGTTAGTTGGGAAAAACCATAAATTGTCCAAAAAAAAAAAAAAGAATTTCTAGGCCTTCTACGAGGTAATGTTAGATTTGGTTAGTAAGTCTTGGAGGTGTCTGGTGGGGGGGGTACAGACCCCTTGGCTAGAATGTTTTAATGTTAGGGTTTGTTCAGCAACCCTTGTAGGAGTCTAGGGGTGGCACAGCTCCCCCGGCTGTGTTATAATGTTAGGTTTGGTTAGTCATCCTTTAAGGTTTTTGCTACTTGTAATGAATACAGCCAGAAATGTAGCAAATCATTGGCAACACTACTCAACAATAAAAAGCAATGCTTGCCGTCACTGGTCCCATCAAAGTATTTTGAGATTTTATATGTGATCTTGTTGATTTCCAACCCCTTTTACAACATACACTACTCAATGTAATGTTCCCCCACCCAAAAACACCGATTTCTCACACATTACACAAGATCGGTGTGAATAAGAGGTAAGCATAAGTTGGCTAAGAAAAACTATCATAACTAAAAATCAATAATTTGTGACGGAAATGACATATACCATCAATCAATTCAGTACATTTGTCACCAGAAAACAGTAGTCACATCAAAGATTCTATAGCTGGGTGACACTGCAAACTGAACATTTAAAGGTGTGCCCAGATGCCCAAAACACGTCAACGTTAAGCCATTCAGTACTGGAACACATTTCTACCTTGAGATTTAAGTACGATTAGACCATTTTATTGACATTAGGAAGAGTCTATGACGGTCAGAAGATTAATGACCAGTCTTTGCTATTTCAATCCCCCACATGAATTTCTGAAGCTGCATAAAGTCACCAAATAGTCACCAGAGTGAATAGGGAAATGGGAGTTTTGTATACGATTTGACCATTTTATAGATATTAGGAAGGATCTATGGAGGTCAGAAGATTAATGGCCACACTCTTAACTATTTTAATCCCCACATAAATTTCTGAAGCTGTATAAAGTCACCAAATAGTCATCAGAGTGAATATGGAAACGCGTCATGGTACGGAAGAGGTTAAAGGCGATAAGAGGGGCACCATGAAACTCACCGATCAACCCAAGCAAGCACACCAGAAAACTGTGCATTGTACACTTTATAACAGCATTGAATAACACCAAGTAACACCTTATGTCATACCAGGGAAGGTGGTGTAGGTGAACCTGGTGAAGCATTAAGCTAAGTTGTCCCAGGTCGCTTCTTGGTGCAGTGAAAGTCGTGGGTCGTGAAGTGGCTGAGGTTTGTTGACATCCCGCCGCCACTCGCTCACCAGCCGGCCGGTAGAGAGAGAGAGAGAGAGAGAGAGAAGCCTGTATTCAACAACACTTTCCTTGCTCACCACGACTATTTTCCAAGGTCACATAAATGATTAGCGTGGTTTTCCAGAATGTTAATTTCTCCAGTTAATAATGTAGAAATCTTGTCACTCTTTCTCTAGAACCGTAAAAACACCTTAAAAACTCGAGTAAGCTCAAATAACGCCTTTTGGAATAATGGAGGTGAAACACATAAGTGTTTGAGAGAGAGAGAGAGAGAGAGAGAGAGAGAATGTGTGTGTGTGTGTGTTACTGCAATTCATTATCTTCTACTTATCATCTATTTTCACACAGACATGCAAATATTAGCAGTCTGGCATGGGTGGGTGGCGGTATGAGTGTTGAGTGGCTGGGCTGTGGGTGTTTAGGGATTGCTTGCATGTGATGTGTGTTGGCTGCATGCAAGCAATACACATCACCAAATTAATCAAAACCTGGTGATTTTTTATTTATTTATTTATTTTTTTTTTTTTACGTTATGGCCAATAGCGCCTGCAGACTTACTTGAAGAGTATGTAGGAAGCGCTGTTAAGAATTCGCCCATTGGTGACGCAAGCAATTTTCTTTATAGTGGTACCCATATTAGGGCCCATATCACCACCCACGCAAGTGCATCTTTGATGTAACCACCTAGAACCTAGGTATCATGGTGACATGTAAGTAACTTTAAACCACTCGACAATGGCATAGCTTCAAAGCGGTATGTGGTGGGATTCGAACCTACGCGTGGACGTCCGCCCAATCCCACGCTAATCTCTTTTTAGGGGCAGAAATGAGTACTTTTTGTACCTAAATAATAAAATTTCTTTCCTTCTTTTATGTAGTTTGCATTGGTCACATCAGCACTTGCATGCAACTACACCTGGCTGCATGTACATCAAAAGCAAGACAGACCTAGATTTAGGACTTCTCAAGAGATAAGTTTAACCCTTTCAGTACACGTTTCCCTTTTCATTTTGGTAACTATTTGGTGATTCTATACAGCTTCAGAAACTCAGGTGGGAGATTAAATTAGTGAAGACTGTGGCCATTAATTTTCTAGCCTCTATAGACACTTTCTAATGTAAATCTGATCATCTAATCATACCCAAAACTTAAGGTTAAGATGTGCCCATTTCTGAAGAGGGTTAAGTTTCTTTGTTAATATAGCCTCAGGATCTCGGTTGTGTTCCCACGACTGGCCTGCCCTAGCCGTTTCCCCCCCCAAAGCATGTCATACCACTACACCACGGCAATCCCAGCAATATGGTTAAGAAAAAACAAGGAATATTTTCACTATCTCAATAGTTTGTTTTATTCTTACTTTGAAAAATAAAATATTAAAGATTTAAAAGCACTTTCCATAGATTACTGTTTTTTTTTTTTCGTCTTCTTTTCAATGATTCTCCTTTACTCTTCTCTTACAGCCTAGAGAAATTATTATCGAAGTAGGACTTGGCGGTGGGCAGGCGAGGGATGCCAGCCTGCCCACCGCCAAGGGTTTGTGTTGATATCTGGTCAGGTACTGTGGCCATTCCCATCCAGGCTGTCATTGCATATTGAACCTCGTGTTCTCACAGACTCAAAACACTAGATGAACTGTATTTACAGGATAATTTTCATTTCATGGAATGGACTGTGTGTGTGTGTGTGTGTGTGTGTGTGTGTGTGTGTGTGTGTGTGTGTGTGTGTGTGTGTGTGTGTGTGTGTGTGTGTGTGTCACATCATCCCTATAATCATATGTATATACTATCATGCATCCTTTTATACATAAACTCCTAGCAAATTATAGACCAAGAACTACCTTAACGTAAATAATATTAGAAGTCTGCTAAAATATACTAACTTATCCTAAAGCTTATTGAAAATGAAAAAAACTTGACAATTACAAGAAAAATCAGAAACTTTTCAAATAAACCTATTCTCATATCTCAAACTACTGTTTCTTAAGGTTCCTCTGTGTGTGTGTGTGTGTGTGTGTGTGTGTGTGTGTGTGTGTGTGTGTGTGTGTGTGTGTGTGTGTGTGTGTGTGTGTGTGTTGTAATATAATTTCCATTTCATGCAATGAAGGTGTGTACATATATACATGTCATACATTCCTTCCCACACACACAGCATTCACACAATCATGTGCATACATGTACACACACAAAATATATTTCTGTGCTAAATTACTTCAAATTAATCTCTACCAATACAAAAAAGCTGTGAACATTGGAAGGTTGGTGAGCCACGCCTTGACATGAGGCATGGAGAAGCCTGGAAGAGGGTGGAGGAGTGTGCACACACCAGGGCCAGCCACCCACCACACCACACACCTTTGTACTCGTGGCCCTTCTCGTCATTTACGAACCCAATCAAAAGAGGGTTGCTTCATCAACCTTAGTATACACGTAAAAAAATGAGATTAACTGATTCTGTAGTCCTTAAGCAATTCAACAAGGACTGATATCTACAATGCAACATTTATCCAAGTGTGATGTACCCACATCATTAGCAAATCACTTTGCTGCAACTCACATCAGAAAATAACTCTACTAAATTAAAGAACTATCTAATTACAAAATTTTTGGAGGCCCTGTAATTTACAGATGAGTAATGAGGTGACATGAGATGACCTAGTGGGAAACAAACAAAACCTGCTGGGTGGCAGCTGGTTGCCACACTGGCAACGCTGAGCTCCTCCTCCACTGGGGGTCACACCCCCGTGGCTCCCAGGCACAGGCAAGTCACAGGGGAGGGTCTTCTCCATGTCACATGGAGACAGGGACTAAATGTGAATACAAAGTTTTAAACTTTGGAAAAACAATGTTTAGGGCATTCACTGAATGCCTTTCAATGTCTATTTCTAGGATACAGAGCTGGGACACAAACATTTACATGAAATTAACAGTTTGGATGGACCTTAAATGTACATTAAAGTAGTTTTATAAATTAAATCAAGTCATGGGACATTGACCCATTATCACTTATCAACATATATTTGGTTCAGATCAACAGGAGGCAACACTAACCGACGAACAGGAGAAAGTGGGTCATTGCTCTCTACTCTGTGTGTGAGATGACTTACTGTAATCTCCTTACTTAATATCATAGAAGCTAATCCTTCCTCCACGTGGCAGTCTAACCCCCATCCCATCCACCACCGGCAGCCAGACACCTGTGGCCAGGGGACTTGGGCCTCTCCGAACACCGACAGTCATCTCAACCTGACCTTTGGCACTTGGATATTCAGAAAGAAATCTTGACCAAAGACACCAAGTTCACATTCTCGTAGCTAAGCCCACAGATCCCAGACTGCCGATGTCTCTCAGTCAGTACTATAGCATTGGCTCTCCGTCGGCCTTGAACTTCTTCACAGTCACTGGTGATCTGTTGTCTGTCGCTGGTCGCCGCATCACCGCCTTCTGGCCCCCGGCTGCACCACCCACCACAGAGTCTGGGGAGGGACACACAACCAATAGTCACTACATCACTCTTCACAACCAAAAGTTCTCCTCTTCTTACATAGTGTATACTAATTGTCAGTTTTCACCATACAAGACACTGCAAGACTAACTACGACATTTGTAACAATTCAATGCTCTAAGAGAAGATGTCTATTAATAGGAAGCATTCACTCTACTAATAATGCAGACACTCAATCAAGACTCGTACCTTGCAACCACCTGACTTGAGTGGCTGGGCCATAGCCTTTGTCATTCCTGGCAGCTATTCGGAAAATGATGGCAGGCTTGTTTGTAGTGTCGATGTGTGCCGCCGCCAGCTGTGAGTTGAGCACCGTGCACATGTTGCTGGCACCGCAGTACACACGCATAAATGCAAGGTGTGCACCTCCACTCCCACTCTCCTGAAAACAGAAAGCAGGTCATCTCCACATTCAGCCAAGAATAAACAAAAACAAGGAAGGCAAGAGTGGTGTGCCCTCACCTGCTGCTGATTGGTGGCATTCTTGATGGCCAGGTACACAGAGTACTCCACGATGTCCCCAGCAGCATTCTGAGGCGGCTCCCAGGACAGGTGGGCGCCCTCTGTCGACTTGGAGATCTTGATGGCTGAGGGTGCCCCGGGGTAGCCAGGGAGGCAGGTCTTGAAGGCAGACACCTCACTCCATGGTCCTCGGCCACAGGCGTTGATCCCCGCCACCCTGAACTTGTATGCCGTGCCAGGCTGCAGCTTGACCTCAATGCCGCTGGCTTTCCTCTCGGTGACCTCCCCCTCGGCGTCTGTGTAGGTCTCATTCTTGATGGCCTCGGCCTCGGTGGGAAGGTAGTACGCTTGTACTGTGCACACCGTCCCTCGGATGATGCCCACGTCAAACCAGTCACACTCCGGCTTCTTGGTGTCATTCTGGAAAACATTTTGTTTGAGATGCCTACTTGCAAGTAGTGCTGACTCCAGCCATACCTAACCTGTCATCATCATCACCATCACCTTAGCCTTCTTCATTACACTTCAGCACACAGGATTTGCTTTTATGGGTTGTTCTAAGTCCTTCTCCATACTAACTGCTTTATGGTATGTATTTACTAATGACTTTACTAAATGAGGCTCACAAAAACACCAATGCAGTCAACAAATGGACCATAAGTGATAAAAATTAAACAGCATCTAATATGAATCAATATCTCATTGTATAAATGAAATAGAAAACATCTTCTGTTACTTAAGAGCATCTAATATGAATCAATATCTCATTGTATAAATGAAATAGAAAACATCTTCTATTACTTAAGAGTCAATCACCTCTCACAAACCACAAGAGGCAGTTCACAATTGTGTAATGTGGCCCCCAGTTCACCAGTGCATGGCCATGGCCAGGCCACAAGGTGAATAAGGAATGAGTAATGGGTGACAACTGGAGAAACAAGTCATCCATCAAGCCAACCAGCAACAAGCTACATGGGAGTGACAGAGAGAGAATGATCATGAATGTTACACAACACGTGAAACTCAAGACTGTGATGAGGCAAGTAAACAGGAAAAACTTGTCAGGCAACACCCACCGACTCCTGTGTGAGGCCGTTGGCAAAGGTGGGTGTGGGTTCCTCTGTTTTGATGGTTGGAGTGGTTGTACTGAGGGAGGAGTTGATGGCGGCTGATGCCAGGGTGGCCAAGGGGTCTGTGGTGTCACCGGTCTCCCCACTGCCACCGCTGCTGCTGGTCGTCGCTGTGGTGGGATTGGTGGGCTCTGTCATGCCATCAGGGTCCATGGGCTCTTGTTTTATCGTGTTTTCACTGCCCTCACCACTGACACTGTTCCCTTCCTGTCGCTTGGCCTCCCCACCCTCTGTTGCAGGCTCAGCCACACCACCCTTGACAGCTGCCTTTGCTGCGTCCCCAGACTGACCCTCCCCACTACTCTCCGTGTTTTCCTGTGTGCCGGTGCCCGTGGCCATCTGTTCACTGTTCTGGTCACCTTCTGTGGGCATGATCAGGCCTGCCTCAGCGGCCAGTGCGGCCAGGGCAGCATCAGAGGTGACTGGCCCGTCCCCGGCACTGGCCAAGGAAGTGGAGGGCTGGCTGGAGGTGGCTGAGCTAGTGGTGTTGGTGGTGGCATGGCTGCTGGCCTGAGAGGTCACCAAGGTCACGGTCTTCTGGCCGCCAGTCGTTGTCACTTGTACTGTTACAGGTTTTCCCCCAATGGTGAGTGCCTGCAAGGTTGGGAAGCAATGTTAACTGTGCAAGTAGCCAAACAGGAAAGGTCACCCGGCAATACAGAGATAATGTGTGTGTGTGCATGTGTGTCCCCTTCCCTGCCTGACCCAGCCTAATCTCTTCTTCCAGTGAATGAGGAAGGATACTTGTTTAGTAATGGGCTGCAGCAAAAGTGTTCCTTTATGAACCTGTAGTAACATGTCAGCAGCCTCCATCATCCTCTGTGCTTACACTAAGACAGGAACCACAAACACTGATTTGATACACTCTCTTCCCTCTTGAGTATCACAGAACAATACTAAACAAATACTACACCAATATAATTCCCTTAATTATTTTATCTGATACTGAGAGTGGAAAGAGGAACCAAATGACAAAAAAGTGCACAACACTCAAAAAATCTCATTGTGATGGAAAATATCACAAAAATTATGAAACACAGGTACAAATGTACCTTGAAAACAATTTCATCAACTCAACTTATCCTCACCACACACAAAGCCATCTTGATCATCATTCAGCAACATTTGAATCATTACAGAGATGTCTGCTGAATTGTGACAGAGCAAAGCAGAAAAGTCTTGGCAATGAACATTAATGAATGAAGACAAGCAAGAAAGCACAATGGAAGTCTCTGCTAATGATATCTACTGGAGGTGTGTGTGGTGGAACAGGTGGCAAAAAAGATGCGGTGGAACCAATCTGGCAATCTGTTGGTCAGCATTCACTTGACCTTCCCACACTGATCACAGAAGCACAACTACACCCACTTGTTGGCCAGTCTGCAGGAGCCCTTGTGTTGGCACTGCAATAATCTGTCCTGAGCCTGTGTTGAGGAGTGCAGTGGTGCTTGGTGTGCCAGTTTTGGCAGCTATGGTGACCGTCTTGGTGTTGGCACCAGCCTGGCCAGCCTGGCCTGCCACAGTGATGGTCATGGGCTTGGTGATGGCCTGGGTGGTGGTGGTGCCTCCAACACCCCCAGATGACACCACAATCATCTTAACACCCCCACCAGCGGACACCTGTGACCACATGACAGTCAGTCGACTCACTCGAGGTTTGCTCAGCTTGAGTTAATAATGCAGGGCCACAGTCGCGTGTCAAGGTATCTTCAAAATCTAAACATAGAGCTGACAAAACACTTAAAACAAACAACCCAAAATCGTATTTACATTTCAATCCCTAACACTGACTGGAATACACAAATTTAACTGGTTAGACCTGAAGTGATATCTTGCAGACTCAACAGTCACAAAGCTGCTCAATCAACATCTATACTTACACATAATTGCTGAGATGACACAAAGCCTTTGCCTATTCCTCACTCCAACATTCTACTCAATCAGCCATTAACTGAGACAACATGATCACTTGAGACGACAACACCCCCTACGCTGCAAAGCAACAAGTCATCACCTGGGCTGGCTGTGCTCCCGCTGGGGTGGTGATGGGGGTGGTGGCGGCCGGCTGCAGGCCCCTCACTGCCGAGGCTGTTGTCACCACAATGATTTGGGAAGTTTGTGGTCGCACTCCGCTGGGTCCTCCAGTGCCAGGCTTGGTTATTACTATCGTCTGCTTGCCACCGACAGTAGTGGTGCCCAGCTGGAGGAACACAACACACATACATATATATACCAAGGCTGCCTTCCTGCCAACATATAGAGGGTAGCCAAGGTAAGGCATGCTACTTTCACACTGACACTCATTCACACCACTGTCTTTGCCCCTCAGCCCCCCCCACCAGGAAGAAAGAGATAGATGACATTATGCTGGACTTGAGTACCAACAACACACTAGAGGCTAGAGGAGGCTTCCAATTGACATGAAACTTAAGATTATGAAAATACTGATTCTGATCCCTCTAAGATGATCAAACCCTCCTATATTTCATAGATAATTTCAAGACCAAGCTGAACCTCATTTCTCCTGCACAATCTTCCTAATTTTCTCACTAAATGACTAAACTTGATCTTATCATTGATTTCAAGATAAAACTCAAGGTAATGATGCTGCAGCCCAACACACCTGCTGCTTGGCAATGACAATATTCTGGCCCTGCCCCACGGCCTTCCCTGCAGCCTGAGTGCCTGCAGGGAGGCTCAGGATCTGGCCAGCCTGGGAGGTGGTAGTGGTCATGACAGGCTTCCCAGCTCCTCCAGCCTGTGTGGTGACCAGCTTGACAATGGTTGCTCCTTGGCCAGCAACGCCAGCTTTGCTCTGCACCAAATTCACCTTTGACATCTGAAAGCAAGAATAGTATCTCAGTTTGGTGTAGTTCAAAAGACTCTAGCATCTAATTACTGCTAAATCACACTTAAGATTATTAAGGAATCTCACTAAACTGTAATTTTGACGACAATAATTGAATTATGTAGCAGGAGGAAAATGTACAAGTTATGCAGGTTCAATAATTCATTAAAGTGGTGGTATAGTGACAAGGATTGAAGTGTGTAATTCACTGTTTGCTCTGCTGCAGTCTATGACGAGACAGCCAGACGTTACCCTACGGAACGAGCTCAGAGCTCATTATTTCCGATCTTGGGATAGGTCTGAGACCAGGCACACACCACACACCGGGACAACAAGGTCACAACTCCTCGATTTACATCCCGTACCTACTCACTGCTAGGTGAACAGTGAACAGTGAACAGGGCTACGTGAAAGGAGACACACCCAAATATCTCCACTCGGCCGGGGAATCGAACCCCGGTCATCTGGCTTGTGAAGGCAGCGCTCTAACCACTGAGCTACCGGGCCGTGTGTGTGTGTGTGTGTGTGTGTGTGTGTGTGTGTGTGTGTGTGTGTGTGTGTGTGTGTGTGTGTGTGTTTCACTGTTTGATCTGCTGCAGTCTATGACGAGACAGCCAGACGTTACCCTACGGAGCGAGCTCAAAGCTCATTATTTCCGATCTTGGGATAGGTCTGAGACCAGGCACACACCACACACCGGGACAAGGTCACAACTCCTCGATTTACATCCCGTACCTACTCGCTGCTAGGTGAACAGGGCTACGTGAAAGGAGACACACCCAAATATCTCCACCCGGCCGGGGAATCGAACCCCGGTCATCTGGCTTGTGAAGCCAGCGCTCTAACCACTGAGCTACCGGGCCGTGTGTGTGTGTGTGTGTGTGTGTGTGTGTGTGTGTGTGTGTGTGTGTGTGCACGCGCGTGTGCATGTGCATGTTTTATATGATGAAGACTGAATCACGTAACAAAAGACAGATTTTCAAGTCCTTCACATTTAACAGTGGACTTACAGGGGTGAGGCCTTTACTGGTCTTGACAAGGGTGACAATCTGAGGCTGTGATCCAGGCACCACACTCTTCTGGAGGATGAACTGCTTGCCACCTGGAGCTGCCACGGTGGTTCCCTGGTTATTCAGAAACTGCAGGTGAAACACATCATATAGCCTACACAGAACTTATATCAACCTCCAAAAATTCAAGGCAAGTTTTGGAGTCTTTTTGTCACAGGCTCAGTTCAGTGATTCTAGAGTGAGATGGAGGGATAAAAACATAAGACCCACTCAGGTGCCCATCCTATTATTCTTACCAATAATGAACACTTGTATATACATTAGAAACAGTGAAATACTCAAAATGTCGAGTCTTGTAAACATACAAAAGATAACAAACATCTCCCATCATAATACATCACAAGAAATGGTCTTAAAAGCAATCATTAACACACTACTATCATTCAATTAAGTTGGAGAGGAAATGTTAAGACCCTAACAGGCTTGAATGGCTCATGTCTGTATAGCTACCTAATCACCCACCCCTCTCAAGAACAATACACCACTGATAAGTTACTGTCTGGGAGAGTAACTAGGGATGCAGCAAACCTGACCTCCCACCTCACTAACACTGATGATGCTACTTCAACATAGGCAATTAGCAGTAAGGAATTTCAAGATGCAAATAATAAAAATTTACCAGATATTATTGCTTTCATAGACTTGATGGGTCACTGTTTTCAAGCATCAACCAAGCAGGAAACTTCCATACCTGGCCTGTTGGTGCCACGAGTCTGACAGTCTGGCCAGCAATGGTAGTGGCCACCTTCAGTCCCGGTGTGGTCACCAAGGTGTTGGGCTGCACCACCTTCACTGTTGTTGGGGAAGCACCCGTCCCTGTGCTGGTGGTGATCTTCTGGGTGGCGGCAGCGGCGGCGGCCAAGGCAGCAATCCCCGTCATACCGCTCTGGGAAGTGGTGGTGGTGGTGGTCGCCGGTCGCAGGATCTGTGTGGTCTGTCCCCCGGCACCAATCACCTTGATCTGGCCAGCCCCAGGGGTTCGGACACGTACGATGTTGGGGCCGGCTGTGACACAGGGAGAGGCAAGGTGGGTGAGTACACAGGGGAAGAACACAAACCACTTTGAAACTCCCTGCCTGCTTCTGTACTTACATCTTCCTACGACTTGACTTCTTTTAAGAGGGAGGTTTCAAGACCTATTATTTCTGATTTTTGGATAACTCTACTATTTGTTAAGGAAACTGGCAATCAAGTGGTCCTTTTTATTATTATTATCATTATTGCCCTTGGCCAGCTTTCCTTCTTGGATAAAAAAAAATAAATAAATAAATAAATAAATAAATAAATAAAAAAAAAAAAAAAAAAATAAATGTACAGACGGTGAGGCCGGATGGTGGCCATCACACAAGCATGCACCAACTATTCTGGCCAAGTCAAAATTGTGAGCCAAGTGTCAAAGAATAAGAGTGTCCCTCACCCCCAACAGTACCAACCTCTGATTGTCTGGGGTGAGGTAGGTGTGAGGGGGGTGGGGGCCCCTGGGGTGACGGCCCCGGGGGTGGCTGGCCGCAGCACAGTCTGGGTGAGAGTGATGGGCTTGCTGACAGGGGTGGCGGGGGTGGCAGGAGTGCTGGTGGGGGTGGTAGGAGTTGATGCAGTGGAGGCTGGAGTTGGAATATCATATTTTTGTATCTGTGGGCACAAACAATATTTGGATGTAAAAGTGTGTGTAAGACAGGCTTGAAAATTCCTCCTCACACACTTGGGTGTATATCACAATTCAGGAGTGGAAATGTTGCCTTTGTAATAGTCAAACAATGGCCACAGTGACCACAGGCTGCATGCATTTATACAACACCTTCATGAGCAAACAAGAAAATATTAGTATCAACTCACAAAAAATCCACACACACACACACAGGAGAGCCCAGTGGATAGTTTGATAGGACAAAGCTCAGCACTACAGGCAAGAGATTACACTAAACGTATTCTCAAAACTTGGTTTTTCTTTTTTCACATCAAGTAACTAATGAAGAGCAACATTCTTTAGTTATTATCCCTGTACATATTAACCCCTTCGTTACCGATGGCGTACCATAGTACTTCATATAAAAGTTGGGCTACTGTACCGTTGAAGTACATGCGTATGCCATCGCTCCAAAAGGACTTTATCTATTCGGTTTGTATGTTTTTTTTATGACCCAGTGACAAAATGACTAATTGGCACCTCGTGTTTTCAAGGACGTTGGGTACACTGGAGGGGATTGTGGAATGTGGGGCCTGGGGGGGAGTGGCGGCCAGTGTGTGACTGACCAGCGACCCGTGATGGCGTCCTCATTATCGTCTGAGAGTGATTCGGAGGGTGACCTGGCTCATTTAGAGGAGTTACAAGGATCAGACGATAATGAAACTCAATCAGAAGGCTTCATAAGTGACTCAGATGAGGAATATTTGCCAGAGAATGACAGTGAGGCTAGTAGTTACGAGGAAGAGAGTGATGGAAGTGTTGACGATGCAGACAGGCCACGCAGCCCAGCACTGCCGGCTCCCCTGCACGCCTTCACTCTCATGGCTGATCCCTTTGCTGATCAGCGTCCTGGCACTGTTCCTGTCCTAACTGAGGACTTTTCTGGCGTTCATCCTGATGTACCAAGGAATGACATGAGTGCTTTGGACTGCTTCGAGCTATTCATGTCAGACGAGGTGATACAGTCGCTGTGTTTGTGGACGAATGTCCGTGCAACCAAGTTCTTCAGGGACAACCCAACAATAAATCCCAACAAGTTTATGCGAAAAAAGTGGCTTGATGTCACAAAGGATGAGATGAATGTCTTCTTATGTCTGCAGCTACTGATGGGAGTCAACAAGTTGCCAAAGATAGCAGACTATTGGAGTCTCTCTGTGCTCTGCCAGGGCCCCCCTGTGTTCACAGCTGCTGTAATGAGTAGGAATAGGTTTTCTCAGATCCAACGGTTCATTCGTTACTCACATCCTGATGACAGCAAGAAAGAAGACCCAATGACCA
Organism: Portunus trituberculatus; assembly: GCF_017591435.1. Lineage (NCBI taxonomy): Eukaryota > Metazoa > Arthropoda > Malacostraca > Decapoda > Portunidae > Portunus > Portunus trituberculatus. Next base: position 10,563,082 of record NC_059282.1, read on the forward strand.
GACTTTCATCATTCTTCAACATGCTGAGGGAGAAAACCACCAAGTACTTCTCCGCTGGGGAGAATTTTGCTGTTGATGAGAGTCTTATTCTCTACAAAGGGCGGCTTCGCTTTCGCCAGTATATAAAAACGAAAAGGAAGCGGTTTGGCCTCAAGCTTTTCTCCCTCTGCCCCAGCTCCCCCAAGGCCAGAGGTTATACCTGGAACTTTTGTTTGTACAGCCATTGTCTCTATGATGAGATGCTGGATAATCCAGAGTTATCAGCCTTGTCTAAGTCTGAAAGAGTGCCAGTATATTTGATGCTGGACCTTCTGAATAAAGGACGTCATGTAGTACTCGACAACTGGTACTCTTCACTTCACCTTGCTGAGTTTTTGCTGGAGAGGGGCACACTAACCACAGGAACTATATGCCCAAACAGAGGAGTCCCACCTATTATGAAAAATGAGTCTCTAAGCAGAGGTCAAGCACTGTTTTCCAGGAAAGATGAAATTCTCCAAGTAAAATTCAGAGATACCAAGTATGTGCACGTCATCACAACAAAGTATAAACCACCCCCTACCAAATTTGGAGAAGCGCGTGAAAAAACTCGGTTCGGGGGATGGGGGTTGGGCCGCACGGGGGTCACGGAGTCGGTAACGAAGGGGTTAAGATGACATTCTCCCTTCAGCCACTCAGTCGAGAAAAGCTCCCACATTACTTTCAGTCTTTGCAAACCAAGACTAACATGGCATGAAGGTCACAGGAGCTACTCTTCACACAGGGAAGTGACAAGTGCCAGTGCTGTGTGGTAATGGACACTACTCAACAAGTCTTGCATCACCTTCATTCACAACTTTAATCTCTTCAGTACCAGGACGCATTTTCATATTCATTCTGGTTACTATTTTGACAATTTAATACAGCTTTAGAAACATGGAATTAGAATAGTAAAGACTCTGGCCATTTATCATTTGACCTCCATAGACCCTCCCTAATGCAAATAAAATAATCTAATCATGCCCAAAAATCAAGGTAAAAATGGTTCTTAGTATTGAAGGGGTTAAGCTCCACGTCACTGGCATGGAGAGAGAACAGCTGCTGTGGTAATCAAGATGAAGCACTTGCCTGGAGGAGGTAGGCGTCGGCAGTGGGTGTGGCGCCCCAGCACACCTCCAGGGTAGATGTGGAAGCCCTCACCAACTGCACTCGTCCTGGAGAGCCCGGCACACTGGTCTCCAAGTACCACAGGTCCTTACAGCACACCTGGAACAGTGGCCAATGAAACCTTGTCATCATTTTGTACTTGTTGCTGGCAAAAGGACTAAAGACTGCAATTCACTTTACTATTATTGGTAAGACGGGAAGTTTTAGTAATTTGCTTTAATATTACTGGCAAGAATTTATTTAGGTATTGCTGGGAAGAGGAGCAAATTTCTACAGTTCACTCTAGCTAAGGACCACTCGAAGACAAAACAATAAAGCTGGTGAGGGTCTTGGTGAGCATATGTCTCCCATCCTGAGACACCAACCTGATTGTTCCAAGCTTTCCTGTAGCCGTCCCTGCCAGACCACACAAAGAGGCGTGTGTGGATGCCAACAGAGCAGTGGCCAGCTCGAGCACGTGGCATCTGCTCCTCAAACTTGTCCATCAAGACGTCCTCCCACGCCATGCTTTCTGAAAGCCCAATTCTCATTACATTTACCTCCTAACATTCTCCCAGCACTAAGCAAACTTTATTCTTCTATAAGATATGTATATAGATTATCATGCTATTTTAATCCTTCTCATATTTCATTGGTCTAAGAGTGTGCATAATGTTGGTGCTTTGTCTGAATCATCCTATGTATAACTGGTGGCCTTCTCTCTCTCTCTCTCTTTCTGCCAATGAACATACCTCCTTGTTTATCTCTTCACCATTTTCTGCTTCAATCTTTTTCTTATCTTGTCTTGAATTGATTAAGTACTCATCTATGACACTCTTCTCTCTCTCTTCTTTCCTCTCCTCTCCCCCTTCTACATTTAAAACAGGCAACTCCCTACCACACACCACATACCTAGATTCAAACAAGCCAAGGTGTTGGTGCATTTCCACTCTGACTTCTCATTGATGGGTCCCTTCACCTCCTCCATCAGAAGAGGAACCCAGCCGCCAAACACAAACATTCTGGTGCCGAGCAGGGTGGCTGAGTGCAGGGAGCGAGGCAGAGGGTGAATTCCACTTACTGTTGGCCGCTCCCAGTTCATGGTGTCTGAAAGTGGCCACATCACACATTTGTTAATCAGAAGGCCACAGAACACAGTAATCCATTACATGCTGGGAAAGCAAGAGAGAGAGAGAGAGAGAGAGAGAGAGAGAGAGAGAGAGAGAGAGAGAGAGAGAGAGAGAGAGAGAGAGAGAGAGAGAGAGAGAGAGAGAGAGAGAGAGAGAGAGAGAGAGAGAGAGAGAATAATGAAATATGTCATGGTAGTACTGAAGGGGTTAATAAGCAAAACACATACTTATATCCAGGATCCACAGGTCTCCAAGTCGCGTGCCACTCATGCCGCCATAAATCACCAGCTTGGGCTTGTCCTTGCTGGTGTACGCCACACCTGTGTGTGACTCTCGTGGCGGTGGCGGTGAGCCATAAGTGTCAGGAATGTCCCATGACATGACGTTTGAATTTGACCTCAGCTCCAGCGTGTAGAGATCATTAAGGTACCTGTGGAGGCAATGGCAGGGTAATTGTTAGATTATGCATAGTGATAGCCTAGCATTATGCAAACAGCAGGGAAATTGTTAGACTCAGCACAGTAACAGCCTGGCATTTCTATCATTGTGTGTGTTTGTGGACTCTAGCGTGTATGGATGCAATGACAAGATAATTGTTAGACTGCAAAGAGACAGCCTGGTATTCCTATCACTGTGAATGCAACAGCAAGATAATTGGACAGTGCATTGCAACAACTTGACATTCCTATCATTGTGTGTGTCTGTGGACTCTGGTGTGCATAAATGCAATGACAGGATAATTGTTGGTCTGTGCATAGGGACAATCTAGCATTCCTATCATTGTGTGTTCCATCAACACCATAAGGAGAGAATATTCTTCAAAGCATAGGAGGGAAAGTGTGCAAATACATGGTACAATATATGTATTAATGGTATGAGCAGCAAATATTAGTCAAAACACAGAATCAAGGAAGTGCATCAGTTTGTCCCAAACAGACACTGGGACATAAAGGTGTATGCCTCATAGTTTGTTGCAGCTTTCCTTATTTTCATGCATTATGACTTCAAGACACTGGAGACAACAATGTCGTCCTTTCATTGCCGTTTTTGTTCCTTCACCAAGGTAAATGATAACTAGCTATCAAGTGACACTCTTACATCCTGTTTGCAGATATGTATGGATGAGTGAACCTTGCGAAGCCTTTCCAACACAGGCAGACATAGCACCATCTGGAGCTACACACTTACTTGGGGATGTTGTTCTTGGGGTCCTCGCTGTCATTGGCCAGTCCACCGAAGAGAAACACTTTGTTGCCAATAAGGGTGAAGGAGTGGCCCAGGCGGGGGCAGGGCGGGGGGCCATTGCGTGGCAGCCGAGGCTTGACACGCTTCCACTCCCAGCGGGACGCCTGGAGTTCATATAGTTCATTGCTGCAAAGGAAGGGAATTGCTGGTCACTCACTGTGTTCATTGTCAGTGTGTGAGATGAGTGTATTGTGTAGTGTACTGAGGCAGGAAGCACCATCACATCTGCTGAAACGTGTAGGAAAGACATGATAGGTTGTTATCCAGGTTATCTTAAAATCAATATTCAAACAAACACTGAGGTAAAAAGATGAGAACTAACTACAGACACATGAGAGAAAGAAATGACAAATTTTACACTGGTTATCTTCTTTGAAAAAAATCAATGAGAACATAACATAAAAACATCCAAACACAAGAAGCGAAAGGAAAGCCTATCTTGCTGAACCATAAACAATGACAATAAAACCTTTCTATGCCCTCTAGTCGTACATCTATACAGAATACATGTAACATACTTAATCCTAAAAAAAAAAAAAAAAAAAAAAAAAAAAAAAAGTATCTCAGAGGAAAATAAACAAACATAAAAAATATAGTAACAAGCAACAAACGCTATGCAAGTATATATCACGTTTCACTAATCAGCAAACTTGCACATCTGAAAAAATAATGAGCAATGAAAGATATGATAGGCAAGAAAACAAATAGAGAAGACATACATAGTGCACAGATATCTGAGGAAAAAGACCAAGAAAATGCAGCAAAGCTTAGTACATAAACACGCCTGCAGAGAACCAGATGCAATAAGATACAAACACCTGATAAATAAGACTCAGAAAGCAAGAAGGAATGAAGTAAAAAATAAAATAGTAGTCTAAAACAATACACTGCATCCTGAGTCTTCCTTTTCTCTTTCCCTATCTACCACAAGCTCTGGGAACCTTTAGAGACACTGCCAACAATATGACCTGCACCTTCAGCACTGCCACAAGCCAACGAGCCTTACCTGTACTTGCCGTACTCCACCATGCCACCAAAGACAAGGATGCGGGTTCCATCCACCACAAAGCCATAGGCAGCACATCCTGGCGGTACATCTCCCTTCACAGGCGGCACAAACCACTGATTGGTGGCTGGGGGCAGAATGGCACAGTAGTAAGCATGTGGCTGCACTAACTAACAACTATATTCTGAAATGCCTCTACACTGCACCCCCTACTACATTCAAAAGGCTTTAGCTGAAGTTTTTAAGAGTGCTTTTAAGGTTCTGGTGACTGAGCACAGTAATAAGCATGTGGCTGTACTAACAACTATATTCTAAAATGCTGCTGCACTCCAACCCTACTACATTCAAAAAGGCTCTAGCTGAAGTAATACACACAGTTCTTAAGAGTATTTGTTATGGTTCTGGTGACTGAGCACAGTAAGAAGCACATAGTTGTACTAATTAACAATCCTATTCTGAAATGTCTCTACACTGCACCTCCTACTACATTCAACAGGCTCTAGTTGAAGCTATACACACAGTTATTTAATGTTTTTCATGGTTTTGGTGACTGTTTAAAAATATATCTGCATTGTTAACAAGGGAAACACTCTTGAAAACCCAGTTTATCATCTGTGGTCTTTCAACATGGTCATGGTGAGAGAGAAGAGTGTTTCTGAATATTGGTACAAGTCTATTCTGTCAACATGTCACCTATGCTAACTGAAGTGTGGTAGGTTCAAGCACCAAGCCAACTGACTATGCACTCTTCTAGTTGTCAGGCACCAAGGCAATAATGTAGCAATAAAAATGTCATACTAACATTCATCTCCAGAGAAAAGGATACTAATTAGCTATAGTGAAGAGTTAGTAAGTGCAACATTTAACTAAACCATTCCTAAATATAAAGCTGGAAAATCTTAAAATAGAGAGAAATATATAAGCACTAAGGCTGTTATAGTTATGTTCACCTGAGTTATCTCCACTCTAATACCTACAGTTAAGAAGGGCAGTGACTAATTTAACTCTGAGAAATGTAACAGAACCTTAATCCCCTTCATTACCATGAAGCATTTCCATATTCATTCTGGTTACTATTTAGTGTTTTTATACAGCTTCAAAAAACTAGCATAGGGGATTAAAAATAGTGGAAACCTCTGGCCATTAATCTTCTGACCTCCATAGACCCCTCCTAATGTCAATAACCCATCTAATCACACCCAAACCCCAGGTAGAAATGAATCCCAGTACTGAAGGGGTTAATAAATACAAAGATAACACTGACATGAACTCAGGAATGTACATAAAACCTGCCAATGTATAATCTGAGTCAGTATGGGGAAGGTGTGTGCACTAATTACTAGTCAGCACCACCTGTGTTAGGTGTGCTATGTAGTGAATGTGACAACTCATACTCCGGCTCAGTGTTCAATAATTCAAGGCTAAAAATGGACCAAAGGAGGCAGACACAGCTAATTAAAACCAGAAATAGGCCGGGTGAGATGGGAGAAAAAAATAAATGATAAATAATAAATAAATAACACCACGAACAAGACCGACATTTATCCATAGCAACGACAGACTTGCAATGACCTTTTCCTGAGAGAATTAATCCACTTCCACCGCGCGTGTTAGCTGGTCATTGAAATACCAACAAGAAAATCCAACTGGAAGTCGTTTGGATAGAAAGCAACTATTGTAGCGAGTAAGCAAACATTCTCAGCACACGCCACTACATACAAAGTAAGTACACATTCATTATAAAGCTGCTCATTCAGTTTAATCAGCGCTACATGTCACGGGAAGCATAAAACACATCATAAGGCCGTGACAGTACGGTCTTGGCTGCCGCTACCTAACCTTGTAGCAATATATTGCATCCAGTTTTGAGCGCACACCACTACATACAAGGTACTCTATGTCCGTTTAATCAGTTTATTCAACGTTACACGCCGCGGGGAGCATAAACACCTCATCAAAAGGCCGCGACAGTATATAAATAAAGGCTCCTTCCGGCTACAGTCACAGCAGACGCCCTAACAGTGGCTCTTCCAGTCTCTGCGCCGCCACCCCGCACCCGTCACCATTTCTCGCCTCCCTCATCTCCCAGTACAGTTTTGCGGTGTTTAGAGATTACTCTAAGCTATAAATGCTGTTAGATTCAAAAGAAAAAAATAAGTATATTATAGTATATTATAGAGAAATCAAGCACTGGCCACGGGGTTTCAGAGATATGTTGGTAGCGCTCTCTCTCTCTCTCTCTCTCTCTCTCTCATTTACATTAGGTTTAAAATAATTCACACACAGATGAGATCAGGCAGCCCTCCCAGCTACCTTCGGGATAGTTAAGAATAGGTTAGCTCAGCCATCCTAACTTGTACTATTCGAGAGAGAGAGAGAGAGAGAGAGAGAGAGAGAGAGAGAGAGAGAGAGAGAGCATCCTAAAAATAGCTGTGTTGGCTTATAATCTACACATTTATTGTCAATTTATATTCACCATCATGAACCCTCTTCAATTACATAAAGCAGCATAAGGAACACATTCAAGAGGCGAAGTCTTAATTCACTACACAGGCCAAGAAACCACAAGAGAACTAGGGTCATAAAAACAGGATGGGTGTGGGGAGGAGAGGTCCTACGAGCAGGTTCCTTCGTGCATGAGAAGGATGCGTAAATTACTCCTCTACCCCCCTTCCTCCGCTTGGTCCAACTTCTCTGCCCATGTCAAGGTCGCTGGCAGGGTAGCAGTCCTGAGGCAAGCAGGGTGTAGTAAAAACAAGTTATATGTGTCTGCCTCCGCCACTCTCACACTCTTCCCTGCTTCATGAAATATTCAGTAAAGCAACGAGTACATAACGAAAGACCAGCCAGAATGTAAAGGCTAACTACAACCAACCCTGCAAACAAACGCATCCGGTGGGTCGTTCCTGATTGCCGGAAGAGAAGTAGCTAGCGGCGAAAATTGCTAATGTAGTAAGAAATAAATAACACTTTTACCGTTATTTAGTAGAGCCGTGTGGGATGTCGTTTTATGGTTAATTTGATAGTAGTAGTAGTAGTAGTAGTAGTAGTATTTCTCTGGTAGTCATAGTTCTGAGTTATTTTATTTGATTTGATTTCTTTAATTCCTATTTTGTGAAGCTATGGTTTACTGCGTCTCTAGTCTCTGCCAGTACAATAAACTACTTATTGTGGGGATTAGCATGGTGAGATAGATGACCGGGGCCTTGACAAATGCAGGAAGAGAGTAAGAAGCCAAATGTGCTGAACAAATAAATGTTGCAAGTGTTATGAGATCTGGCAGCGGTGGACGAGCGCTACTCTGCCTCTCCTCTCCTGCTGAGGCTGTTCGCCGCCCTGCTTTGAAAGCGCGGGAACCTCGGACGCCATTTCGCGCCAAGAGAACCTCGCCAGAACTACCAACAGCCCACGGCGCGGCGGTCTGCCGGTGTATTGCCAGTTATGCATTCTGTAGCTGTACACCAACTGTTTCATGTATGATTGGTGTGGTGGTGTTTAAGATCACATGATGGAATGTAGGAGAACGTAAATATGTGGGAGACTGTAGCAGGAAAGTCTATGAGAAAAAAAATAATAAACAAGTAAATAGATGGGAAAAAGGATGTATCGCTGCATTAGCTAAGTAGTGACCTATCCTGAGTGGTGTGGCAATATCCTCGCTCACCCAACATGCAGACACTGCAACAGAAAGCATAATTGACAATTCATACAGGCAGCCCGAGGGTACAGTACAACCAGCCCGGGGACCACAATTCTTCATGTGTCCCTTCACGAAAGTAGCTGAAGATGCAAAGGAAGAGACAAAGGTTGGCGTACTGCAAAACAATAACTCGGTCAGGAGGATGTTCAAAGCTCTTATAATAAAAATGTCAATGTGAAACGGTGACATAGTAACATTTTACCAAGGTCGCCCGGATATCCAGTTAAAAAAAATAAAAAGTATATAAAAAAAAAATAGGCAACTAACACGGAAAAATTGAGCGCAACATTACATGGGTGAGATACAACAATTTCGCAATGCAACCTAAGTAATATGAAAGCCTTGTTTATGATAGAGCGGGCTACAGTCCCTTTCACTGCTTCACTGCAGGCTCGCACCAGTTGGTCGTCCTGAGTGACCTCGGAGCTGACAAAGGGCTGTTCCCTTCACCTCCCCCTCGGAGAAAAATAGATGCGGCTGTTCCCTCCAGGGCGTCACAGCGGCTGTTCCCTCCGCCCTCCATGCCCAAGCCTCTCCTCCTCTCTTCCTTCCTATTCCCTTAATCTCCGTTAACAGTTGCAAGTAACCCAATATTTCATAAGCCTAGTACATACATTAACCTCACTGAGTACTGGCGCGGGAGCAATGCTTGCCTATGAGTAGAGAATCGGCAAAGTCTCCTCGGAACATCCCCGGATGGACAACATAAACAGAAGAACGTCAAAGCTAAGACGCCATGTTAGTCGCCCGGGACCAGCCTATCTTTGTCTCAAATTACTCCTTATAGGACTGTCGCACCATAACACCGAAGCGCCCAAAGCATAGAAGATAGATTTCATGATAACTGAGGGTGGCTGGGAAAGCTCGTGAAGTACTGGCATTCAAATAGGAGGCCGACAAACAGTGGTCTCCCAGCTGTCCATAGGGGGCGGCCATCTTGGAAACTTTCAAAACAAACAATCGCAGAGTTAGACTTGACCAGTTTCTTGATCACCACCGCCACCACACACTCTGACCTAACATGTAAGTACCACAGCACCGTGCCCTGGAGCCCTGGGTGTGTATGGGGTGGCGTGTGTGGGTGTGTGGGGCGCGGGGACAGAGGGGGAAGGGAGACTAAGGCAGGACCACTTACCTGTGTTGTAGACGTGCAGTTCGTCCACTATTCCCTCATTGCCGCCGCCAAACACTACCATCAGATCCTTAATAGCCACTGCTCGGTGCCCATGCCGCGGTCTAGGCTGTAGGCCCGTCGTATTAGTGACCCGCTTCCACTTAAGAATGGGCGCAGCCATACTTGCCTTGATGCATCTTCGAAATGTTTTCTGCTAGCGGCGGCGGCGCCAGTGAGGGCCAGGCGAGCAGCGACAAGCGCACACACCGCCAACATGAATGCTACACCTCTACTACTCCTTTATTTCCTCTTGTTTGCATTCATATGGCATAAATATTGTTACTGAAACATTTATATTTAATAATGAGATATTTATCTAGTTGCTAACACTTGTACGGACGTTATTACGTTACTGAGGAACACTTACTATTTGAGTTTTGTGTTACCAGCTTCCTCTCCCTTCATTCTTATTCCTTTATTCCCTTTTGTTAGCTTTCATGCGACATCGATATCACTACTGAAGCAAATCCGCTGAACAGTAAGGTATTAATTCAGTATTAAGTCGTGTACGGAGTCTATGGCGTTACTGTCTCGTCTGTCTCGTCTCTCCATCTCTTCGTCTTTACCTCTCTCCCTGAACATCGTAAGTTTTATTTACAGAACTGTGTGTCTTAATTGTTATTGATAATTGTTGTAGGTTTGTCAACTCCAGCAGTTTAATTTTTATCTAACACCATTTTTATCAATTCTCCCTTGCTATTGATTCCTAGTGATACTTTTAAGGTTTCAGACCTTATTAATTATCTCCTTTCTTTATCTTTAATGTGATACATGTGTATTATCTGCCCAAGTCCTTCTTGCTACACTCAGCACCAGATATACAGTACTATCAGGTAAAAGTATATATATATATATATATATATATATATATATATATATATATATATATATATATATATATATATATATATATATATATATATATATATATATATCCAAGTTAGAATACTTTTAAATTTAAGTTTATTCAGTTTCAGTTAGGTATCGATAAGGGTGGTTAGTTTTAAGATAGATTAAGTTCATTGACGTGATGCTATCTCAAATCGAACCATTATTACAAGATATATGATAAAGTGCGCAAAGTTTTGATTAGTTTTGACAAACCAACACTTTATTTCTGTACAGCGCGGTAGATTTCAGTGGTATATAAATTAGCTACTACTATAAAAACAGCCGTGTCGTGAAATATAATGCGATGTAAGATAACCAGCTAGGCGGCCGGAGCTCAGAAAATTGGCTTACGTAGGAGTAGCAGTGAGTCAGTTATCGGTCTGTGGTCGGATGCCAGAGTTGGTATGAAACTTTCCTCCATAACCATCATTCAACAAGCTATCCTACCACACTCCATACAGGTAGGAGATGGAGTAAGCCTCGTGGATCATTGATTAACGTCCTCATCCACTTATTCTTACACTAAGAGCCACATAATGTCAGTTCCCCCCACTAAATTACCTTTTATCATTCTAGTTAAGCCATCTCTCCATTTCCCTTCATAACTCTACAAGCTATTCCACCTAAGTCCACGTACGGGATGGAAGAACATAGGTGAATGGAGAATTTAGGTCTTCATCCACTTGTTATTCCACTAAACCACGTAATATTTTGCTATTCTCACTCAATATGACATTCTCTCCATTATAACTTATTCATTCCTCTTTTTTCCCCCTGCCATTACATCATTTGGATTTGGATTTCCACTCTTTGCCGTGATATTTCAGACGAGGAATCTAACTTTAATTCTTGCTTTTGCCATGTTAAGGTGTTCCCATGCACTTAAAGGCCAAATAAGCATTAGAATACGTTTGATTTAGCCCTTAACACTTTCTCTAGACATTGAGAGTGAAAGAGAACGGAAAAAAGGGATGCTGAATAAGAGAAAATGTGGCGTTTTTAAAGGTAACTTAGCTAAATATTATGCCATTTTTGTTTTTTTGTCGTATTTTGCTATAGTGTTTAATTTTGTTAACTGGACTTAGATGTATTAATGATGGGGTGTGTAGGCAGAGAATTGTGTGTTGAATGGGTGGGGATGTTGAATTTTGCTGTTCTATCTCGTCCTTCTATTTAATAGCACTTTCATGTCCACAGTTCAAGGTGAGGTATGATATGGCTCTCTCTCTCTCTCTCTCTCTCTCTCTCTCTCTCTCTCTCTCTCTCTCTCTCGATTCATGTAATTTTTCTTTGATGGTGATGATGATTGCAGTAGTAGTAGTAGTAGTAGTAGTAGTAGTAGTAATAATAGTTGTTGTTGTTGTAACTACTACTACTACTACTACTACTACTACTACTGCTACTACTACTACTACTACTACTACTACTACTACTACTACTACTACTACTACTACTACTACTACTACTACTTGTATGTTATTTATTCCTTTGCTTCCCTATTTACCTATTAGTTCATTTTAACTAATTTTTCTATTTACATTTCACTTACCCATCAAATTATTCCCCACACCAAACAAAACCCGATTTAAATTTCAAACACTTTTTTTCCCCTTGTTTCCAGAAAGTGATCGCGAGAAGATGGTAGACAGGAAGCGTCTGGCGAAGATAGCGGGCGTGGTGGTGGGCGTGATGGTTGGCGTGTTGGTTCTACTGCTGGTAGTGGCTTTGATTCGCGCCCTTGCTCTTGAGGTTGGTAGTTGATGGCTCTAGGGTCTGCATTCAGAAACGCTTTGCTCTTACCACAACTGTTTTCCAAGGGTACAGAGATGACTAGCGGGGTTTGCAAGAGTGTTTCTCCAGTTCGTAATGTAAAAGTTTGTCATTCTGCCTCTAGAACTGTAAAAACTTCCTAAAAAACTGTTTCCCAAGGGTATACATATTCAGAGATGACTAGCGGGGTTTTCAAGAGTGGTTCTCCAGTTAACAATGTAGAAATTTTGTAATTCTGCCTTTAAAACAGTCAAAAAAAAAAAAAAAAAAAAAACCTTAAAAACGCTTTGTTCTCTCGCCACGATTGTTTTCCAAGGTACAGAGATGACTAACGGGGTTTTCAAGAGTGTTTCTCCAGTTATGCAGAAATCTTATCGCTCTGCCTGTAGAACGATAAAAAAAAAAAAAAACATTAAAAACTCGTGTGAACGTAAATAAAGTCTTTTGAAACAGTGGAGGTGAAGCATGCGAGCCTAGTTGTTGTTGTTGCTGTTGATGATGTTGTTACAGATATTCATTGTCGTTGTTATTGTCTATTTCTATTATTGTCATTATTATTATTATTATTATTATTATTATTATTATTATTATTATTATTATTATTATTATTATTAATTTAGATACAAACTTGCATGTAGAATTCAGTCAGTTATTCGTGTCTTTAGTCAGTTATTCAGTTATCCTATAGATGAAAGAAACCATTTGTAGTTAATCAGTCAGTCATTCATTCAGTCAATCAGTCAGTCAATCAGTCAGTCAGTCAGTCAGTCAATCAGTCAGTCAGTCAAAATTGCACATATACGTTTCCATTCACACTATTTTCAGTCGATCAGAGAGAGAGAGAGAGAGAGACACAGAGAGACAGACAAACAAGTAGTAACGTTTCCCATCCCTCGCAAAATCTCTCTCTCTCTCTCTCTCTCTCTCTCTCTCTCTCTCTCTCTCTCTGTTCTTTCTTCTCTAGTGGTGCTTTCCCCTCTGTCCCCTCTTTACCCTTCTGTTCTGACCCTCTCCCTTCCTCCTCCCTTCCTTACCATTTACTCTCTTTTCCCTTCCTTATCATCTGTTTCCCTCGCCCTCTCCCTTCGCGCTGGGCTCAATATTTTCAACGTCCTCTCTCTCTCTCTCTCTCTCTCTCTCTCTCTCTCTCTCTCTCTCTCTCTCTCTCTCTCTCTCCCCTTCTCTCTAATCTCGCATTCATTATCATAAACATTGTCTTCTCTATCTGTCTTGTGAACTTTCTTTGTGTGTGTGTGTGTGTGTGTGTGTGTGTGTGTGTGTGTGTGTGTGTGTGTGTGTTTTTTACTTCTTCCTTCCTTTCTTCCTTCCTTCCTTCCTTCCTTCTTTCCTTCCTTCTTTTCTTTATTTGTCCTTCCTTCCTTCCTTCCTTCCTTCATTTTTCCTTTTTATTTTACATTTCATCTTTTCGTGAATGTGTTTATCATCTCTCTCTCTCTCTCTCTCTCTCTCTCTCTCTCTCTCTCTCTCTCTCTCTCTCTCTTTCTGAAACCGTTTAGAGTTTTATTTCTTTTATCTGTGTGTGTGTGTGTGTGTGTGTGTGTGTGTGTGGTTCTCTCTCTCTCTCTCTCTCTCTCTCTCTCTCTCTCTCTCTCTCTCTCTCTCTCTCTCTCTCTCTCTCTCTCTCTCTCTCTCTCCTCATTATGTATTCTCTTCCCACCCTTGTCATCATCCCTTTCTTATTCTCAGCATCTCCTCTCTTCTCTCTCTTCCTTTGTTTCCTCACCCTCTCTCTCTCTCTCTCTCTCTCTCTCTCTCTCTCTCTCTCTCTCTCTCTCTCTCTCTCTCTCTCTCTCTCTCTCTCCCCTACATCATGTTTTTCTTTTTCTTTTTTCATTCTCGTTTTCTCTTCAACGTTTGTTCTTTAAAAAGTTACGCTTGGGAGAGAGAGAGAGAGAGAGAGAGAGAGAGAGAGAGAGAGAGAGAGAGACACTGTTACCACCATCACCACCACCACTACTACTACTACTACTACTACTACTACTACTACTACTACTACTACTACTACTAATAATAATAATAATAATAATAATAATAATAATGATAATGATATAATCAAAATCCTTCATTCTACATCTAAAACTCTTCTTACACTCCTAATCCTTCATATCCTACAGGACTTCGACTACCAAGTGCAGGATCTTGACCCAGGAGCAAGGGATGAGCTGCCGGAGAGCTACCTGAAGGGGCTGCCGGAGGTGATGGCTCGTGCCCTTTCCATCCGTACTGTTTCCTACTCCCGAGGCAACTACGAGGTGGAGGAGCTACTTCGATTTCACGACTTTCTGAGGGAGAGTAAGTGTGGTGGTGGTGGTGGTAGTAGTTGTTGATTTTATTTGTTCTTCTATCTGTCTACCTATCTATCTATTTATCTATCTATCAATTCATCCATCTATTTATGCTCCTTATTAAAAAACGCTAGCTTCTCTCACTTCGACCATTTTCAAAGACCACAGAGACGATTAGCCGAGTTCTAAAGAGTATTCACCCTGTTGATAATGCAGAAAACTTGATAACTTGTCACTAGAATTACAAAAACTTCCCTAAAAACCCTTGTCACTTCAACCAGACCCTTTAAAAAGAGTATTTGCCCTGTTGATAATGAAGGAAACTTGTTAATATGTCACTAGGATAACAGAAACATCCTTAAAAATCCGGGTCACTTCAACTAGAGGCCTTGGAAAATAGTGAAGGTGCTGTGAGGCGCGGAAGTGTTTCAGAATGTGTATCTCAATCTACTCAGGCCCAGTCCACGTATCCAATCTATTTACCAGTTAACATATTTTCTACTACTACTTACTACTTATTACTTACTTAAATCGTTATTCAGAAACATTATGCTCTCTCACCACAAGTTTCCAAGGCCACAGAGATGATCAGCGGAGTTTTCAAGAGTGTTTCTCTAGTTAATAATGTAGAAATCTTGTCACTCTGCCTCTAGAACCGTAAAAATCCCTTAAAGAACTCATGTGAACTTAAACAAAACTTTTTTAAATTGTGGAGGTGAAGGACAGAGGTGTTTGGGAATAGGAGTCACACTAACAAATCAAAACATGGTACGTACATCCATCGTTATGCTCTCAAACACTTCATTCCTTTGTGTGGATATGAGACACCATGCTGGGAATTGTAGGTAACAGTGATTATGTATATCAGTGCCTGTGTGTATGTGTGTGTGTGTGTGTGTGTGTGTGTGTGTGTGTGTGTGTGTGTGTGTGTGTGTGTGTCCAGCCTCCCAGTACATTAGCCTCTCAGCACACATAGATTAGCTCGTCTACATTATGTACCAGATGAACATTAGAATTTATTTAGCACCTTAAAAGTTCATGCTTCCTGAGACAGAATTATTTACTTTGACCTTTCTCGGCCTGTGACTTAAGCTGGAGCCTCCCTGGTCTCTCCACCCACTTCCTACCCCTCCACCACCAGCACCACCTTACTCTTCCTTCCTTCCTTCATTCCTTCACACCTTCATCGCCTTCCTTTTAATAATTCCTTTTTTTTTCTATATTCTTTCTCTCATTTCTTCTCTGTTGACTTTTTTTTTCCTTTGTCTTATTTTTCTCTATGTTTCTTCTTTCTCTTCCTTCCTTCCTTCATTCATTCATTCATTTCTTCGTCTTCCTCTTTTTCTCTCTTTTTAATATATATATTCCTTCCTTCCCTCTTCCTCTCATTCACTTCACTCATTCCTGGTCATTCCTGCTTTCTCTCTCTCTCTCTCTCTCTCTCTCTCTCTCTCTCTCTCTCTCTCTCTCTCTCTCTCTGTCTTTCTGTGCCATATCTCTCCTCCCTCTCCCTCTCCTCTCCCTTCCTTATTCATTTTTACCCTCTTTTATATCATTCCCACTCTCGTCTTTCTCTCCTTCCCTTCCTGTGTCCTCCGCTCCCTTCCCCTCTCCCTATCTCATCTCTCTCTCTCTCTCACTCTTTCTCTCTCTCACTCTCACTCTCTCTCTCTTTCCCCTACAGGCTTCCCCAACGTGTTCAACTCCTCTATAATCGAAGTGGAGGTGGTCAACAAACTCTCTCTCCTCCTGACGGTGAAGGTAAGTGACCCCTGCGTGACTTGACCTCATCTAACCTAATCTAACCTACCCTAACTTGACTGACCTAACCTAACCTAACCTAACCTTATCTTATTTGACAGTGTGTGCAAATTTGACTTTACGTAACCTTAACATACTCGAGATTAACATTATTCTTCCTGTCTGTATGTACCTTTGTGTCCTTCTCACCTGTGCAGCTTGTCCTATTGTTACCTGTACAGTCTTGATCCACCAGCAGCCTTAGATACCCCTAACTCACCTGTACTCCCACCTTATTACCTTTCCTTACCTGTATTTACCTGTACTTAGATCATTTGTGTCCTTAAATAGCCATAATTCACCTGTATGTTTACCTCATTACCTTTCCTTACCTGTCCTTTCATGACCTGTGTCCTTAAATCCCCATAGCTCACCTGTATGTTTACCTCATTACCTGTCCTTACATCACCTGTGCCCTTAGATGTCCATAAGTTACCTGTGTCTTATATATTTTTATCTGTATCGTTCGCCTGTGTCTTTACCTGTATATTTTTACCTGTGTCCTTTACCTGGGTCCTCACCTGTATCCTTTTACCTATTGATACATTCTTTTCCCTTTTTCCCTTTTTATACATTCTTACTTGTTTCCTTCCACTTATTCTTTCATCATCTGTGTTCTTTATCCCAACGGTGACAGGGCGCCCAGGATGACTTCATGCCGTACCTCCTGATGGGACACATGGACGTGGTGCCGGTGGACAGGGAGAAGTGGACGCATGACCCCTGGGGTGGCTTCATCCTACCGGACCCTTCGTCAGGAGAGTCCTACATCTGGGGACGCGGCGCCATTGACAATAAAGTGGCTGTGATTGTGAGTGTGTGTGTGTGTGTGTGTGTGTGTGTGTGTGTGTGTGTGTGTGAGAGAGAGAGAGAGAGAGAGAGAGAGAGAGAGAGAGAGAGAGAGAGAGAGAGAGAGAGAGAGAGAGAGAGGTTACGTTTATTGGTTGGACTTGGTGGTAGTAGTAATAGTAGCAGTAGTAGTAGTAGTAATAGTAGCAGTAGTAGTAGTAGTAGTAGTGGTGGTGGTGGTGGTGGTGGTGGTGGTGGTGGTGGTGATGGTGGTAGTAGTGGTGGTGGTGGTAGTAGTGGTGGTGGTGGTAGTAGTGGTGGTGGTGGTAGTAGTATCAGCAGAAGCAGCCATCCACAGCTCACTCCACTTTCCACACGTCAATATTCCACGGCTGCTTCCACACCACCAGTCCACACACACACACACACACACACACACACACACACACACACACACACACACACACACACACACCACAACACCCTACCAATCCTTCCCTCCTACACAAAGAGAATCCTTCACTCCTTCACTCCTTCAGATGTTCCAGCGTCCCCTTCTTCAGTAGTAAAAACGCGGGCATCTTATCCCTTCCCCTTGCCCCTGTTTCCCTTCCTTTCCCCTTAAATTCTGTCATCTTTTATCCCTTCTTATCCCTGGGGAAGCATAACATTATTGTATCCCTCCTCAGACCCTTTCCAAGTTTCCCTGTTTCCCTGTTTTCCTGTATATATTCTGCTTCTCTTTCCCTATTTACTTATTTCCCTTTCCTTTTTTTCCATCGCTGGTTTTCTGTCCCTCAGTCTTTCCTTTTTCCCTATCTATTCTTATATATTTGTCTGTATGTCTTCCTTTCACTTTTCCAGTTTCCTCTCTCCTTGTTTTTCATTTATTTATCTTAGTTTCTCTATCCTGGTCTCTCCTTTTCTCTATTTTTTTTTTTATTCATGTACGTATTTTCTAGTCTTCATCCCTTTTCCAGTTCCTATATTCGTTCTTATCTTTCCTTTATTTTCCTCAGTTTCTGTACCCCTGTTTGTGTCCTTTTCTCCCTGTTTGTCTTAATTTATGTTCGTACTTTCCACCTACAGTTGTCTCCCCTTGATGGCATACCAGTTTTCCGTTTTCTCTTATTGCTGTTCCATCTTTAGTCCATCGATCTGTTTTCTTTTTGTCACGTGTTCTGTCTCGTTCAGTCCCTCCCAGTCAGTCATTTTCTGTTTCCTCCTGCTGTTGTTGTGTCTGCTGTCAAATAATTTCTTAGTTCATCACGTTTTCTCTCCAAGTGTCCCATGTTCTTTCATTCTTTTGATTTGCCTCATATTGGTCTTTTCTTTGTTCCAGCCCAGTTTTCATATAGTTTCCCCCTTAATGAAGCCTGGTAACTCGTTTTCTGTTGCCTCTCAATCAATCTTTCTTTCTCATCATATCATCGAATATTTTCTTATCTAGAACAGTAACTTATATTTTGTTTCCCGAGGTACTTTTGCGTCATCACTAACTCATTCATTCAGTTAACCCCTTTGAATAACATGACCTGTTTCCATATTCATTCTGGTGACTATTTGGTGATTTTATACAGTATCAGAAACTTATGTGGGGATTAAAATAGTGAAGACTGTGGCCATTAATCTTCTGAGCTTCATAAATCCTTCCTATATTGCCCCAGCACTGAACGGGTTAAGTTTGTTTTCGTGGTTCCAGTGATAGTTTGACGGAGAGTAGTGAAAGGTATTGTCATTTAACCCCTTCAGTATCAATACGAGTTTCCATATTAATTTTGCTTACTATTTGGTAATTCTATACAGCTTCAGAAACTTATGTGGGGGACTGAAACGGTGAAGACTGTGGCCATTAATCTTCTGACTCCATAGACCCTTCCTAGTGTCAATAAAATGGTCTAATCGTGCACAAATCTCAAGGGAAAAATTGTATCCCTGTAGTTTGAAGTTGTTAATCATCGTCTTTCTATATTAAAAACACGTTATTTTTGTATTATTTTTACTTATTTATTCTTCAGGACTTGTAACACATTTTCTCTTATTGCTAGTATTCACTCAATTAATTAAATGTCCCTTATTATCATCATCACTAACTCAGTCTCTCAATTAATCATCATCTTTCTTTATCATAATTACTTTTTTCACATTATTTCTTGTTATTTATTGTTGAGGACTAGTAACCCATTTTCTTCTATTTGTATTACTCGATCAATTAATTCACAAAATGTCTCTTATTGGCATGACTCAATCACTCAGTTAATCATCATCTTTCTTTACCACAATTACGTTATTTTCATGTTATTTTCACTCATTTATTCTTGAGGACTAGTAACCCATTTGCTCCTATCTATTACTCAATCAATCCATTGTCTCTTATTACCATTACTAACTCAGTCTCTCAATTAATTACCATCTGTCTTTATCACAATCACGTTTTTTTTTACATTATTTCTAGTTATTTAATCTTGAGGACTAGTAACTTATTTGTTCCTATATGTTACTCAATCAATTAATGTCTTTCTTATTACCATCACTTTTTTCTGTTCCTCTTTGCTTGGTCTCTCCTCGATGACGTAACAAGTGTGCCTCTCTCCCTCTCTCCTGACGCAGGGCATAATGAGTGCGCTGGAGTACCTCGCCAGCACGGGATTCCAGCCTGAGAGGACCTTCTACGTGGCTTTTGGACATGATGAGGAGGTGGGTAGTGGTGGTGGTGGTGGTCGTGTGTGTGTGTGTGTGTGTGTGTGTGTGTGTGTGTGTGTGTGTGACTTTTTTCTTCTTTCTTTACTTTTTTTTCTTTGTTCTTGCTTTTGTTGTTGTTTTTTTATCTATTGTTGTTGTTGTTGTTGTTGTTGTTGTTGTTGTTGTTGTTGTTGTTGTTGTCTATCTTTATTATCATTATTATTGTTATTGCTATTAGCGTTAGTATTATTAGTATCATCATTATTGCAGTCTTCTATTTCTTCTTCTTCTTCTTCTTCTTCTTCTTCTTCTTCTTCTTCTTCTTCTTCTTCTTCTTCTTCTTCTTCTTCTTCTTCTTCTTCTTCTTCTTCTTCTTCTTCTTCTTCTTCTTCTTCTTCTTCTTCTTCTTCTTCTTCTTCTCTTCTCCTCCTCTTCTTCTCTTCTCCTCTTCTCCTCTTCTCCTCCTCCTCCTCTCTCTTCTCCTCCTCCTCCTCCTCCTCCTCCTCCTCCTCCTCCTCCTCCTCTCTCCACGTCTCTTTGTCCTTCTCGCTCCTTCCCCTTCACTCTCTCATTCGTCGTAATGTTCATTTTCTTATTTTTCTTTCTCTTTTTAACCTAACTCTCCTTTCATCTACTTCCCCCATGCTCTCTCTCTCTCTCTCTCTCTCTCTCTCTCTCTCTCTCTCTCTCTCTCTCTGGCTGGCTTCTCAGAACTTCTTAAATTATAAAACATCACCAGGTTTTTTTAATCGTCTCTAAAAACCAGGCAGTGCTCTCTCTCTCTCTCTCTCTCTCTCTCTCTCTCTCTCTCTCTCTCTCTCTCTCTCTCTCTCTCTCTCTCTGGGCAATTTTCTGAGACATTTCAACCTGCAGCTTTACTATTTTCAAAGCCACTAATTGAAGTGACATCAATAGATTATCAATAACATTTCATCAAACAACATTAATAACAACAATTCTAACTAACGATCTGTCTTGATTGGAATACGAGAGCTCCCCATCTAATAGAAAACGGAGATCAGGTGCCAAGTGGTGGTTTAAAAATAATGAAGTTCATTTTCTTTGGTTTAGAAATGGTAATATTCTTTTTCTTATCATGACCCAATTTGTTTTTATATATAATTTCCATCACGACTGATTTATACACACACACACACACACACACACACACACACACACACACACACACACACACACACACACACACACACACACACACGAAAGCGTTTCTGAATACTGTAATACTCTCTCTCTCTCTCTCTCTCTCTCTCTCTCTCTCTCTCTCTCTCTCAGGTGCGAGGCGAGGACGGGGCGGGTCAGATGGGGCGCCTTCTGCAGGAACGCGGCGTAAAACTTGACTTTATCTTGGACGAAGGGCTCCCTATAATGAAGGACACGATAAAGGGCATGGACAAACCCGTAGCGGCGTGAGTATACACACAAACAAACATACACACAGTACAAAGTCACACCACTAAGCTACTTCACCTCCTTCGTCTTCTGCAGGATTGGCGTCACGGAAAAAGGCTGGCTGTCCCTGGAACTTGAGGTAAAGGGCCCCGCTGGTCACTCGTCCATGCCGCCTCTGGTGTCCGCTGTGACGGTTCTCTCCAGGGCCCTCGTTGCCTTAGCTGATAACCCGCAGCCTTCAATGTTTGGGAGTGGTCCTGAGAGTGATATGCTGGCTTACATCGCGCCTAAGGTATGGGAAGGCTTACATAGGTGGTCAGGTGTGTGTATAGTGACGGGGGTGTTTGTCAGTCACTCGGAACCCATTAACGTCCACTAGATTGCTAAACTATAATGATAACCCATTTTGTAAACCCTAACAACTTCTACTACACAACGTACAAGTGAAGACAACCCTCTGAAAACCTCTTATAATTCATCTTCATCCTCTCCAACTATTTTTTTTTTTCATTTATTTAAGAGGGGAAAACTGGCTAAGGGCATCATAAAACGAATAAAAAAAAAAATGGTCCACTCAATTTCCAGTCCTCTTGTAGGTCCGAGAGAGTGAACCAAGTAAGAAGGGATAAATATCTTGAAACCTCCCTCTTAAATGAAATCAAATCATAGAAAGTTGGAAATACAGAAGCAGGCAGGGAGTTCCAGAGTTTAACAGAGAAATATATGAATGATTGAGAGTACTGGTTAACTCTTTCAGGCATCGTGGCCCCAAAAGCTGGTGTTCGCTAACCTGTGGCTGTTCAAACCTATAGTAGAGATGGTGCTGAGTTCAAAGAGGGAAACGAACGCCCTTATGCGCACCACCACCTGCGCCACCATTGTCCGCGCAGGTGTGAAGGTAAGACTGATTGATTGACGAGTTAGTTTATTGGTTAGTTGAAGTAGCAGTAGGTTTTAACCCCTTCAGTATCATGACGCGTTACCATGTTCATTCTATGTACTATTTGGTGATTTTATACAGCTTCAGAGACTTATGACGGGGATTAGAATAGTGAAGACTGTGGCCATTAATCCAATTCAGTACCATGACGTAGTTTCATATTTATTTTGCTTACTACTTTGTGATTTTTATACACCTTCAGAAACTTATGTAAGAGATTAGAAGAGTGAAGACTGTGGCCATTAATCTTCTGACCTCCATAGACCCTTCCTAATGTCAATAAAATGGTCTAATCGTACACAAATCTCAAGGTAAAAATGTGTCCCAGTACTGAAGGGATTAATTGCTTTTATCCCTGTTTTTTTTCAATTTTTCTTCATCCATTCATTCTATTATCTCTCTTCCTCCTGTTCTTTATCCTTCGTTTTCTTTCCATCCGTTCTTTTGCAACCACTACCACTACTAACTACATTTCTCACCACCACCACCACCACCACTGTTGTCCCTCCTTCAGGAAAATGTGGTGCCGTCCTCCGCTCGCGCCACAATTAACCATCGCATCCACCCGTCCCAGAACATCAAGGAGGTCATCCAATACGACAAGAAAGTCATCAACGACCCCTCGGTGAAGGTGAGTGATGGTGACGTGATTGTGACCGAGTGAGTGGTGATGGTGATGATGATAGTGATAGTGGTGGTGATGATAGTGACCTGTGTGATGATAGTGATAGTGATGGTTGTGATGGTGATAATGGTGAAGATAGTGAAGGTGAGCCATGGTGACGTGATGGTGACTGAGTGAGTGCTAGTGATGATGATGATGATAGTAGCCACTGTAATGATGATGGTGATGGTGATAGTGGTGATGCTGACCATGATGGTGATAGTGATGTCGACTGAGTGAATGGTGATAGTGATAATGATGGTGATAGTGACGATATTGACGCTGTTAGTGATCCTAGTGATGGTAATAGTGACGTTAATGACGCTGATGGTGATGATAATGGCGCTGATAATGGTGATAGTGACGGTGCCGCAGATCATGGAAGTGGAGGGTACAGAGGCCCACCCGGTGTCCCCCCATGGTCCAGATGTTGCCCCGTGGCGCCTCCTCACTGCATCCATTCACCATCACTTCCCAGACGCCATCACTGCCCCGGGTAAGTGTCTGTCTATCTGTCTGTCTGTCTGTGTCTCGGTCTATCTGTCTGTCTGTCTGTTTGTCTGTGTGTCTATTTGTCTGTCTGTGTGTGTGTCTGTGTGTCTGCCTTTATGTCTGTCTATATGTCTGTGTGTATGTCTATCTGTCTATCTGTCTGTGTATCTGTTTTGTCAGTTTGTTTGTCTGTCTGTCTGTCTATTTGTCTATCTGTCTGTGTCTGTCTATCTGTCTGTGTGTGTGTGTGACTGTGTGTCTGTCTATATGTCTGTGTGTCTGTCTGTCTGTGTCTGTGTGTCTTATTTGTTCATTATTATTAGTTTTTAGTTGCTCTTTCTCTTTCAGTTTTGTTATTTCATTACGTTTTAGGATTTTTATTCATTGAGAGAGAGAGAGAGAGAGAGAGAGAGAGAGAGAGAGAGATTTTGGTGGTGTTTACGTGAGGAACTTTGCGCGTGGGAACTTTTGGTATGCGTTAAGTGCGTATGTGTGTACGTGTGTGCGTAAGTGTGAATTCCCGTCACCATTCCTCATTAGGCCGTTACTTTCATGCCTGTCTGGTGTGCGAGCCTGTACTAATGCTGAGGGTGAAGGAGGTGCTGCAAAACTGGCGGGAGTAGCAGGAGTGGACGCATGTGCCTTGGGTTCCAGTAGCGGCGGTGTTTGGTTGCGTTGTTTGAGTGGGCGCTTCAAGACATTTCTCTCAGGGTTTTGGCTAACTCTTGAGTACCGTGACGCGTTTCCATGTTCATTCTTGTTACTATTTGGTGATTTTATAACAGCTTCAGAAACTTATGTGAGGGATTGAAATAGTGAAGACTGTGGCCACTAATCTGCTGACCTCCATAGACCCATCCTATATTGTAAGTAAAAATGGTCTAATCGGACACAAATTTCAAGGTAAAAATGCATCCCAGTACTTAAGGGCATCTTTTAGGGAACTGGTAATCAAGTGGGTCTTTTTTTTTTTTTTCTTTATATATTTTCTTGCCCTTTCGCCGGCTTCCATTCTTACAGGAAGAAAAAAAAAGACGTAGTCTCCTTTTAACCAGGTGTGCTTATCGGTTACACGGACACACGCCACTATCTGCCCCTGACTGCCAGGGTGTACCGCTTCAACCCAACCTTCATGCTTGACTTGGAGATGTCCATTATACACGGGCACGACGAGAGAATCAGTGTGTCCTCCTTTACTTCCGCCGTCAGTTTCTACCACCACCTCATCCTCAAAGCGGATCTCCAGATATCTCCGCTAAGATTCCCTCCTGGCGATGGGATGTGAGCGGCGCCGCTGGAGGTTGTCGGTGTCGGTAGCATCAGGTGTGGTGTTGGTGGTGATGGGAGCATAGGTAGGGTGGGAGTTGCTTAGTGCGTGGCATCAAGTGGGGCGCCTTGTGGTAGTAGTTGGGCTCGTATTCACAAACACTTATGTGCTTCACCTCCACTATTTCAAAAGGCTTTGTTTGAAATTACACTTGTTAATTTTTAAAGTGTTTTTGTGGTTCTAGAGGCAGAGTGACAAGACTTCTGCATTATCAACTGGAGAAACACTCTTAAAAACCTGGCTAATCATCTCTGTGGCCTTGGAAAATAGTCGTGGTGAGAGAGCAGTGTTTCTGAATACGGGCCTTGGTGCGGTGGTGCAGCATAGACACGGTGAGGGTTGCTTAGTGACTCACATCAAAATGCTCCAAATGTTGTGTTTTCAAACACCTCTTTGTATCCACGCGATGCTTTGTGTCCCGTTTTTTGCCTCCAATCCGTGCTGGTGCATTTAGCTGAGAAAGGGAAGTACTGGGTGTTGCCTCGTTGCATGCATGGCCGCCGGGGTGTGTGGGTAACATCTTCCTGGTATTCTAGAGTCCTCTTTATCCATACGTGATGCTGTGTGATCTCTTCCTAACCCCGTGCCTGGTGCTTGTATGTGAAGAAAGGGACTCTTTGCCTCTCCCTTTCTCACTATCCAGTAAGCACTAACCTGGTGAACACTGCTGTCCGCCAACCGCTAACACAGTCCTCGCCATGACAATCCCCACTGTTGTTATGGCTGACTTGCTTCACTCATGTTAAAGTTCAATATAGTTTCTCTGCTCAACCGGAGTTCTAAGTGAAGCTTGAGCTGAGACGACCCACGTGTGACTCAGAACTTAAGACCACAAGAAAACAAGGGACGCTACAGGAAGCCGTCACATTTGCACGTTACGGTCCCTGTAGTTACGAAGGAGACTTCAGAACATTTGTCCCTTTCTTTCGGCTGACTCTTTGACCTGCAAGGGGACTGGTAATGAAGTGGGCCTTTTTTTTTAATACCATTGGCCTATTTTCTCTCTTACATAAAAAAAGAAAAAGAAAATAGAGCTGGATACATTAAGTGATTGATACGAGTGGATACATAGTACCTAGATATGTGTACAGGTCAGGAGGCAGGTGGTGCAGGGATTAACTTGGAGAAGAATGAGTTTTTACCAGCTGTGTGTGTGTGCGTGTGTGTGTGTGTGTGTGTGTGTGTGTGTGTGTGTGTGTGTGTGTGTGTGTGTGTGTGTGTGTGGGTATGATGTGTGTGGTTAGGGTGTGGTTGGGCTAAGGCGTGCAGCCCCTCACCTGCAGGGTTGCTGGTGGGCAACACAGACTCTCGACACTACATGAACCTGACCTCGGCCGTGTACCGCCACTACCCGGTGCTCCTGACACCCGGGGACGTGGCCACCATACATGGCAACGACGAGCGCGTCTCCGTCACCAACCTCCTGCAGGCCGCCCGTGTCTACCACCGCGTCATGGTGTGGGGCGAACGGCGGCTTTAGCGAGGAGGTGTCAGGGAGGTGTTTGTTTGGCAGCTAGGTACAGTACAATCAAGTGACGTGTGACTGCATGTGTCTTGCTGGACCTCGTGATGGTTCTGTCTAATCCTTTCACCCTCAGCATGCTCTTTACTTCCCTGTCCCTCATTTAGCGGATGGCGGTACGCTCTCAGCCGGTTCCTTGTTTCTGAGCGGCCTTCTTGGTGACGGTGCCCAGTCAGTACTACAGTGTGACGCTATCTTTGTGACGCAGGTGTGCTGGTCGGTAACACGGACACCAAACACTACCTCAAGCTGACCTCTCGTGTGTACCGCTTCACTCCAGTACCTTTACGCAACTCGGAGATTACCATGTTCCACGGACATGACGAGAGAATCAGCGTCTCTTCCTTCACCACCGCCGTCGCCTTCTACCACCACCTCATCCTGGCGGCGGATATCCAGGTGGCGCCGATGAAATCCTCAGCTGGCCACAGAGCCGGCGAGCTGTGAGCGGCAGGGCTTGTATTGCGCCACCTGGCACTGTCATT
This sequence comes from Portunus trituberculatus, assembly GCF_017591435.1. NCBI lineage: Eukaryota > Metazoa > Arthropoda > Malacostraca > Decapoda > Portunidae > Portunus > Portunus trituberculatus. The sequence goes on from NC_059282.1 coordinate 10,589,540, forward strand.
GCTAAATACCATCAGGTGGGGTGCCTTAGGTGTACAGTTGGTGGCAGCTGACAGTGTTCTGGCTAGGACTGGATAGGGAAATGAGTTGAAGGCAGGGAAAGAGAGACAGAGAAGTGAGAATCATATCTATGACTTCATTACTGCGATAATGCAACAATTCACTGCACTAAAAACACTGCTTGGAGTGTCCTAGGAGAGAGAATGGGTTAGAAGAGTAGAATTTTTAATCCCTAGTAAAATATCATGCTTATAAGTGGTTTGTGATGAAAGGAACGTGCCAAATGTAATAGGAAATAGAACACAACACACTGAATGTCCCCAGTAGTTTACGAATAGCAGGAGTTGCAGTCAGGGTTTTCAATATGTCACGGTACTGGAACTGCCCACAGACCTCTTATCACCATCACCAGTGGCACCGGCGTCACCTTTACCTCTAAGAATGTCTCTCTATAGACACTGCTTGTGAGGGAGAAAGGTGGCAGAGAAACTCAGAGGTAGACGTGTTCTCTTGTGGTTTGAGTATTCCTCCTCTTTCCACGTCACAAATAATATTTTTCCGTAAACTTAAAAAGAAAAGGAAAAGAAATGCATGTCTAAATTTTCTACCAACTGTGAACTCCTTTCCTTGTCTGGAGCTTGACACTAACGATCTTCCCTTGCTCGCCTACGCGGTATGATCATTACTACTCCTATATCCATGAATCTTCAACTCAATCTCAATAGTTTTCAAGCTTTAATGGTCAACAATGCATCAGTCTTCCTCTCTTTGCCTGCGTGACATTTACTATACTTACTCGTACACTTCTGTGCTTCACCTCAACTAGTTCAAGAGGGTTTATTCAAATTGACACGAGATTTTTTAAGGGTGTTTTTATGGCACCAGAGGTAAATTGACAAGATTTCTACATTATTAACTGGAGAAACACTCTTGAAAATCCCACTAGTCACCTCTATGGCCTTGCAAAACAGTCGTGATGGGAGAACAAAGCGTTTCTGAATACGGACCTTACCGCAACCCTATGTCACCCTTTTCTGTGTTATTTAGTATCTAACAACCCCAGCAACCTTCATCCCTAGGTGTTTATAAGCTTGAAATACTGGAAACCAACTAATCTATCTCCCCTTTCTCTGTGTCACATGAATCAAGCCAAGACTTGTATTTTAAAGGCTTTACTCCTCATCAGGGTTATTTTCAAAGGCCACAGAGGTGCACGCTCAAATTATTTTTTGTTTTACCTTCCGACGGTGCAGAATGATTGTTAAACTATCAATAGAGTCATGAATCTGTCCCTTGAAAATAATAGCAATAACAACAACCACCATAATATCATCACCACCACCTATACCACTACCACTGCAGCAGCAACAACAACAGTTAGGCCAAATAGTGTACCTAGAGTATAGACCACGCACATGTTTTAACCATTTATCTATTTCCTCCTAAACGGTGTCATGCTTCATTACCACGTAACCGCATACCCTTTAATCATTAGCAGTAATTAAGGTGCTCTCGCCCGACAGGTGGACAATTAATTAAGGTGTTGATGCTGACGAGCCACTAATTACCGTTGTGCTATCCTGCAGGGTGACGACGCGGGGGCAAGAGCGCCACGCCTCAGCCACACATTGCTCAAGGGAAGGGACAACATCGATGAAGGATACAATACCATTACAGCGTTTCTGATCCTTCTGCAAGCTCAGAACCCTTTGCACTTTACATTATGAGGAGTCCTATACTGTTTTTGCTATCAGGTATGGGAGTTCAGTATATATAAAGGGAGGGAACAACATCAACGAAGGATACAATACCATTACAGCGTTTATGATCCTTTTGCAAGCTCAGAACCCTTTGCACTTTACATTATAAAGAGTCTGATACTGTTTTTGCTATCAGGTATAGGTGTTTATTATATATATAAAGGGAGGAAACAACATCGAGAAGAGAACTGAAGAATACAATGCCATTACTGCGTTTCTGATCCTTTTGCAAGCTCAGAATCCTTTGCACTTTACATTATAAGGAGTCTAATACTGTTTTTGTTGTCAGGTATGGTGTTTAGTATATACAAAGTGTTTCTAGATATTTTACCGAACTCAAAATGCCTTTCACTATAGATTTTAAGGAAGCCAATACTCATTTTGCTATATGTATGTTTGCTATCTAGTATCTACACTGTTTCTGAACCCTTATAGAAGTCAAAATCCCTTGCACTTTTATATATAAGGAATCCAGTACTCTTTTTGATGAATGTTCAATGCCAATAGCGTGTATCATTTTTGCTACCAGATATGTATGTTTGCCGTCTATACCATTTCTGAATCTTTCCATAAACCATTTACCATTGACTCTACACTTCTTCAGAATTCAATCCTGCCATACCTAATCCTGCTATTCCTAATCCTGTCATTCCTGATCCGATCCACGCAGTCTTCACTAGATCTAACACAATCATATTCTGAAACGCTCCTTCCTCGTATGCACACTACATTTAAAAGCCTCTAGTTGAAGTGACGCGGATTTTTAAGGGTGTTTTTATGCTTACAGTAAGAGATTAACACGATTTATACGTTATTAACAGAAGAAACAGTCTTAGAAACCCGGTTGATCATCTCTGTGGCCTTTGAAAATAGTCGTGGTGAGGAAGAGAAGCTCGCATTCTCAAACATTTCTGTGCTTCACCTTCACTATTTCAAAAGGCTTTATTTAAATTAACACAAGTTTTTTTAAGGATGTTTTTTGCAGTTCTAGAGACAGAATGACAAGGTTTTTATATTATTAACTGGAGAAACATTCTTGAAAACCCCGCTAATCATCTCTGTGGCCTTGGAAAATAGTCGTAGTGAGAGAGCAAATCGTTTCTCAATACGGACCAGAGAGAGAGAGAGAGAGAGAGAGCAAAGCGTTTTAGAATAATGACCATGAGACCACAGATCGAGAAATACTGACCCAGAATCCCTCAAGAGGTTATCCTACATTGTCCTTCTCTATCCTTACCCTTCGTCACCGCCTCCTTCACTCACACACCCACTCCTACCACCACCACCACCCACCACCGCCACCACCACCAACCAACCAACACGCTTCCACTAATGATTGTTCAGGATAAAGGAGACGAATAAACGTTTGAATCTTACCTGTTTGTATTAGTGATTTGCGTCAGAGAGAGAGAGAGAGAGAGAGAGAGAGAGAGAGAGAGATAATGTGGGTAATTTCAAAGTAAATGTCTTTTTTTTTTCTTTCATATTTTTCTGTCTGGGATTATAAATGGAAAAATGATGATGTATTAAATTTGGAGGGTTTTACGGTGTCTGTAGAGAGAGAGAGAGAGAGAGAGAGAGAGAGAGAGAGAGAGAGAGAGAGAGAGAGAGTGTGTGTGTGTTACATAAAAGAGGGGGCAGGAGGAGTGTGGGGATGCGTGGGGGATGTTGTCGGAGTAAAATACTAGGGAGGTTGGGAGAGGGGAGAGGAGAGATGGGAGGACAAGAGGTGGTGGTGGGGTGGTGGGTTGGGGTTCTGTGAGAGTAAAGGGAGAGTGTGGGGGATAAAGGTGAGTGTATGCGTAGGTAAGAGTGTGGGACGTAAGAGTGAGAGAGAGAGAGAGAGAGAGAGAGAGAGAGAGAGAGAGAGAGAGAGAGAGAGAGAGTGTGTGTGTGTGTGTGTGTGTGTGTGTGTGTGTGTGTGCGTGTGTGTGTGTGTGTGTGTGTGTGCGCGTGTGTGTGTGTGTGTGTGTGTGTGTAGGAAAGGAACAGAGAGAGAGAGAGTAAAAGAAGGGGGGGGGCTGGAGGGGCGACTGGAGTGGTGGTGGGGGTGGCGGGGATGGGAGAGCAGTGAGGGGGCTGTGGCTGGGGGCTTCGTCAGGTCGATAATGGTGAGGGGGGGTGTACCTGGCCCATCCTCCACGTTGTGCCTTTCTCCTCCCTCTCTTCCTCCCTCCCTCGCAGCTCCAGCCTTCCTCCCTAGCCTCCTGCAGCAGCCCTGGGTCCTTCAGGATACAAAATGCGCCTGGAGGAAGAAGGAAGGAGGTAGAGAAGGGTAAGAAACACAAGAATATGTTTGAGGTCATAAGGATTGGATTACTCAACCCAACACACACACACACACACACACACACACGTATAGTCTTCTCCCTCGGCCACCTCTGCGTCAGGAAAGGTTGATGGAGGACACAAGTCACCCCAAACAACTTGACGTGTCTGGGTGATCGAGACAGGCGGGGCGGTGCGGTGTGGCGAGGGGCGAGGCGGTGTGTTGGGGCGGACGGGACGGGGCAGGCAGACGTCGGGATAGGCGTGTACACCATGCCTGTTTATTAGCGCAGTGACAGCTTGTAGGCAGACGTGTAAAATCGTGGGAAGTCTTAATTAGGCAGCAGTCACTTTGGCCCGGTGACAGAGAGGCAGAGAGAGAGAGAGAAAAAAAAAGTAAAGGACGTAGGAAAGAAAGGGAAAGGAAGGGAGCTAGTTTGGGGGAAGGAAGAGCTAGGTATAGGCTGAGTGAAGGCTGCTGGGCGGTGAACCTGTGAATCTGCCCGCTGTCTCGCCAATGATCGGAACTAAGCGGAGGGCTGAGTGAGGAATACGAGAAGTAGGTCACATGGTGCTGGAGTGAGCTGGACCACAGGAGTGCTTGGGTTCGAGCCTCCAGTAAGGTTAGATAAGCACAATAGCACATTATACGCACACACATAGTTTATCCTCCCACGCTGGTGACTACAAACAAACGCTTTCAAACTGAATCAAGAGACATAACACTGATTGCTTGTCAACCCTTAATTCAGTGTCATGGCACGTCTTCATATTTATTCTGCTTACTACTGGGTGATTTTATACAGTACCAGAAACTCATGTGGGGATTAAAATAGTGAAGGTTCTCGACCATTGATCTTCTGACCTCCGTAGACCCTTCCTAATGTCAGAAAAATCGTCTAATTACACTCAAAACCCAAGGTAAAAATGCGTCCCAGTACTGAAGTGGTTAATGTGATATTCTGCTATTTACTCTCTTGTGAATTCTTCTAATTTTAGTAATATGTTGCTCTGCAGATTCTAAAGACTTCCTCATAATATAGGTAACTGTTTTCACTCCTCTTAGTTGACTATTCATTTTAATCGTAATTAAAAATCATAAATAAGAGCAAGTTATTTGATAAGTAATATGAAATGAAAGACTGTGTATATAATCAAATGTAATTTTATGTAAATGCAGTCACTTAGTGTTTACCGATTATAATTATTGTTAATTACCTTTATCATCATCTTAACTATGTATTACCAACTTGTTATTCAAAATACGATAACCACTTCTTGATATGTAGGTAGGCAAATTATTATCTTTATTATCATTGTTATTATCATCATTATTAGTATAAATATCTTCCATTAACAATTAGTATTTATTTATTAGTATTTATCAGATATATGTGAACTTCTCCCCATACGATTAAGTCCTCGGATAAGAAAACAAAATTCCCGCCAAAACCAGAGCGGGTCAGCGGGTTGGCACTTGGAGGGTCCCGTTGGCTGCAGGGACGGGCCGTGGCGGAGCGAGTTTTGTTTGTGTGAATATTAGTGGCTCCCTGTTGGCTATTTCCCCTTGATAACCACCGTGGGTCCCCTGTGAATGATGCTGTATGTTGTGCTGTGAAGAAGGGTTGGGCGTAACGAGGAGTGACGATTGAATATGCTGCCTTCTTTATCAAACTACAGTGGTTTTGTTTCTCCTTGGACGTCTCTCATGTATTGATATGGTTGATGTTTAGTTTATTTTACGATTATCTTCTGCGTCTCTATGCATTGTTTTAGTATTCCATTATTTGCTGTCACTTTATGCAGTGTTCTGTGTTGTCATTTTATTCGTTACCTTACCATGTACTCGTATTTATTATTTTTTTATTTCCTTTCTTTTCTTCTCTGCTGTATTTCCTCATATTTCCCCAGCGATATATCTTCACCCACCATTTAAACTCTTTATTTCACTGTACCATTTTACCATTTCACTACCATACCATGAATATTACCCATACACCACCAGTAAATACCAGTGTTCTCTACGGTAAGGGCCACCAATATTTTTTCTCACTTAAGCCCAGGTGATGATAAACTCTAATTAAGCCAGCAAACACCGTGTAGCTTTCCGTAACATTGGTTATGGAAGCTTTCGGTCATTAGCCTGACTCATGTTGGTGGTGATAGTGGGATGGGTGGGTGGTGGTAATGTGGTGTGTGGAAGGACAAGACGTAACAGGCTGGGCAGGATGGTAGTGGTAACAGTCTTGGTGTAGTGGGGGATGGTAGTGGTGACAGGCCTGGGTGGTGGAGGGGATGAGGGGGTGAGGGTAAAGTGAAAGGAAGCTTGACACTTGATTTTTTTATTGCTTAATCATTTTGACATTACTTACAGATATTTACATATAATAAATATATACACAAAAATCTATATAAAATACATTTCATTTGCTTCATAAAGCCATCTATGAAACTGCCAAAACTTATTTGTCACCTTAATTTTTTCATACGGAAAGTCTTTGGCTTGGTTCTTCCCTCGGCTCTACCGCGGTGTAAGTACGAGTACGTCCGCACCGCCGCGCCGCCACCACGACGCGGATGGCGAGGAATTATACACAGTTTTCTCTGCTATGTGACTCATTACCATAGTAACCATTGGGTCATCCCTAGAGAGGGTCACAGATAATTATGATGTGCAGGCCCGAGGCCCTCACGCAGCTCAGCTGACATCTGCACTAAAGCTGCTGCTGCTGCTGCTACCCCGCCCTGACCCGGCCGCTCCGTTTCACTCCTCGCCCTTCGCTAGAAGGTGCGGGGCGAGGGACTACGCTCCGCTCCTGACGAGGGCCGCTGCGGTGGCGCGGCGCCCCAGCTTTAGCGGCGGCGGCTGCTGGTCTGCCGTGTCCTCAGCTAATCAATACTCGGGGGAAGGGAGGGAGGTGCCCCATTACCCCCCCACACACCGCCATCGTTTTTACCAAACCATTAATAATTGAATGTATGTACTCAAGCTCGCTCGTGCCGGCCAGGGGGTGGGGAGGGCATCGGAGAAGTGTGTGTGTGTGTGTGTGTGTGTGTGTGTGTGTGTGTGTGTGTGTGTGTGTGTGTGTGTGTGTGTGTGTGTGTGTGTGTGTGTGTCCCCAGCAGCAGCAGCAGCAGTGTGCAAGGCAAGGGGCAGGCAGGCGTGGGGTGACGAGGAACCGGGCCTCGCATATGCTTGCGTTCTAACAAACAAAAAAATAATAACTGTAAATTCTCGACATGGTTCTCCTGTTTACTCTACTACATACTGAGCAATCGTATCACAATAGTGGTCAGTGGTTGAGAATTTGAGTAGAGCACAACCGAGGTTACAAATCGCTCAGCCTTAAGTGAGGGAGCTTCCTTATGTCATCACAGCCAATTAAGTATCGTCTAACTAGTTATCATTATTGTTAAGGCAGTGCCATTGTACTTCACACTTGTGCTACCTCCTGCTGCAGCAAATTCATTGGGCAACACTAGCGTGCCAACCCAGCCGTGGCGTGAGGCTGCCGGGCCGGCATGGTGCCACTCCCACCCAAGGTGTGACACTGCCGGCCCGGCTGAGCTGACCCCACACACTGCCAGACTGGGGATGGTCAAGTGGACTTTTGAGATAAGACAGTGAAACATTAGTAGGAGGTGTGGGTGAGGAGACCCTCGTGGACCTCCCATGTACATCTCTACAGTTGAGGAGGCAATTGACATACCAAAGTGTACTTTTCAGAACCACTTGTAAAAAAATCCTAGACAATACAAAAATTGCTACTTTTTGATGGTTAACAAATTCACACAATCTCACAGAAATCATAGAGAAAATATAGAGAATAGCATGTATATAAAATTAACAAATATTTCTGTTCTCTTAAAGACTTTTTAAGATTCAAAGTTATCAAGTGCTGGCCACAAGGAAACTGAACAGGAGACCAAGTATAAGCTGTTGCCAGTATGTGAGGTGCACTGCGCGGCACCACCACGCGGTCACTGCTGTCTATGGCGTTCACCACGACTAGAATCAACGAGTCATTCTATAATAAAATCACCCGAGATCAAGTAATTGATAAGTGGGACATCACAGTCCACTCAGGACCCAACTAGCTCCTCGTGTGACTGCCACATTACTTGTGAGTCAAAACGTTGCACTCTGAACAATTTTAGTGACCCGTGTTGGCCTGAGCAAGCTGTGGCCCATTGGCACCAAAGAAAAACCCACAGGTGACATGTTTAGACCCCACCGTGGCTTGGGGTGAAGGTGGGGCTGCCTTTTGCCTACCCGACTTAATGGGGCTCAATATTTTGAACTTGCAGGTGGGCCACAAAGGTTACACACTTCCCATGCAGCAGCACTAGCTTACTCACATTCCAGGCCACAACAAAACAAAGTAGCATGTAAATACTGAAAATACTATGACACAACCACTTGAGATGAAAAATGTCAACATTACTCAGTAGATAATCAAAGTAACAATTAAAACTGAATATAAGCACCTTTGTCTATAATGTAGCACATATATGATTTAAGTTTTGTCTTAAGTAATCAATAGTTTGGCAACTACCTGCCTAAAACTCTGGTACGGAACCTTGAATATTGCCACTGTTACATGAATGAGAACTTAATATCTGTATATTATATGCAGGTACAGTATTTAACCTTAATCAGAGGGGCTACTGGCCCTTTGCTGCTCAGCCACACAGCAAAGCTTCCTAGGGCCGGGCAGACCAGAGCCCTTGGGACACGGTGAGGAGGCTGCAGGTTTGGGCTAAGCAGGCCAGCACCCTTGGGACGTGGGCGGGAGGCTGCAGGTGTGGCCCACCGCGCCAGCCAGGGGTTGAGCAAAGTCTGGTTGTCCACAAATGCACTGGATTGCGATGTATTTTTCCTGCCAGCATGGCGGCAAAATATTAACACTGATTCCTTTGGAATGAATTAACAATTAGCTAAACTACATTAAATGCTAAGAACCAACCAAGACATTTATAATGGAATCAAGGTCCTCATTCGCTTCAAGTCTTTTTGAGGCCTCAGGGAAAGACTTGAGCACGTCCTCGGCACTGAGGGACGGCAGCTTCCAGGGCGGCCCGTCCTCCGGCCGGTTGTAGTCCAAGTCGCCGCCCGTCTCATTGCTCCACTCACCGTACTCATTATTGTTCATGGAGTCCAGATCAGTTTGTGAGGACAGACTCAACACTGAACACCAGTTGATGGCGTCTGTTCTCTCCTCCTGGGGCCCAGGCGTGGGTCGTGGGGCAGGCGTGGAGGGAGAACTCTCCCCCTCAGTGGTGTCTGCCGTCACGCCAGAGGGTCCTTCCCGACTCTCCTCGTGGGAGGTATTGGCCACCAGGTTAGGGTAAGCCCGCATGTGCACCGGCACCGTCTCCCTGCTGTCGTAAGAGCCTGAGGCATGGTCCGTGGGGAGGTACTGGGGGGTGGGGTACACTGGAGTGCTGTAGTGGGTGGCAGGGGGTGGGGTACCAGGGGTGGACGGAGGTGGGGTGGAGGGAGTTGCCAGGGGTGAGCCCACCGGGGGTGTGTGCATGGAGGACAGCGGGGTCTCCGTGGCTGCTGGAGGTGAGGGAGATGAGGACGGCATGGGCTCTGGGCACGGTGGGGACCCTGGGCCTAGGGTGGTTCCCTGCAGGTGTGGATGTGCAGGGTGGCCATGGGAATGGGCCAGGAGGGAGGCCACACTCACTCCCTCAGCTTCCAGTTCCCGCTCGATGTGTCTCAAGGTGTTGCAGATCAGTACGGATCTGTGAAGGCTGGGGTCCGGGAACTGGCGAAACCTGTTCAGTTTGTACATGGACATGTTGAGCACAGAGAGCCGCTGCTGGTGGTAGCAGGAGGGCCTGGGGCTGCTACGGGTGGGGTCGCAGTACGGGGACATGCAACGCGGTGGACCTCGGGAAGGCAGCAGGGAGCCCCGTACGCTCCCGTAGGCATTGCCAGTGTAGTTGTAGCTACACCCATTCTCCCCTTCAAAGGTGGTGTAGTTCTCCCCTGTGGGATACACATAGGGCCCAGGGCTGTAGCTTTGTCTGGGGCCGTAGTATGAGCTGGGCTGACCATAGGAGCTGGGGCTGGTGTAGGTTTGGTTGTATGACTGTGCTGGGTAGCTGGAGGGGGATGTGGTGTAGTTGCCACAGTCACTGGAGTAGGTGTGGGTGTAGGGTGAGGCACTGCCCAGCTCCAGGTAGGACTTGCCATTCTCGTCACACTGAATGGATTGGCTGGAGGTGGACTTGTTGGGGGAAATTTCCATGTACTTGTTGGTGGTGGGCTGGGAGCCGTCATAATAGTTACAGCTCTCCCAGGTAGGGGTGGAGGGCCGGGAAGGGTAGGACTCCCCTGGGTAGAAGGGATGGGGCTCATATACTGGTGAGGAAAGTGCTCCCTGGTAAGTGCTGGTGACCACCGTGCTTGTCTGGGTGGCGGTGACAGTGGTGATGCTTCCTTCACTGGGGAGAGTTTTGGGGCTTGGGTCCTCTGTGCTGGTGCCAGTAGTGCTTGTGGCAGTGGTGGTGGTGCAGGTGGTGGTGGTGGAGACAGAGGTGAGAAGGAAGGTGGTGGTGGGTAGGGAGGGGAATGATGAGAAGGGAGGGGGAGGGGGTGAGGATGAGGTGGTGGTATGGCCTGTAACAAGTGGGGGGGTGATTGGGGCCTGAACCACCACAGGGGAGGAGGGGGATGTGTTAGTGGTGGCGAGGGGAATGGTGGTGCAGGTTACCACGGAGGAGAGAGTGGGGGTGTACACTGTTAGAGGGAGGGGAGGGCTGGGGAGGAGGATAGGGACTTGTGACATGGTGAGGGTTGGGGCTGGGGAGGGCGTCACCTGGGGGCTGGTGGAGGTCGGGGAAAGGACTTTGGACAGAGACAGTTGAAGGGAGGTGGACGCCGTGGTGGTGGAGGTGGTGGTAGTGGTGGTGGAAGAGGAGGAGGTGGAAGAACACGACTCCCCCGCGTCTCCAGAAATCCCTCTGTTCTCCACCTCGTCGTCTGAAGAGTTGTCGATTGAGTTGCTGTCGATGAAACCTGAGTCTTTATCCTCCTCGTCGTCAATGAAGTCGTCGTGGTCGTCATCAGAATCGTCGTCTTCGGACTCCTCCGGGAAGGCGTGGTGCCCCGGGAGGCAGGGGGGCGCGCTGCCAGGCACGCCGGGGGGCAGCTCCTCTTGCTCCAGCCTGGTGGTGGAGGGGTCACCCGTGGCGCCGCTAGTCAATTCACACTCGAGGGCGGGAGTGGTAGCGTGGGCGTGGGTGAGGGCCGGGTGATGCAGCACGTCCTCAGCACAGAGGGCGTGGGGCGGTGACGTACAGATCACCTTGGCCGCCGGCAGAGCCTCCCCGCCGTCCTCGCCAGACCACCGCCGCTTGCCGCTTGCTCGAGGAAGCCCCATCGTCGAGTGCCCCTGCAAGAGTGAAAACAATGTTAGCACAACTCATCGTAAGTCATAACTAGTGTACTAATGTAGCACACACACACACACACACACACACACACACACACACACACGGCCCGGTAGCTCAGTGGTTAGAGCGCTGGCTTCACAAGCCAGATGACCGGGGTTCGATTCCCCGGCCGGGTGGAGATATTTGGGTGTGTCTCCTTTGAGGTGTAGCCCCTGTTCACCTAGCAGTGAGTAGGTACGGGATGTAAATCGAGGAGTTGTGACCTTGTTGTCCCGGTGTGTGGTGTGTGCCTGGTCTCAGGCCTATCCGAAGATCGGAAACAATGAGCTCTGAGCTCGTTCCGTAGGGTAACGTCTGGCTGTCTCATCAGAGACTGCAGCAGATCAAACAGTGAGTTACACACACACACACACACGCCCGGTAGCTCAGTGGTTAGAGCGCTGGCTTCACAAGCCAGAGGACCGGGGTTCGATTCCCCGGCCGGGTGGAGATATTTGGGTGTGTCTCTTTGAGGTGTAGCCCCTGTTCACCTAGCAGTGAGTAGGTACGGGATGTAAATCGAGGAGTTGTGACCTTGTTGTCCCGGTGTGTGGTGTGTGCCTGGTCTCAGGCCTATCCGAAGATCGGAAACAATGAGCTCTGAGCTCGTTCCGTAGGGTAACGTCTGGCTGTCTCATCAGAGACTGCAGCAGATCAAACAGTAAGTTACACACACACACACACACACGCCCGGTAGCTCAGTGGTTAGAGCGCTGGCTTCACAAGCCAGAGGACCGGGGTTCGATTCCCCGGCCGGGTGGAGATATTTGGGTGTGTCTCCTTTCACGTGTAGCCCCTGTTCACCTAGCAGTGAGTAGGTACGGGATGTAAATCGAGGAGTTGTGACCTTGTTGTCCCGGTGTGTGTTGTGTGCCTGGTCTTAGGCCTATCCGAAGATCGGAAATAATGAGCTCTGAGCTCGTTCCGTAGGGTAACGTCTGGCTGTCTCGTCAGAGACTGCAGCAGATCAAACAGTGAAACACACATACACAATTAATGTACAACAGTGTGTACTACAGCACACTCAAGTTAATGAGAGATGCGAAAGGACGCCTCCAAGGGGTTACATAGTACATGTGAGGAGGCAGGAGGCCAGATCACGCGCGCCCAGCATGTTCTCGAGGGCACTTTCGTCGTCACCATGGCCGCTGATAAACAAGCGAAGACAGCGAGACACCTAACCCCTAACACCCAGCTAGAAGGTACATGACGCAGGCAATTATTGTGTCCACTCCTTAGCAGGGTAGAAACCCTGGATTTCTAATGATAAAACCCCTGAACTAAGTATTTATCAGCCCTCACTCATAGAAAGGCAGCCTTAACCATACTACATGATATATTCTCTATCACTACGGCTGTAGTTTACAACACGCACGATCATTCATAGAAGTGGGAGCAGAAATTAAGTTTTATTGCTTTAAAATATTAGAATTATATATGTAAAAAAGTAAAAAAGAAAAACGGGAGTGAGCGGAGCGCAGTGCGTGGCGAGAGGGAAGTAGGTAAAGAGGGCGGGCTGCCACCTCGTCCGATTCCGCGCTCCTCCCTTGGCTTCGTCTTTCACGTGCGTGCGTATATCCTTTAAAGTGAATAGGCTACCACCATCTACGGACATCAATTCGCGGGTGATGAATATGTTTGGCGTAAAGCCCCAGCAGCGTACAAAATCTCAACATTTGTATACAGCAGACCATTGAGACGCGGGGAGGGAGTGACTGGCGGTCGTGGTATCCTTGGTGGCTGGCTGGCGGGCCGATTGGCTGACTGGCTGGCTGGCTGGCTGCTGGCTGGTGACCGGACCGAGTGTCAAACTATCTAGTTAGACTGATGGATGAATGACTGAATGATTGAACAGCGGATTGGAAAAGAGAGTGAGAAGAACAATAAGATAGGCAAAGTGATAGACTGGCTGATAAAACGACGCGCGAGTGAGAACCTTGAGTTGGGAGGAGGAAATATTACGTACAAATCATCACTCCATTACTTAAAACACCATACGACACTGTGTAATGACTCCAAACGCATTAATGCCTCTAATACTGCAAGTAGTGAATGAAGGGAGTGAGCGAGTGAGTTGGAAAGCTTACAAATACTTTCTTCTCCAGCAAACAGGAGGTGGTGGTGGTGGTGGTGGTGAGTGCGCAGCGCGGATAGTGAAATTATACGGGCACACTTCCTAGACTATTCCTTAGTCCAACCTTCCTGACTACAATACACCGCTCTACACACACACACACACACACACGCGCGCGCGTTTTCAAGTAATCAAGAGTGCATTGGGTGGAAGAGACACATCTACTGATTTTCCCTCAATTTAAAGGCTGAGTAGTGGTAGTACCTTTGACATTACTACTAAGGTTTTCATTTCACTACGTTACAATCTCTCTCTCTCTCTCTCTCTCTCTCTCTCTCTCTCTCTCTCTCTCTCTCTCTCTCTCAACCCAGTTCTTCCCCAGCCACATCCGTGGCGTGCCGCCCGGTAAGAGCTAGGCGTCTCCTGCTGGCGGGGCAGAAGGGGCTGACGGCTGCTCAGGCCCCACAAGAAACCATCGACTACAGGGAGAATTTCAGCATCGGAGAATTTCCCATTTTCTGTCTGGTCGGAGAGAGGACGGGGACGGGGACGGACGGGCGGAGGAGGAGAGAAGGAGGGGATGAAGCAAGAGAAGACAAAAACCGAAGGAGAGTCGAGGCCGTCCCCCTCCCAGCCCAGCATCTCCCGCTCCCCCCGCCCAGCCACCCTCACAATTTTTCAAGAGGGGGAATTTTAGGGTTCTCCATTTTGTCCCTCTGCGTCTGCCTCCGTCATGGTTTTTCACATCCCCTTTCTATTTTTCTACTTCCCATTGTCGCAATATAACGAAGCTTATGCAGAGTCGTGAATGAGGACGGGGCATTGATGGAGCTCCGTTTGACCTCCTCATCCCGGTCCCTCCCCCACCCGCACCATGCACGTGCAAGACTTCTGTAGTAGCGACTCGCAGGATACTCCAGACAGAGCGGGAGCAGGGGGCGGCGCGGATCCCCCGACAGACAAGCCTCGGAGGGCTGCGGCCCCCAGGCGTCGCTGTTAAAGAAAATGGGATCAATTCAGCAGGGAAGGCACATAAAAAGAAAATTAAGGGGCGAGAACGGTTGGGCCTAACTTCAGGACCGCCTGCTCGGGAGACTTTGTCTTGGATGTGCCATGTGCGACACACGAGGATCCTATGGGTGCACCACAGGACAAAACACGAGGTCGATAAACCTTGAGCAATGTTGTCTAAGTAGTGGCGCATTACCATGGCAACGAGGTAAATAGTGGTATTTTCTAGTGGAGGAGGCGGCCGCGCCTGCGTGGCCGCCCTCCGCCACCAGGCTCGCTCCCGCCCGCCGGCCCACATTAACGCTACAATTGCCTCTGTCTACACGCTGCCCGGCTCCACCAGGTGCCTGGCGTGACACAAATGCAGATACATCTTCATCCTGACTTTCTTCTTCTGCATTTCGAGAGCGATTACCATGTGTAACTCATTACTGATTACACCATATATCTTCGAAATAATTTTTGGACCTTAGCCAGGGCAAGTTGCCTCGGGGTGGCTGGAGCACAAGAGCGAGAGTTGCGGCAAGAGGCAGGCGGGACTGGCCTCTACGGCGGCGGCAGCGGCGGCACAGGCGGAGGCGACAGCAGCAGCAGCAGCAACTCGCCTTGTGTAACAGCGCTCGCCCCACCACAGCTGCACCAGCAGTCCACCTCTACCGCCAGCCCTGCAGGGACCACCAGCGCCGCCGCCCTAGACATGTACTAATGAATGAATGCAATGGTGGGATAGGGGAATAAACTATCCAAACTTGGAGTTGCAGGTACTAGTACGAGGGAAGTTCAATCGCTTTTAAATGCAGGCGTTAAAGGGGTTGGGAGGCCGCCCACGCCTGCCAGCCAGTCAGCCAGCCGGCAGTGCCGGCACTCAAGAAGGAGTAGAGCCTCGGCGGGGCGGCAGCGGCAAGTTTTGCACGCAAAGCTCTTACGGTGACGTAACAGGTGGATACACGTCCATACCTCCCGCGCCAACTTCAACTCAAGAGGTGGTGAGCGTAGCGAGGGAGCGACTGACAATGACCGCACATGCTGCCGCCTCTTCTTGCCACCTGTTGGCCTGCTCTCCACCCTGCCCACACCTGCCCTCACACCCCGCCCCTCCCCCTGCCCAAATATATATTAACAAGAGAGCATTAATCGTGTGCGCTCATCGTCACGCAGCGGAGATCGGCTGAGACCGCACAGTTCACGGGGCGCCCCTGGCTGGTGTCCCAACGAAAGGAGTAAGAGCGCAGGGGGCCGTAATGCGAGCCCGTGGTAAAATTATTAATTTCTCTTACATTTCTTTGTTTTGATTCCTCCATATTTCTCGAGGCGTGTTTTCTTGTTGTCCTCAGAGCTCTGTTTGCTAGACTCGGGTTGTGGCGCCCCCGCACTCCCCATGCGGACGAAAATCGAACTTACTCCTCCCGGCCCGAGAGGCTGCATTGGTGTGCTCCACGCGCGTTTTGTCCGACCCACGTAGCAACCAGCCGACGCCGTTATTCCAATTTGGTCTGTGAGTCACCCGCGCGTGAGGGCTGAACTCCCGTCCCATTGGCTAACTTATTGTTCGACCAGTGGTAGAAAGGCTCGGCGCCTGCGCGGAAATCGACAATTTTAGATCTTGCGCGCCGAGCAGCAAGGGCGAGAGTCCCTCGCTACGGCGTCTATCGGTGCCTGAGGGGACGCAACCCACATCACGGGATATGGCTCCCTACGGGATAGATGCGGAAGGGCGATATTGGAGTGTAGTTTACCTTGAGTGAAGCAGGGAGGGGCCAGGGGAGAAAGAGGGAGGGAAAGAGGGAGACCCAACGGTGACTGGCCGGGGTGAGCGGCACGGCGGAGGCAAAAACCGCCTTACGTGCGAGCGCCAGAAGGACGGTAGTCGCGCACGCCGCTATCATATGCTAGTTGCTAGATACTCCGACACACTCCTGTAAATTCTATCGCGTCGTACATAGAATCGAGTTTCCCGTGCGGCGCTTCAGACCTAAACTTGCTTCATCTGCAGCAGTGCGTTGGGAGTCCCGGTCCTGCGGCAGGCGGCAGTAAGAGCGAGACTCCCTTAGCCCACGCTGGTATTTGCGGGTTGAACAGGCTCCGGCGAGGCCACGTAGAGACTGTTCCTCTCTCGCAGCTGTGGACCAACTGGCTCCCCACCACCGACGTCAATTTCTACTGGCGACGGCACATCTGTAGGGCTGCGTGCACAGAGGGGCTGTGGAGGCCTGTATGAGGGGTCCTGCCGCTGGCTTGTTGTCATTATGCAGCCGAGGAGAGACGTGCGCAGAGCTGCCTCGACGTGTACCTGCTACTCGCAAACTTGTACTCGCGACTCCAGCATGACTCAAGGCCGCTACGGAACACTATTCACTATTTGGAGGACCGCCTGTCTTACTCCAACTCTCTCCTTATACTAAAGGCGAACCACGATCATTGTACTCCGCCTCCACTCACTCCACTACTCTTCCACATTCTCCATCACCACCACCACATCCTCTTCTATATGCTAACTCCTCCTAACTTCAACTTCTCTTACTCCCTCATGCTGTTACTCCTACTGCTGTTCCCACGTTACCGCTCACACACACACACACACCTAAAGGAAACCCCCGAAAGAAAGTGACAAAACTGGTTCAGAGAGAGAGAGAGAGAGAGAGAGAGAGAGAGAGAGAGAGAGAGAGAGAGAGAGAGAGAGAGAGAAGTGAGTAAGAGGAGGGAGAAAGAGGCCGAGAGAGAGAGAGAGAGAGAGAGAGAGAGAGAGAGAGAGAGAGAGAGAGAGAGAGAGAGAGAGAGAGAGAGAGAAAACGTGGGATGGGAGGGTTGTAGGGACCAGAAGGGGAAGAAGAAGGGGAGAAATAAGTTGGCGAAGAGAAGAGGGGCGCCCATTTGGAAGGAAGGGGGAGGAGAGGAGTCTGAGGGGAAGAATAGGGGAGGGGTGTGAGGGGATGGATGGGGGCGCGTTGAGGGGGATGCTAAATTAGTGAGAGCAAAGCAGCCAGAAATCAACATGTATAAATATACGGATAAAGTGGAGAGAGAGAGAGAGAGAGAGAGAGAGAGAGAGAGAGAGAGAGAGAGAGAGAGAGAGTGGTGGTGGTATGGGATTCTTAACTCTATCACGATTGAAAATGACATTGGCTAAAAAAGAAAGGGAATCTCTCTCTCTCTCTGACCAAAACAAGGAAAAAAACTAAAAAAAAAAAAATTAGAATGACAAAACTAAAGAACGACCTCTCTCTCTCTCTCTCTCTCTCTCTCTCTCTCTCTCAGCTCACGGGACGAGAATTCAAGCACACAAAAGCCACGTTCACATTTACGTAGCTCGTTGTTAATCAGACCGACCAACAACACATCTTTACTGGAAGCTAGTCAAGTGTGGACACGTTTGTCGAATTACAGGATAGACAGATAGACAGCAGCAGCAGCAGCAGCAGCAGCAGTAGTAGTAGTAGTAGTTCGTGTTTTGTCTTCTTTATTTGAGTTTAAGGGTAAAATTTTGATCTAGTATGTAACGTGTGCGTGTGTGTGTGTGTGTGTGTGTGTGTGTGTGTGTGTGTGTGTGTGTGTGTGTGTGGTTATCTTATCAGACGAGGTAAACGATAAGCCAACACTCTGCACTCCTTTACATCAGGTGCATAATAGCACACTCATATTTCATCAAAGTTTCAAACACCCGCGCATTCCTTCCTTACTTCTACAGTGACCCTTCCTTCTTCAGTCTATCCCTGCTACCTCCTATCACTTCCTCTCCATCTACCCGTTTTCTTTCAGTTACGTGATCTCGTTTTTCTTTTGTCTTTTTCTCTACCTCGCGTTCTCGTCTTCACAAATCTACGTTTCCTTCATTTTCTTCTCTCACTCTTCATTTCATAATTTCTTTTCAGTTACGTCACTTTCATCCTCTCTTTCCTTTCTCTTCCTCGCATTCAATGTAAGTCTTTCCCTAATTTCTTTTTAGTCATTCTCCTACTCTCTCTCTCTCTCTGGCTCCTGGCATCTCTAGCAGCGGCAGGAGGGAGCCAGGGCTGCCCGGGGAAAGAGCCAGAACGGTGTGTGTGTGTGTGTGTGTGTGTGTGTGTGTGCTCTGCCAGGTAGAGCGACTGTGGCTCCACCAAAAATAATTATATATATAACGTAGCGCCTGCACCACTACCACCACCACCACCACCACCACTTCCAGATCGCCACCTGAGAGAGAGAGAGAGAGAGAGAGAGAGAGAGAGAGAGAGAGAGAGAGAGAGAGGTCAGCTGCTCACCACTACCACCACCACCTGGATCTGTGCCCTCCCTCTCCCTTCCTCTCCCTGCCTCGCCTCGCCCAGCCATGCCCCACACAAGCATTCCCCGCCGTCCCTCACAGGCCACAGACACAAGAGTGGGGCGGCTGGGTGGCGGCTCGAAGGTGCATTGCGTTCAGGAGACAAGCAACAAGTCTTCACCATACACACAGGCAAAGGAGAATGGAAAACAGTGAGAATCGAGGAGGACTTGGGTGGGAGGGGGGCAGGAAATACCACGACGATCCGCGCCAGGCCACACCACACCCCTCCTCCTCCTCCTCTTCCTCCTGCGCCACTACCACCACCACTACCTCCTCCTCCTCCTCCTTCTCCTTCTTCCCCCGTCCCCTTCATCCAACTCTCCCCCCCTCCTATCTCCTCCTACTCGTTCTCCTCCTCCTGCTGTTAGTTCGTTCGTTCTTTCGTTCGTCTCTCTCTCTCTCTCTCTCTCTCTCTCTCTCTCTCTCTCTCTCTCTCAGTTCCAACTCTCTCTCTCTCTCTCTCTCTCTCTCTCTCTCTCTCTCTCTCTCTCTCTCTCTCTCTCTCTCTCTCTCGAACTATGACGCGCTAACTTCTTTACGCGTACACACACACACACACACACACGTCTGATTACCAGCAGTGGAAGCAAGCAGGGAGGCAGGGTATTAGGCAGGCAGGGGAAGAGCCGCAGGTTCTCCCCACAGGGTTCAACACGGCTTGCACATACACATACCAAGTGACGCTCAGAACGTGTACCCTGCCTCTGCCCTTGCTCTCCACCCCCTCCCCATGCTCCCAGTCCAGTGGTATCCCCTTCCCCTTCCCCTGCCTCTGCCTCGCCAACCTCTCCATTCCCACATGCTCCTTCCCTGCACTTCCTTTCCTAGTTGGGCCCGAGACATGAGGAGAAACATGGTTATTCCAGATTGCCTTTCTGTCTTCAATTCTTCAATACTTCCTCCTTGATGTTATTTCTGTCACTACCTTCACTACCTCAGTCTCCCTATTCCCACGTGTCCTTACTCTGCACTCCTCTACAATTCGTTTCCTTCCTGGGAGTAATGGGAAGACACAGGCCTACTCAAGACTACTTTCCATGTCTCTAAGTATGTTCCCTGCTCTCTCTCTCTCTCTCTCTCTCTCTCTCTCTGGACACGTGGTAACATAAGATCTACCCCAAACTCCTTTTCATATCTATCCCCCTTCAGTAGTGCCCAGCTGCCTCGTCCTATTGCTTCGTCTCTACCAGGGGCTCCTTTCCCTTCGGTTCATTCCCCCCCACGAACCCGGTCACGTCACGCCGCTGCAGTTCAGTTGAGATGCGCATTTTCTCTTGCAGGGTTTAGATGCGTCTCAAGTGTGTAAATATAGCAAGATCCGCCTCACTTGAATATTACTGACAACTAAGCCTCGCCTATAGAATGCATTGAGAGCATTAGAAGGTGTCTTGCAGGGTGTTTCTGTTGGTTATGTGCTCAGAACACAGAGGGAGAGAAAGAGAGGCAGGCAGTGGGGAGCGGGCGGGTGAGTCGCGGGGCTAAGGTGAAAAGTGAACAGCCACAATGAGCCAAGTTTGAGAGCGGCGTGAAGCAATGAGGGGCATATACGCAGGCTAACTGTCAGGTGATTTAAAGGGAGGGATTAAGTGCTTAGCGACATCATGGAAATGCCTTATCGCGCCGCTCATCTGTAGTGGGCCGGCCACCTTAATTATTGCCTTGTCTGTGTGAGCCGATTGTTTGAGAAGGAGGAGGAGGTGGTGGCGGTGGTGGTAGTGGTGGAGGCGGCCCTTGGCGTGGTGCCGGCCGGGGCGCTCCCTTCCTCTCTCACTCCCTTTTGCGTCTCCCTTCTTGCTCCCCTCTCTTTCTCTCCCTTCTTGTTCCCCTCTCTTTCTCTCCCCTTCCAACTCTCCCTTCATCTTCCCTCTCCGTCCGTCCCTCCATCTCATTCCGGGCCTCCCTTCATATTCTCCCCTCCAATCCCTCTCCCTACCCCCCTTTGCACGTGCGTAGGGAGCGCGTGTAAGGGCGTGCATCTGGCGGACGTGGGGCGACGGCGGTCCGGTTCGGCCCGTCCCGGCAGGATGGGCTGCTGCTCCCCAACCAGGGCCTCTCGAGACGCGCGCGCGCACCCGCTCCCTCACCCCTCTCTCTCTCTCTCTCTCTCTCTCTCTCTCTCTCTCTCTCTCTCTCACACACACACACACACAGTTAGGTAATGGTGAGGAGGGGCGCGGAGCATCACCGCGCCCCGAGGAGTAGCAGCATCGGGCTCTTCAAGGCATTTCATTAGTGTATTCTCCTGATAGTAAAGCCGCGGCTGGGTGAAGGGGCTGGCTGCCCTCTGACTCACATCGCGGGGTGAGGGCGGGAGGGAGGGAGGCGAGGTCCGGCCCGCAGCGGGACGGGAAGCTCGGGTCGCTGGACGGAGCCGGGACGCGGCGAGGGGGAGGCGGGAATACCAAGAATCGGCATCGAGCGTAGGGCCGGGACGCCCGCCGGCAGGATGGCACTGCGGCCTTGCCACCCTGCGGCCTGAGGGGCGGCGTAGCGGCGGCCTCACAGGACCAGATTGGCGACGAAGAGGAGGCGGCGCCGCGCTATACATAGTCAAGGTGGCAGGCCCGTCGCCAGCTCCTCCTCCACGCCGCGGCCAAGTCTTGCCCAAGCTTCCCGCGGTGACGGTGACCACCTGCACCACCCACCACCACCATCCGCCCCGCACTGATAGAGGCACTGCTGAGTGCTGACACACTGGCGTCCCCAAGGCCCATGGCGTCGTGCATTCCCGCCACGGCACGGCACCACGGCACGACCAGGCTTACTTTTCGCCTTATCGGGCATCGCGAGGAAATGAAAGTCCACATCAAGACCCGAAGTAGGCCGCCCCTGGCGTGACTCCTGCCGCAGGTGGAGGTGGCTCAGAGGCGGGAGGCAGACTTGCTCCCTGGATCGATGTTTCCTTAGCGTCCCGCGTCGATGACCGTCGCCACCACCACCATCACCACCACCGCCGCCACGGTCCCACCTCCAATATACCACACCGCCGCCATACCATCGCCGCCGGGATGGAGCTGCATCAAACATTGCAAGAGACCAAAAGGACTCTTTACATGCGGCGCGCCTGGACGCCCCTCTCCTCACCAGGAGGTCATCTGCGACACCTGCCGCGGTCACCTGGTGGCCACCTGGCTGCTCCACCAGTGGCAGCTGGGTCACCACGAGGCCACCTGGCCACGCTGCCACCTGAGTCACTTGAAGGCCACCTGATGGCGGCGGACGTGGCTGTCTGTGCTTCACCTACCGCGCCGCGCCGCGCGGGCCGCCACTCCGCCAGCAGAAAGAAAGGAGGGAGGCGAGGAGGTGGTGGAGAGAGCGGAGAAAGTGTGGTGGAGGGAGTGAGGGAGAGAGGGAGGGAGGAGTCCGCCAAGGGAAGGCAGCCTGAGAGGGGAGGGGCCCGCAGCGTTACGCCACCACACTGCTGCCGCCGCCAGCGCCGCCGCCGCCGCCATCACCACCACCACGGCTGATAAGATAGCGCCTCAATCAGCCAGATGATAGAGTGAGAAAATCTGACGAAAGTCCATGCGGGTTGGCGTTCCTGCGGCAGGAGGGCGAGTCCTCCTGGCGGCGGTGCGGGAGCCGACACGCTAGGCCGCTTCACGCCACAGCTGCCGCCCCGCCCGCCGCCCCCTCCCGCCTCACCTACCCCCTCCCCTTATTAAACGTCGCGGCCACGCGTGACCACCACCACACCAGAGCCACCAACACGGGGTGGGGGGACGGGGGCATACCACGGGTGGGGCACTGGAGTGGTGAGGGAGCGGAGATGGTGGTGGTGGTGTGGCGGAGCAGGGGAGGGTATGGCTGACGAGAGAAGGGGCATGGAGGAGGTGGTGGTGGTGGTGGTGGTGGTGGTGGTGGTGGTGGTGGTGGTGGTGGTGGTGGTGGTGGAGGGGTAGAGCCACAACGCAACTCTTGCAGGGAGCGGTGGTGGTGGTGGTGGTGGTGGAGCATCAGCAGCAGCAGCAGCTAGAGGAGGAGAAGGAGGAAGAGGTAGAGGAGGTGGTGGTGGTGATAGTGGTAGAAGAGAAGTGGTGGTGATGGTGGTGGTGGTGGTCGGAAAGAGGCAGGGTAAAACAAGGCAAGGAAGAGTGGTGGTGGTGACGATGGTGGTTGTAGAGTAGGAACTGAGACGCAGCACGGGGTTATAAATTACTCACAATTACAACCATCACAACGCAGAGAGAGAGAGAGAGAGAGAGAGAGAGAGAGAGAGAGAGAGAGAGAGAGAGAGAGAGAGAGAGTGCACATAAACTTGTAGTCGTGTCACGTCTCAAGTCATCGTCACCTCGCCGTGGGTTGACGTCAGGCATTACGTCAGCCCACACAGCAGGAGGAGTGGCGCTGTTTGACCCACAGAATACGAACAATTATTTATTTACATATAATATAAACTAACATGTGCGAGCGAAGCGAGGAGTCGAGAGAGAGAGAGAGAGAGAGAGAGAGAGAGAGAGAGAGAGAGAGAGAGAGAGAGCAGCCGAGTAGAGCGCGCGGCAGTAACCCCCTTCCCGGCATGCAACAAAATACTTGAGTCAGCCCGAGAGGCGGACCTGCTGCTGTACGAGGACGTGTCCGCGGGTCCTTATGTGGCCAGCCGGCCTCTAATATTGACCCCCGTTTTCTCTGAGGCCCACAAACACTGCACCTCAGCCCATCACAACAACACTACCACGTGGACCACTCACCACGCCCCCTCCTCCCTCTAGACATGTCCCTCCCTCCCACCACCGTCCCACTGCTGCCTCTTCACGCCCCGCCCTCGTATCTCGGCCACAACCTGACGTCTGGCCACGCTCCCTTTACACACTGCTCAGGAGGGGGTAGGTTACGTACGCGTGGCACCCTCGCTTGCCGCCTCCCACCACCCCCTGCCTCCCTCCTCGCCTCTCGTCTCCCATTCATACAAGACCTGCTGATTTGCCTTCCAGGACGTCACGGGTCCTGCCGGATTGTCTTGCTGTCCTCACCCCCTCCCTCCCGTCCTCCCTCTCTTTCTCTGGGCGTATTACTTTCTTTGGCTGTCTATACCCACCATTGCAGTTACTCTATGCATGTTTTGTGGTGATATGGCAGTGGTGACGAGTGCATTAAGAGGTGGTGACCTTTGTTTTGATGGTTGTGACGAGGTGTAAGGAGGCAATACTTGGTGATTAATTTTGTACGGGTCTTATATATTTTGGTGATCTTGTGTGTTTATGATATGTTTTCTTGGTGTAGGATCGATTAGAGGTATTGTAACTCTCTCTCTCTCTCTCTCTCTCTCTCTCTCTCTCTCTCTCTCTTTGATTAAGCTACAGTGAATAATTAGGACATTTGGTGGCACAACTTGTATTTTTTAGCCAATTTGTCAATTAATACTCAAATTTTGCGAGTTAAGTGCAGAATGATAAAAATCTGAGTCAGGGATACGACTTAACCCCTTCAGTGCCATAACACGTTTTCATATTCCTTCTGGTGACTATTTAGTGATTTTATACAGCTTCAGAAACTTATGTGGGGGGATTAAAATGGTAAAGGCTGTGAACCATTAATCTTCTGACCTCCATAGACCCTTCCTAATGTCAATAAAATCAAACCCAAAACAAGGTAAAACTGCATCCCAGGGCAGAAGAGGTTAAGGGGGAATCTGACATACAAGCTTGGTCATTTTTTTCTATTTTTCCTCTCCCTTAAAAGACGCAATGTAGGTGAAAGTGTGATTCTATTTTTTTTTTACTGGACTTTTTAATGGTGAGGGTGAAGTTGTTTTTTTCCCTTTCTTTCTACGATGAGGTTAACCCCTTCAGTACTAGGACGCATTTTTACCTCGAGTTTTAGATATGGTTAGACTGTTTTATTTGCATTAAGAAGGGTCTATGGAGGTCAGAAGATTAATGACCAGTCTTCAGTATTTATATCTCCCGCATGAGTTTCTGAAGCTGTAGAATACCAAATACTAACCAGAAAGCATATGAAAATGTACCGTGGTACTGTAGGAGTTAAGGAAAAGATTCGATTTTAGTGTTGACAAGTAAGACTCATGTTTCGGAAGTGTGTTGAGATGACGTAACTTGTTCGTGGTGCTGTTGAAAACGTGTTTGTCTCGTAATTCATCCCCATCATCATGCCTAACCTAACCTAACCACTTCACTCAACGATACTGTGCCCCTCGTTTACACACACACACACACACACACACACACACACACACACACACATACTTTTAACTCGATACAATTCTCTAGGTGCCAGGAAACGTACATACTTCCACATATATACATACGTTCGCCCATTCTCCTCCTCCTCCCCAACACACACACACACACACACACACACACACACACACACACACACACACACACACACCGCGTATTGTAGTGGTTAGCACGCTCGACTCACAATCGAGAGGGCCGGGTTCGAGTCCCGGTAAGCGGCGAGGCAAATGGGCAAGCCTCTTAATGTGTGGTCCCTATTCACCTAACAGTAAATAGGTACGGGATGTAACTCGAGGGGTTGTGGCCTCGCTTTCCCGGTGTGTGTTGTGTGTTGTGGTCTCAGTCCTACCCGAAGATCGGTCTATGAGCTCTGAGGTCGCTCCGTAATGGGGAAGACTGGCTGGGTGACCTGCAAACGACCGAGGTGAATTACACACACACACACACACACACACACACCTCCAGAAACCGCTACATCACGTACCGACCACCACTACACTAAACCACACCACACTTCCATCACCATATTTATAACACACACACACACACACATGCAGACCATCGACAATATACCACACTACATGTCACTATTTCCATTACACCTCAGTCAGCACCATCACCTCATTTCTCACCCATGGAAACGCCTGTAGCTAAACCCTGCAGTGTGTGGCTGAGTGGTGAGGTATCTTGAGATCGAGGACACCACCACACGAGCCTCCTGACTCACGAAGGCTTGATCAGGGCAGTGTTCAGGGGTTATTCTTGTCCTATTGTTGTAGGGTAGCTTCTCTGGCCATTGTGTTGAAGTATCTTATGTTTTACGTTAAGTAGTGCAAGTCCTACGGTTCTAAAACAAGATTGTATCCTGTCTAATTCATGAGTTGGAGTCCCGTGACTATTCTCAGCTGCTGCGTCAGTGTGTGGCTCCTCTGGGCACGGTCTGAAGGTGTCTCAGGACCTAAGTTTAGTGGCGTGCGTCCTAGTGTTCAAAAACAAGCTTACTTCCTGTCTAATTCATGAGCTGCAGTCTCGTGATGACTCTGACGAAGCACCAGCGTGTCGTCCCTATCGGTAGTGTGCCAGCTGGTACCCACTGCACCCTGGAGGTCCTGTAGCCCCCTTGGAGTAGTAGGGGGTGCTGCCCAGGGTCCCTCGCTGCCCCCATCCCCCGACCCGTCCCCTCTCCGCCGCCATCAGCACGCACAGGAAAGATGACTAATAGCCGTCCGGTGTTTTATATCTTTTCCTACTGTTTTACTCCTCCAGCGCAAAGTAACGGTGATGAATCGTCCCCAAATGAAGATGGATATGCATAATGAATAACCAGTATTACGTCAGGGAATGTGCTAGGAACTGTATTCGCACGACATTGGTAACATGACGTGCGGCGAGGGTCCTGTCGTGGCCGAGCGCAGAACACAGGGAGGCATGCGGGGGAAATTCGCGAGTCGCCGCTGAAAACACTGCTAACGTTTTCTCTGACGGAACACCTGGGCCGCCTGCCAGGAGACCCATCGCTCAGGCACAACAGGTAAACGGCACCCACCACCCACTGACCATCCGTCCAAGCACACACCAGGCACAGGCACACACACATACACACCAGCCTGAGGGAATACAAATACACGTGATTCTAGACCTGTGTTGCCTCAGTGGCTAGACAGTCACACACCCGTCATGTACACACTTACAACACTTCACTCACTATCTTCATCACTGTCACTGAGGAAAGGCAGTGAGCATTCCCATTCATTATCCAATGTCAGATTAACGAGCGAGTAATGACCACACCAACACCACAACACTTCCATTGACACACCGCTCACATTAACTCCTGCACCTTTAGGGGGTTATGACGAGTGATGAGCGAGTGGTGAGATGTTTACCAGATGAATGTGGCGAGTGGTAATATGGTGCTCTCCCAGACCCTCACCACATTCTCCCAGCTTCTAGGAGTGAGAGCAGCACCATGTAAGGTGGTGAGGAACTGTTGTATCGGTGTCCTGTAGTGGTGGTGTTGGTGCAGCCAGGCACACACAGCTAACAGTAACTAAACTTGCACGCCAATATCGTCCACACACTCTCGTTCCTTCCAACACGGCCAAAATTCTGCCAACCTACCTTAATCTGCTCTGACATTTCAGCTCACATGATGCTCTGGAAGTCGAGTTGACGATCTCATGATTAAAATTCACGGCAATGTTCAAAACTGTGAGGGTTCACTGAGTGACGACACAAAACACAATAACACACACAGTCCCACTGCTCTACGCCGCGCGCCAGCTCGGGTCGCTCTGAGGCCTGAACTTCAACAAAGTCCCCACACCATTCTCTCGTGCCTCTAGCGGGTGCTGCTACAACTAGCGCTCTCTTTAAGGTCGGCACATTTTTCACTGCTGTTCGTCTTTGCGTCCTACAGAATAACAAATTTAGTTGTTGTAGTTACAGTGGTGGCCTCTAGAAGGTAGGAAACCATCGCGGGACAAACATGTAGGGTTATAATGAGCGAAATACGCTAGGTGGTGGTGTCCGCCAGCAGGATGTTAGTATGTTCGTAAGTTGGCAATGACGACACGGCGTGACGTAGAGAGTCGGACAAAGCTGGACCATTACTGCTCTCCTCCCCAGCTACTCTCTTCCTACGCTGCCAACAACGAGCTGTAGCGAGTGAGCTAAAAGACACACAAACTATGAAATAAATCTCCTCGTTGCTTTCATTAAGTCATACTAGTGAAACGAAAACAAAAAATAAGCTAGCAAAGGTAAGCTAGTGAAACAAACCACCCAAACTCCCCCTCCCAGCGGACACCTCATCAATTATCAATATTTCGTATAATCTAGGATGGAATTTTCCCTCTAACCTTGCTGTAGCTCGCCCAACCCCTTCCTAAACGTCTTGTGGGCTCACTAATTAGAAAGATCAATATATTTGCCCTATTCTAGATGCAAGTTTATGCCTATATGATACCTAGATTTCTGAATAAAATATAAAAATTTGAAAGCTGGTCGATAGGAGGTGGCGTCGTCCCCAGCCAGTGTAAGGTCTCTGGGCTGAATCACGTAGCCGGAGCTGACTGGAGACAGGCGCTTCCACTATGCACCGGACATGTTTCAAATATCGTCTGCTGCATTTTGAGAGCCATCCTGAGTATTTGTTGCCCATGCTCTTAATAAAATAAACAATGTTGAATATTATGGTACATGTTACAAGACGCGAATGGATAAGGTAGAGGCGGGACAGCCCTCGACGGCTTGTCCTCCACGACATTTCACCAACTTTTCAGCCCAGACTTACTGAAACATTCGCTCAGACTGGGATGGCAACACTACACGTAGCTCGGCAAGACCTTGTTCGGCTTGGATGATATAAATTTTTTTTTATATGCGCTACCAACATTAATATTATATCAAATAAGTTATATGTGGAAAGTGACAGAAAATATGGGCGTGATCCGTGAGTGTCGGGCGACGGCGGGCAGCGGCGGGGCGGAGGCGGTAGGCGAGGCGGGGGCCCGGCCGCTGCCGTACAAAAGTTTGGCCCATCGCTACGTTTCAAACTGTGGCGCTTTTCGGCTGTATGGAGTGTTTCCATGTCAAAGAGGCGATCAGCTGACTGCCCGGGGCATTTAAATGCAGTCGCGCTGAGATTTAAACCGATACTCAGCGATCACTGGTCGACCGGCGATGGTCCAAGGAGGAGGGGGCGGTCAGGCCTCTCCTCCTTGGGTTTTTGTCATTATTTGTAGGTGTTTTGTTGTCCTGGGACGGCGGTGAGAAAGAGGGAGAGGAAAGAGATGCTGCCTCACATGGTGATGCTTGTGTCACCCTTCACTCCCGGCCGCCGCCGGCCCGCGACCCGCCGTGTCACCTTCGTCGGGGTGCTCAGAGGGCCCCTCACACCGTCACGCTCGCCGCCAGCCACGCGGGTCTGGGGCACGGGGCACGGGGCATAGTGCAAGGTTTTTCCTTCTCCGTTTCGACTTCGTGTTTATGAGAACCCGAGCCGCCGTCCCGCTGGAGCCTCCAACTCCCTCCCCCTGACGCCGTCACCCAGGGCCCTCCCCAGCGCCACCAGGCCTCGCTATAGGGGCTCTCCGCGGCGCTGTGGCATCACATACCCCTAGCAGGACTCCCAGACGCCCCAGCTCGCCTATAACCTCCTGCTGTACCGGCTCCTCATCCTTCTCATCCTGACGCATCCTAGACCAGTATCCCCTCGCGCCCGGGAGAGAGAGAGAGAGAGAGAGAGAGAGAGAGAGAGAGAGAGAGTGGGTGTGGGGTGCGGGGCCGCCCAACACTACAAGGTCGGATTCTCCTCCCCCAGACCTACTCCTTCTTCCTCCCTCACCCCACTCCTTCCCTTCCTCCCTCACCCCAACCCTCTCGACTCCTCCTTCTCTCCTTCCCTCACCCCGACCCTCCACTCCCTCTCTTCCTCTCAGACCTTCCACGCTCCACTCCCTCATACCGACTCTCAACTCTCCCTTACTCTAACCTTCCACGCTCTCTCCCTTCCTCATCCTCCACTCCACTCACTTCTCTCCTCGCTCCCTCACTCCTCACTCCTCTCTCTCTCTCTCTCTCTCTCTCTCTCTCTCTCTCTCTCTCTCTCTCTCGCTCGCTAATGAGTGAATAGAACCAAGACAGAATCCACCTAAAAATGAGAATCCATCCACTATCCACCTACCTTTCCACTTCTTTTAGGTAACTACTCCACAAAGTTCCACAGTTTACGAACTCACTTTGGCCCACCAGTCTCCACTTCCACATATCCTCCTCCACCACTTCATTCATCCACCAAGTTCTGTCTCTGAGAATTCCACATAGTTTGGGACACTTGCTAACTCCACTTGAGCCTAATTATCGACGTCTACACATCCACTACTACTCATAACCTCCACATGATCTCCACCAATCCACTCATCCACTTCATCTCCCTGATTGTTCATGTTTTCATCCACCTATATCTTCTGTTACTTACTCCTTTTCGCTCCTTTCCTTCTCCACTTCATTCAATTCATACGTATCCACTGCTCTCATCCACACACCCTTACTCATCTATGTAACCATTACCACTGCATCCACTTAGATTCTTCCACTACCGTCATACACGCATCCTCCACCGCTGCCCTCATTCTAGCTTCCTTATTCACCACTCCCCTCATCCACACAACCACTAACAAAACTCTCATCCACATATACCCTTCACCAGTGCCTTCATTCATCCACTTAACTCCTTCGATACAGAGATACATTTTTACCTTGAGGTCTGTGCACAATTAAACCATTTTATTGACATTAGGAAGGGTCTATAGAGGTCATAAGATTAATGTCCAGAATGTTCACTCTTAATCCCCCACATGAATTTCTGAAGCTTTATAAACTCACCGAATAATAAGCAGAATGATTATGGAAACGCGTCATGGTACTGAAGAGGTTAACTTCTCATACCACCTTCATCCACCACTGGTCTCATCCACACACAGTTCCTTTCCCATTTTCACAGCAGGAGTGAAGCTGAAAATAAGCGAAAGAATCTCTTGAAAATGGCGCTCCCTAAATAGACAATAAGGATGAGCCTGAAATACCAAAACTGGCCCGGTCGCGGTGGTCCCAAGCGAGTCCCTGGCTGGCTGGGGGGGCGAGGGTTTCAAGTCCCAGGAAGGAGGAAGGATGCAGGATGTTCAGGAGTAAGGATGTGGTGGTGGTGGTACGAATAATTTTGCTAGTGGTAGGACTTTGAGTGGAGTGGATTCAGTAGTAGTAGGAGAGTCAGTGGAGTGTGTGGTGACGAGTTTCAGGAGTGGAGTAGGTGATGGCAGGACTTTAAGGAGTGGAGTGGAGTAGGTGGTGTTTAAACTCACGTGGAGTAGGTAGTGGGTTCATGTGGTTTTTAAGGAGTTTTAGATAGTTTTAAGGGGTTTGGAATGGGTTTAGGTAGTTTTTAGGGAAGTTTACTTAGTTTTAACCCTTTTCAGTAATGGAACGCATTTTTACCATGAGTTTTGTGTACGATTAGACCATTTTATTGACATTAGAAAGGGTCTATGGAGGTCAGAAGATTAATGACCACAGTCTTCAATATTTTTAATCCCCACATAAGTTTCTGAAGCTGTGTAAAATCACCACATAGTAAGCAGAATGAATATGGAAACGTGCCAAAGTACTGAAGGGGTTAAGGGTGTTTTTATGGGTGTAAAGGGGTTAAAGATGGGTTTAGGTGCTTTTAAGGGGGTAAAGATAATTGCGGCGTTAGTATCATAGTTACAAGAGGGAAGATATTTTGTGCCGTTGGGAGGTGAACACAACTAATTTATTCTTGCATTGGTAGATAGGAAGGTCGTGAAATGTACCTGAAGGATCCATATATTAGTGGAGGGAAGGGTGGAACATTGTCTTACCTTTGTGGCAGTGGAAGTCATCAGTAATCCTTATATATTACTGGAGGAAAGAATGGAATATTGACTTATCTTTGTCGAGGTGAAATGTACCTGTAGGATCCGTATATTAGTGGAGGGAAGGGTGGAACACTGACTTACCTTTGTGGCAGTGGAAGTCATCAGTAATCCTTATAAATTAGTGGAGGGAAGGGTGGAAAATTGCCTTATCTCTGTGGATGTGGAAGTTACTTGTACGATCCGTATATTAGTGAAGGTAAGGGTGGAACATCGACTTACCTTTGTGGATGTGGAAGTTACCAGTAATCCTTGTGGAGAGAAGGGGAAGCTGAGTCCTGTCTAACTCCTAAATGATGGATACGATAAAGCTATTAACCCTTTCAGTACCATGACACGTTTCCATATTCATTCTGGTGACTATTTGGTGATTTCATGCAGATTCAGAAATTTGAAATTGAAATAGTGAAGATTGTGGCCATTAATCTTCTAACCTCCATAGACCCTTCCTAATGTCAATGAAATGCTCTAATCGTACACAAGTCAAAAGATAAAACTGTGTCCCAGTACTGTAGAGGTTAAAAACGTGTGAGACCAGTACAGGTGATGGCTACAGAGGAAGTAATGGAGGAGATCTTCAAAATGTCAAGGAATGCTGGGATATCGTTAACTTCTGCACTAGGATTGAAACAGGCGATGCTATAAACAAAGCCGTCAAGAATGTACAGGAATTTTGGGACGCGGGAACTTACGAACTGTTACGCGGACATTACCACGCTGGATGCGATGAAGGAAGGCCTCACAAAATATACGTAAGAATGCTATCAGGGTTGTTAATTGGTACTAAACCCTTCAGTACCAGGACGTATTTTCATGTTTATTAATATTTGGTGATTTTAAACGGCTTCAGAAGCTTGTATGGACATTAGAATAGCGAAGACTGTTGTCATTAATCTTCTGACCTTCGTAGACCTTCCTAATGTAAATAAAATCATCTAATCACACCCAAAACTCATGGTAAAAAATGCGTCCCAGTAATGGAGACAGAGAGAGAGAGAGAGAGAGAGAGAGAGAGAAGGAGGATGCATACAGACACACAGACAGAGACGTGTGTGAGACAAGTTTTAGTATCTATAAAGACAGATAACGCTTGGTGAACGAATGACAATGTAACAGTAAACAGTGCTCACATTAGTAAGAGTTAGGTCCATATTCGGAAACGCTTTGCTCTCTCACCACGACTGTTTTCCAAGGCCACAGAGATGATTAGCGGGGTTTTCAAGAGTGCTTCTCCGGTTAATAATATAAAAATCTTGTCACTGTCTTCTTTAACCGTAAAAACAACAATATTCAGAAACGTTTTGCTCTCACCACGACTGTTTTCCAAGGCGACACAGATGACTAGCAGGGTTTTCAAGAGCGTTTCTCCAACTAATAATACAGAAATCTTGTCACTCTGCCTCTAGAACCGTAAAAACACATCAAAAACTTGTGTCAATATAAATAAACTCTTTTGAAATGGTGAAGGTGAAGCACAGAAGGGTTTGAAAATGCGAACCTTACTCTACAGAGAGGAGTTGATGAGACGCCCCGCTAAGAACTCCACTTTTTCTAATGCTGGGTGTGTAGCTTTGTCCATACAGCCGTGGGGAGAGGTGGAGTGGAGGTGTGGTGGTGTGGTGGGGGTGAGGAGTGGGTGGGTGTTTACTAGTGGACAGTGGCGGTGGAGTGGGTAATAAATGTGTGGATCTGTGTTCAGTGGATGGTGGATGAATCTCTTTCTTCCACTCTTTATTTTCCTCGCCCGGTTTTCCTTCTTTCCTAATCTTTAGAGAGAGAGAGAGAGAGAGAGAGAGAGAGAGAGAGAGAGAGAGAGAGAGAGAGGTAAATAAAGCAATCAGATAAGCAGATATACATACAGACATACAGAGAAACAAACAGATAAGCATACAAACAAGCAGACACACACACACACACACACACACACACACACACACACACACACACACACACACACACACACACACACTACTGAAAACACCCAAATTTTAGTGAAGCTGGTTTAGCAAATTCTCACCTAACACACCCTAACTCCTCAGCCTTTACCTGCTCTTATACACCTTAATATTTCACATCCTTTAGACTTATCCAGTAAACTTCTTAGTATAACACCAGTACCAGTAGGAGAAAGGTGGGGACAAGGTGGAGACGAGGAGGAAACAAGATGGAGACAAGGTGGACAAGGTGAAAAGAAGGTGGAGACGAAATAGATACGGAAAGAAGATGGAATAGAGACGAAGACAAGGTGGAAAAAAGATAGAAAGAAAGTGGAGACAAGGTGGAAACAAGACGAATACGTGGTGGAGGCAAGGTGGAAACAAGACGAATACGTGGTGGAGGCAAGGTGGAAACAAGCTGGAAAGGTGGAGACGAAATTGAGACGGAAAAGGTGAAGACAAGATAGAGACAAGGAGGAGATGGAGAATAATGTGGAGATAAGGAGGTGGAGGAGGCGAGGTGGAGATCCGGAAGGATTGCACAGGTGGCTTAAGAGAGTGAAATTTGAGTGTTTGTGAGGAAGAACGCATTGCATACACTAATAATGTTCAGTAGCCTTATATGGTGGAGGGAAAAGCTACTGAAGAAGAGGAGGAGAAGGAGGAGGAGGAGGAGGAGGAGGAGGAGGAAGAGTTTTAGAATGAAGAGAAGAGGCAAGAACAAATAAAGGGAATATATGACGATAACTAGAGAAGAAGGAGGAGAAAGAGGAGGAAGAAGAGAGGAAAGACGACAGGTTTTGATACGAAGACGAGGAGGAACAGAAGGAAAGGGTTTTTGGAGGAAGAGTAGAGAAAACGACGAATAAAGGGAATATATGACAATAACTGGAGGAGGAGGAGGAGGAGGAGGAGGAGGAGGAGGTAGAAGGTTGCCCTAGAATATACTGACCCATAACACTTTTCACCTCCTTTGCCTGATTTCATTCACTCATCCATCTATCCATATATGCGTAAATCCACATATCCATTCACTCATTCATCCATTTATCCACCCATTCATCCACCTATCCACTCATCCATCTCTCTCTGCATACATCCACATATCCATTCACTCATTCATCCATTTATCCACTCACTCATCCACCTATCCATCTATCCACTTAATGATAATAATAATAAAATTCTTGACACGGTTTTTTTAATCATTTATTTATTTACCTATTTATTAATTCACTTTATTCTATTTTTCATATCTTTATTTATTTATTCATTTATTTACTTATTATTATTATTTTAGTGTGTGTGTGTGTGTGTGTGTGTGTGTGTGTGTGTGTGTGTGTGTGTGTGTGTATCTTGTTTGAAAAATGTAAGGCCGTGTTTTGTGTGTATAAGCATTTGTAGCATCGCCATTATGAGCTACATGACTCCTTGATGTCAATAATTCAACCCAAACCAGTCTTCTTCACTTGCCTTGCTTTTTACACCCTCTCGAAACTTCGGGGACAAAATGGACCTACTAACTCATAAGGCGAAAACGAGTACAATGTCCAGTGTCCGTCTGTGTGTGTGTTCGCCTTCGCACGCACTCTGGCACAGGCTTCGTTAGTGACACTGGTACTGGCACTGTCCGGCACTCGCTCCTAACCAGCCTCTATAATGACCAGTAGCAGATGATGACGGCTCTGCAATAAAAAAAAAAAAAGGAAAAAGTTGGTATGAATTGACGTATGATTATCAGAGAAGAATGCAACAAAAATTTAATTGCACTGGTTTTAATTATGGAAGTGTGTGTGTGTGTGTGTGTGTGTGTGTGTGTGTGTGTGTCCGGCGGTACGTACAACAGTTTGGCCTCCATAGATCGGCCGCCCTGCCAAAGACACAAGCAACATTGACTTCAGGTAGACGAGTTATCTTCCTGAAGGGGTAGAGGGAGACATGACGAAGGATAAGGATAATCTCTCTCTCTCTCTCTCTCTCTCTCTCTCTCTCTCTCTCTCTCTCTCTCTCTCTCTCTCTCTCTCTCTCTCTCTCTCTCTCTCTCTCTCTCTCTCTCTCTCTCTCTCTCTCTCTCTCTCTCTCTCTCTCTCTCTCTCTCTCTCTCTCTCTCTCTCTCTCTCTCTCTCTCTCTCTCTCTCTCTCTGGGGGTGTCCCGTAAGGCGGTGTGCTACTGCCGGCGGCACTGCAGGATGGTGGTGGTGGTGGTGGTGGTAATGGTGCAGGCTGCGTCACTGGGCGGTGTGTCTCGGCCCGACGTGCAGGTCTTTCCTAGTGGTGTCCGGTGGTGCCACTCCCCGGTTACCAGTCAGCGAGTGTTGTCCTGTGTGTGTGTGTGTGTGTGTGTGTGTGTGTGTGTGTGTGTGTGTGTAAGTTCTCATGCCCGAGTCTCTCTCTCTCTCTCTCTCTCTCTCTCTCTCTCTCTCTCTCTCTCTCTCTCTCTGTGTGTGTGTGTGTGTGTGTGTGTGTGTGTGTGTGTGTGTGTGTGTGTGTGTGTGTTGGTTCTCATGCCCGAGTCTCTCTCTCTCTCTCTCTCTCTCTCTCTCTCTCTCTCTCTCTCTCTCTCTCTCTCTCTCTCTCTCTCTCTCTCTCTCTCTCTCTCTCTCTGTGTGTGTGTGTGTGTGTGTGTGTGTGTGTGTGTGTGTGTGTGTGTGTGTGTGCCTGCTCTCTTGCATGTGTGTGCGTGTGTTTGTGCCCCGCTCTCTTGCATGTGTGTGTGTGTGTGTGTGTGTGTGTGTGTGTGTGTGTGTGTGTGTGTGTGTGTGTGTGTGTGTGTATGTGTGTTTGGCAGTGCCTGGTTTTGGTTCTTCTGTTTCATGTGTGTGTGTGTGTGTGTGTGTGTGTGTGTGTGTGTGTGTGTAGTGAGTGCAGTGCCCTTGATTTCACGTGAAGGAAATGCAGGCTATCCTGAAGGAGGCTCAGCAGAAGGCATGGTGGCGGAGGGTGGTCCCGGGGAGCGAGGGCGCGCCCCACGGGACGGGTCAAGAGGGTCGTGAGAAGTCCAGGTACAATATCTTATTGACAAATTGTGATTCAGGTGTATGTGGCGGGCCGGCCTCACTCTCGTCTCCCCCCCCCACCACCCCATTCCCCGGCTGGCCCCGCCCCGCACCGTCCCGCCCCGCACCACCCTCACCTTTGACATATCATGGGGTAAATGTGAAGGGACGCTTGTTGGCCACGCTCAGCCTGCCGGGTCTCCGCCAGCAGGTCAGCCCTCACGCAGGGGTGCGCAGCGGCGCCTCGCACTCACGCCTCAAGATGGCTGCTGCTAATGACGGATTAAAGAGGGAAAACTAAAATTATTGCGGTGTGGCAGGGGCGGGCAGCCTCGCAGAGCCCCGCCCACCGCCGCGGCGCTTCCGCTATTTGCCGCCTCCACCACCGCTGCCGCCGCCGCCACCTCGCCCTGCCTGCTGCACCTCCACCTGCTGGGCTGCTGCTGTTGTTTCTTCCGCCCGGTGTTGCAATCCCTGCTGCCGCTGCGAGCGCCCTCTGCTGCAGCGCCTGCTTCTCGCTTCTCGTTTCACGGTGTTAGGTGGCGGCGTGCTGCCGTGCTGGCCCGCCGTGGAGGAGCCTCCTTCGCCAGCGTGCTCTTCCTCCTGCCTGGCTTGTCTTCGGCGAGAGCTGCAATCTCCTGTGCTTTCTCCATCACCTGCTCTGCTGCGCCACGGCCACCCCTGCCTCGCCTCACCCCACCTGCTGCACGCTGCTTTCGCTGCTGCTGCTGCTGCCATCTCCACCACCTCCACCACCTACTGTAGAGAGCTGCTCATGGTTGCTGTAAAGCCATTAAGGTTATGCCGAACAGCGAAAACTGATGTTGATGCTGTTTTTAATGCTGCACAGTTTATCTTGTCTTTCCGATACCTGATGCTGCTACTGCGTCTTTTACTTTCCTACATTTGCTGCTGCTCTTGCAGGTGCTGTGAGACGAATGCTGCAGCTGCTGCTGCTGCTGTTGCTGGTGTTGTTCTTGGCGGTGCTGGTGGTGGTGGTGCTGTGGCTCGTGTGTCACCTCTGTTCCTGTTATTCTTATTGCTGCACCTGGCGTAACTGTTCCGTTGCTGCTATGCTGTTTTGCTGCTGCTGCTGCTGCTGCTGCTGTACTTATGCTGGGTTTTTATATAAGATGCAGTTGAGATCAGTATTCTCGCTGCTGCTGCTGCTGCACTGCTGCTTTTTCTTGTTATAGCTCTTAAGGTGCTGTGATTTTTTTTTTTTTCTGTAGTTGCCTTTGCAGTTGTAGATGTAACACAAATGCTTTAGTTGTCGCTGTTGTCGTTTTCCAGTGTTGCTGCAAGTCTGAGTGTTACTGTTGCTGCTACGATTGCTGTGTGCATTCATGTTGTTGCTGCTGTTTTTTGGTCCTACTGGCGATGTCGCTGTTGCTGTTCCTACTGCTACTTCTGTTCTTACTGCTACTATCGCTCTTACTACTGCTGTTATTGCTGCTTCTACTGCAGTCGTTACTCTTGCTGGCTATGCTGCTTGTACAGTCGCCGCAGCAGTGTGTTGTTGCTTGCAGTGGTAGTGGAGTTGGTGCCGTTGATGCTGCTGGTGTCGCTGTTCATAATTAGGCCTGTACTGTTATTGTTGTGTTGATCTTTCTGGTGCAGTTAAATAAAACAAAATTCTGTTGTTTCCACTCGCGCTGCAAATTTTAACTGTTATTTTTTCCCTCGCAGGATGTTGAGAGCGTGCGTTCGTGCAGCTCCTAACGATTGCTGCACTCTGCCGCTGTTTTGCCGCCTGGTACAGCCTTCAACTGGCGTCTCATAATGCTGTGCCCGTACCCAGCTTCTGTTCTCGTCAAACTGTTACCGATCGCTCATCGAACCGCCGTTAGCTGCTGTGAAAATATCTGTTATTGCTGTCACTGCATTGATTAATCCTCCAAGCGTGTGCAGCATTCAGGCGTAAAGTCACTCGTGCTGTGCTATGCTGTGCTATGTAGGGTACGAGCCTGCTGTTACTGGTGGTCGTGGTTAACCCTTTCAGTAACAAGACGCGTTTTCATATTCATTCTTCTTACTATTTGGTGATTTTATACAGCTTCAGAAACTCATGTGGGGGATTAATCTGTGGCCATTAATCTTCTGACCTCCATGGACCCTTCCTAATGTCAATAAAATGGTCTAATCGTACACAAATCTCAGGGTAAAAATGTGTCCTAGTACTGAAAGGTGTTGTGCTGTGAATGGTGCAAATCTGCTGTGTTGCTATTGAAGTTACAAGTCACTGTTTACTAGAGATGTACCGATGCATCGGTATCGGTATCGGAATCGGCGGTATCGGCCCATTTTTGGGTATCGGTATCGGTATCGTTATCGGCTTATTTTATGCCGATACTTCCGATACCTAAAAGGAATTTACTACTTAGTGATATATTCGATATAAGATATTGATGATACCAAATTAATGTAATACGGCGTATTAAGTTTCCGTGGTGATTACCGTATGTCATAGAATACTGTTTTCTGTGGTAATAAGCCACAACCTCTAAATTGGACGTGTATGAAACGCGTATAGGCTGAACTCCGGCATCCTGTCACACGGTCGGT
>NC_059282.1:10633555-10641055 GCF_017591435.1 Portunus trituberculatus
CTCCCGCGCCCCCTCTCGCTTCCCTCCTCCCTCTCTGTCTCTCTCTCTCTCTCTCTCTCTCTCTCTCCCCTCCTGTTCCCCGCCCACGTCCGCATCCTTCGTTGCGCGTTGGCCGAGGGCAGGAAAATGAAAAAAAGAAAAAAGAAAAAAGAAGAAAAAAAGATTAATTACACCCTCCTATATCCAAGGTTATTAAATACAGAGTGCTGGCGTATAGATGGTTGTGAGGAATGTGGTGAGGTTTACTTGAGTGTAGTGCATGCAAAGAGGTGAACGGTTGTGTCACTGTTCGGTGTAAATTTGTTAAACACGAAGCCCAAGCCAAAGGTTGGCCGCGCCACACATTGATCGGGACCCGCCTGGCTGGCAGCGGGGCCGTGAGTTGCCAGTGTGCCAGTACAGTTGCCAGCCTCTGTTTAAATTATCTAAATTTATAATAATACTGATTACGGGTGTTTCTGTTGATAAGGTGGTGTTGCTTTAAAAGTCTCGCCGTAGAGTGCGGCAGGAGGAGGGCGTAGGGCCTCGCGAGGCCTGCATGAGGCATCGCAAAACAACGAGCGTGATCTACAAAATGATGTTTGTAAAAAAAAGTCTGGATAAGCTTATTTGCTTCATGAAATATTCGCTAAATGAGAACGGACATAACAGGACTCATTTAAGGTCTTGGGCTGAAACTGTGTGATGGGTGTCCCTCGCATAACGTGGTGGCGGTGATGGGAAGGCGGCCGTCGCTGGCAGTCCTCAGACACAGCTGTAGATCATCGTACCCGCGCCACCCAAACGTTCTTTCACTCCCT
This sequence comes from Portunus trituberculatus, assembly GCF_017591435.1. Classification (NCBI taxonomy): domain Eukaryota; kingdom Metazoa; phylum Arthropoda; class Malacostraca; order Decapoda; family Portunidae; genus Portunus; species Portunus trituberculatus. The sequence continues at coordinate 10,634,356 of NC_059282.1, forward strand.
AGTCTCACTACCCAACGTTTTCCATTCCCTAAATTTTCCGCGAAATGTTTGCCAGCGACTATAGCGCTCACCGATTATCCCTGATGCTGGAAACGTTTTTGATGCAGCAAGACTGTCAGCGTGTTTGAACCGCGCGGGAGGCAGCGACATGTCTGCGCCTCCTGACGATGGGTTCACCGTTCCGTCCCGACGTCCATCAGGCGGAGGAGCCGTGATGCTGCCGGTGTGCATCAGAGGTGCTGGGTTACGCTAGGCTATGGCAGGCTGCTAGAAATATCTTTATGTAGCATCACTCACAAAAAAAAGATGAAAACAAATGAGAAAGATGTGTAGGATGTATAACTAGGTGTCCTGACGCGTTAGCCGTAGGACAACGCCTGGCTAGGAGGACGGGAAGGAAGAGGCAAAATGCCACAGGGCCTTGCGTTGCCCTGCTCTGTGTCTCGGCCGTGTAATCATCACATTTCGTCTCATTAAACGCTCGCGTCACCACTTGGTCGGCGGCAGCGCGACGCTTCTGGCGGCGGCGGCAGGAGGACGCTCTTGTTGAGACCAAACGAAAATGTAAATGTATAAGTAAATGATGAGCTTAAAATTGCTGTCTAACGGAGACAGTTCTGTTGCGCGATGGCATTTTGATCCAGTCAGCGGCAGACCAGTGCAGGTCAGCGGTGTACAGAACGCAGTCTGTCGCAAGGCTTTACAAACAAATTTTATTGCAGTAAAACTTAGTTTTGCTTACTTTTAAATGACGAAAGTTTCATTTGTGTGAAAACAGCAATCAATGTTCATTAATCTTAGGAGGTGGCGGTGTCCCGCAGGGTGCAGGTGCCACTGGGCTCTGTGGCGGTACGCGGCGGGGCAGCCACGCCGCAGGCACCCTGCGTCTGGCCTCCTCTCACTCCATGCCAAGCACCGCGTTAGCTCCTGCGGCGAAGGAAGAGAATTTATAGGCATTTATGAAACAACTGGATGGCCGCGCGGGCTTCCCGTGCAGGTGAAGGTGACGGCAGAGCGCGATGCCACACGGCACTGGTGCCTGCAGTGAAAGTGTCTGATTGGGGGAGGGGGGAAGGGAAGCCCCGGCCCCGGCCTCTTATTAATGTGATCTTCTGGCCGCCACATTATTTGTTTCGATCATTTGTGTTGGACATCACCCCATGTAGGGGTCTGTGAGCTTCACGCGCCTCAGAGGGGCAGCCAGACGCGGGGTGGTGTGCTTGTCCATACACAAGTCGTTGCAGGGCGGGTCACCTGGTGCAGGACGTGAGCCTGCAGATGTGACATCCCCATGCCACATCTACCTGGTGGGCACCTGGACATTTAAGAACAAGCGACACTCCCAGACAGAAGCCGCGGCCTCCTTGGTGACCCTGCCAGCCTGCGTCATCCACACTCTCACCGTCGGGGAGGAGAGACTCTCTCCCGCCTCACTCTCTCCTCTGGGTAGGCTGCCGCGTCCTGCAGCCTCCTGCCGTCTGCCGCACGCGGTCGTGGCTCGGGCCTTTAGGAGCAATAAATGATGGAGCAGAGTTTTTGCGAGTCACATCACTGACTGGCATCCCTGGCCCCTTTGGCCGCCCCTCGTCCCATCCTGGGCACACTGGGCGGGCCGAGGGCTGCAGCAGGGATGCGGGCGGCGGGCGGACGCTGCAGGAGCTGCTCAGCGTCAGACAAAACTGCATCATTTATCGGGTCAGCAGAGCGCCATTCCTGTAATGAATTGTTTAATTAGTTTTTTTAATGCCTTCATTTGGAATTCAAGTTTACGGTAAACGGAAGTGCGGCCACCTACGCCCCAGCCTACCTGCTGGCCTGCCTTCACCCACGTCCCGGCCTACCTGCTGGTCTGCCTCTACCCACGTTCCAGCCTACCTGCTGGTCTGCCTTCACCCACGCCCCGGCCTGCCTGCTGGCCTGCCTCCACCCACGTCCCAGCCAACCTGCTGGCCTGCCTTCACCCACGCCCCGTTCTGCCTGCTGGCCTGCCTCCACCCACGTCCCAGCCTACCTGCTGGCCTGCCTTCACCCACACCTCGGCCTACATGCTGGCCAGCCTTTACCCACGTCCCGGCCTACTAGCTGGCCTGCCTGCTGGCCTGCCCCCACCCACGTCCCGGCCTACCTGCTGGCCTGCCTCCACCCACGTCCCGACCTACCTGCTGGTCTGCCTCCACCCACGTCCCGACATACCTGCTGGCCTGCCCCCACCCACGTCCCGGCCTACCTGCTGGCCTGCCTTCACCCACGCCCCGTTCTGCCTGCTGGCCTGCCTCCACCCACGTCCCAGCCTACCTGCTGGCCTGCCTTCACCCACACCTCGGCCTACATGCTGGCCAGCCTTTACCCACGTCCCGGCCTACTAGCTGGCCTGCCTGCTGGCCTGCCCCCACCCACGTCCCGGCCTACCTGCTGGCCTGCCTCCACCCACGTCCCGACCTACCTGCTGGTCTGCCTCCACCCACGTCCCGACCTACCTGCTGGCCTGCCCCCACCCACGTCCCGGCCTACCTGCTGGCCTGCCTCCACCCACGTCCCGGCCTACCTGCTGGCCTGCCTCCACCTATGCCCCGGCCTACCTGCCGGCCTGCCTCCACCCACGTCCCAGCCTACCTGCCGGCCTGCCTCCACCAACGTCCCGACCTACCTGCTGGCCTGTCTCCACCCACGTCCCGACCTACCTGCTGGCCTGCCTCCACCCACTTTCCGGCCTACCTTCTGGCCTGCCTCCACCTACGCCCCGGCCTACCTGCTGGCCTGCCTCCACCCACGTCCCAGCTACCTGTCGGCCTGCCTTCACCAACGTCCCGGCCTACCTGCTGGCCTGCCTCCACCCACGTCTCGGCCTACCTGCTGGCTTGCCTCCACCGACGCCCTGGCCTACCTGCTGGCCTGCCTCCACCCAGGCCCGACCTACTTGCTGTCCTGCCTCCACCCACGCCCCGGCCTACCTGCTGGCTTGCTTCCACCCACGTCCCAACCTACCTACTGGCCTGTCTCCACTGACGTCCCGGCCTACCTGCTGGCCTGCTTCCACCCACGCCCCGGCCTACCTGCTGGCTTGCCTCCACCCACGCCCCGGCCTACCTGCTGGCCTGCCTCCATCCGCGTCCCGGCTTACCTGCTGGCCTGCCTCAGCCAACGCCTCGGGCTACCTGCTGGCCTACCTCCACCCAAACCTTGCGCCCTACTGCCCTGCCTCCTCTTTGGCCTTCCTCCACACCATTCGTCTGCCTCCACCCTCCTGGCTCAGCCCCACACTCGTAGCCTGCCTCCACTTCTGGCATGTCTCCTCTTTGACCCGCGTCCACCCTCCTGGCCTGCCTCCACTTCTTCTGGCATGTGTCCTCTTTGACCTGCCTCCACCCCCCTGCCCTGCGTCCACTTCTGGCCTGTCTCCTCTTTGGCCTGCCTCCACCCTCCTGGTCTGCCTCTACAATGATCCGATGGCACGTTTCCACTCTCACAATTTGACCTGCTTCCACTTTCCCATGCCAGCCTACCTGCCTCCACTTTTTACCCTGCCTTTTCCCTCCACCACTCCTGAACCTGCAACCATCTCGGCATGCTTCCATCTGCCTGCATCCCAGCCTGCCTCCTGCTTCCCTGGCCTGCCACGCGCCCCTCTTCAGCAGACCAGCCAGCAGGAAGAGGCGACCTGCTCCTGGGTGTCCTTGCTTGGTGGGGACGGGAGGAGCCTGGTGGGGGGGACCGAGGAAGCGAAGGGGGGTGGCCTTGTGTTCCCCCCATCCCCCCAAACCCCAGCCACTGACAAGGGGAAGTGTGTGTGTGTGTGTGTGTGTGTGTGTGTGTGTGTGTGTGTGTGTGTGTGTGTGATGAAAAGTGATGAGGTTGTGAGAGTGTAATGTTTGTTTCTCACTTTCCTCTTTTTTTTCTTTATTTCATTTCATTTCACTCTTGTTGTTGTTGTTGTTGTTGTTGTTATTGTTGTTGTTGTTGTTGTGGTGGTGGTGATGGTGGTGGTGGTGGTTTGTCTTAGTCGTCGTCATTCTCTTTTTCCTGATTTTTTTTTATCCTATCTCTCTCTCTCTCTCTCTCTCTCTCTCTCTCTCTCTCTCTCTCTCTCTCTCTCTCTCTCTCTAAAACAATGGAGGACTAGCGTAATCAAGGCTCGTTATTATTCTTCTTCTTCTTCTTCTTCTTATTATTATTATTATCATTATTATTATTATCATTATTATTGTTGTTGTTGTTGTTGTTGTTGCTGTTGTTATTACAGTATTTCTTCTTAGACTTGATGAACCTCAACATTTGTAATAGTTATAACTGGGTCGGAGAGAGAGAGAGAGAGAGAGAGAGAGAGAGAGAGAGAGAGAGAGAGAGAGGAGAGAGAGAGGCCCGTGGAAGAGTGCCAAGAAAGTGGCCTCGATGGAACCTGGAGCCCTCGCACACACACACACACACACACACACACACACACACACACACACACACACACACAGGAACTAGTGTGTCGCCCCTCCTCCCGCCCCTCTCCTCCTCCACCCATTTGAGAGAGAGAGAGAGAGAGAGAGAGAGAGTCACTATATCATGAAAGAAACGCACCATTTTCACAACGTTCATGCGAAGCTTCGAACCTTTCCTCTTGAACCCCAGTGAACCTGAATCCTTTGTTTTTATTTTAAGGTTTTTAATTCTCTCTCTCTCTCTCTCTCTCTCTCTGTAAAATATGGGAGGGATTTTGTGGTTGGTTTTAAAAAGATAATGGAAAGTGAGGCTTGATCTGATACTTCGAAATCTGTTTCCTCTTGATTCTTGGCTTCATTTGGCAAGTTGTGGGATTTTTTGGTTATTTATTAGATTTTGTATGCTGGAGTTGCGTTATATTTGTGTGCGATGGTCCAGTACTACTACTACTACTACTACTACTACTACCTAGTGTGTTGAGTGGCGCTGGAGTCGTGTGAAGTGTGTATGTGTGTGTGTGTGTGTGTGTGTAGCTTCACCTTTGAGTGGTGTGCTGCTTGGAGTGGCGAGTGTTGTCCAGCAGGGAGGGGCTGGATGGGACGGGGCGGGGCGGGGAAGGGCAGCTATCCACACCCACCGGGGCGGGTGCTGCTCCACGCCAGGTGACGACGCCCATCCCGCTGCCTCCGCCGCTGGTGGTGACGGCGACGTGGCAGTGAAATGTCGTTAATATTGAGGTAGCGTTGCTTAATTTTAAAGGCTCAAACCATTTTCCGCGTGCACGGCTCCGTGATATCGAGAGCTGGCGACCCGATGGGAAAAAAAGGTGAAATAAAAGTAAGCCTCGTTGGAATTTTAAGTTTGCAATGGTTCAGCTTTAATGCTATTGCTCATGGGCGTCCCGGGCACCGCTCCACCTGTGTCGCGCCGCCCGGCACCGTGGTGGGCGTGAGGCCTGCTGGACTTGCTGGCATGCTTGTGCTGCGGTGGGCGTGAGTGCGTGGCTCGGGGCGGGGCGGGATGCTCGGGGCGGGACGCTGGGCTGGCCCATAAGGAAGTGGGGCTTCCGGTAGTGTCCTCCAAAAAGGGACACTTACTCCCACGCTCCCGCCCCGCCGCCCCTCAGCCTCGCAGCCCCGCAGCCCCCGCCCATCAGCCATGCCTCCCCAGTCCCCACCTGTGCCCCGCCCCATCTGTCCAGTCCCGCTCTGCACTGTCCTGGCCTGTCACCTTCCCGCCACCCAATACGCCCCTGGATCTCGCCCTGCCCCGCCCCGCCCCGCCCCTCCCCATCCTAGTATAAACCGGTGGCGTGTGGCGGGCGGTGCGGGTGGGCGCGGCGTCCCTCCCGCGCTCCTGTCTCCAGCGTGGCGCCACGCTCAGCCATGGGCGGCGACGGCAGCCCGCAGGACACTCGCCGGAGACCTGAGCGGAGCACGGCGACCCACACCTTGTCGGCCGGAGAAGCGGCAGTAATAATGATAATAATGATAACAACAACGACATCAATAACAACTATAATTATTATTATTACAATTATTTCGTTTATTGATTATAATTTCTTCTTCCTGAAAGTGCACCCAGAGTAACTAACACACACACACACACACACACACACACACACACACACACACACACCAATTCCCGGGCGCGGCGAGGCAAATGGACAAGCCTCCTAATGTGTAGCCCCTGTTCACCTAGGAGCAAGTAGGTACGAGATGTGGCTTCGCTTTCCCGGTGTGTGGAGTGTGTTGTGGCCTCAGTTCTACACGATGATCGGTCTATGAGCTCTGAGCTCGCTCCGTAATGAGGAAGGCTGGCTGGGTGACTAGCAGACGACTGTGAGGAAATTACACCAGTACGCGAATGAAGCGGGGTGTGGGTGTTGGTGGGAGTGGGGTGGGGTGGGGTCCATACGTACGTAAGGCGTACATACATGCGAGGCGAAGGAGCAACACCTGTGTGTGTGCGTGTGCCGGGCAGGGGGAGGCGGCCCACTGGTGGAATGTCCAAGGTGGGGAAGGGGTAGAGGGGGTTAGGAGTGGAGTGTCATGGTGGGAGGAGGGGGGAGCAGGGAGTGTGTGGCAAGCCTGCTGATAACACGCACGATAATGATCTGTGGGGCCGTAACGGTGTCATTATGGCCCCGCCCCGCCCCGCTCCACCCTGCCCCGCCCCGCTCAGCCCCGGTCCACTTTCCCCGCTCCGTCCTGTTTCTTATCCACCAATTCACCGCTCTTTTCCTCCTGTCCCATCCATCCTGCTTAAGCCA